>NW_005201851.1:415389-444774 GCF_000372725.1 Emiliania huxleyi CCMP1516 | reverse complement strand
ACCCCCCCCCCCCCCCACCACCCTTGAGCCGGGCACCGCCCCCCTCCCCGGCAGGGGTGCCGCTCGCTGCTGCAGGCGGGACTCAGGGCCGCCGCCGAAGGCTCCGGCGCCGCCACCGTGCTGGCAGAGCACCCGCTCGGGACGTTTCAGTTCGACTCTGCGCCCGAGGTCGCGCGGAAAAGGGTGCGCGAGCGGCCCCTCCGCCCCTCCCTCCCCTCGGCCCCTCCCTCCCTCCCTCCCTCCCTCCCTTCCCTCCCTCCCTCCCTCCCTCCCTCCCCTCCCTCCCTTTCCCGCTGGCCACCCGGCCCTTTCCCCCCCCCCCCCCCACCACCACCACCACACACACACACACACACACACACCCAATGCCCCCCCTCCCCCTCCCGCCCCCCCTCCGCAGGAGTTCGAGCGCCTCTACGAGCGGTCAGCCGAGGAGGCGGCGGAGGAGGCGCGGAGGCTCGAGCAGGCAAGCGACCGACACGCCCACGACACGCCCACGACACGCCCCGCTGCGACACGCCCACGCCCCGCCCCGCCGCGACACGCAGGCAAAGGCGCTCGAGGCGAGGCTGAGGGGGCAGCGGAAGGCCCTCAAGCCGGGCGGCAAGGCGGCGACCTTGCAGGCGCTCAAGGCGTCGCTGTCTGCGTCGGGGCTCGGCGCGGGCGACGACCTCGCGCTGGGGGGGCTGCCCTCGCTCGCGGGGCTGATGGAGGCGAGATCAGCCGAGATCGGCCGCGAGATCGGCCGAGATCAGCCGAGATGTGGAGCTCTCCCTCTCTGGCTGGCAAGAGGCGAGACCGGAGATCAGCCGAGATCAGCCGAGATGGGCCGAGATGGGCCGAGGCCGGCAGAGATCAGCCGAGATGGGCCGAGATGGGCCGAGATCAGCCGGGATCAGCCGGGATGGGCCGAGACGGTAGGCGCCGAAGCGTCCCCGCTCCGTCGGCGCGTGGCTGCGCTCGGCCGACCTCTCGACCAAGAAGCCGGCCGCCGACAAGCAGCTGACGCACTTCGACGGCCGGATGAGGGACGTTGCGATGCCGGCGAAGGTGCTGCCTTCCGAGGCGAGGCCGCGCCGGCACGAGAGACGGGCCGGCGGGGAGAGGGGCTGCGCCTCCTCACGCGCGGCCGCCGTCTGCGCGCAGGCGAACGTGCGCCTCTACAACTCGTGCCGCGCCCACCTCGTCCTGCTCGTCGAGCTCGAGTCGAAGATCAAGCGGCTCGAGTACGAGAAGGGCGTGCTGCTCGCGCGGCGCCAGGGGACGGCGCTGCCGCCCCTGCCGGCGCAGGCCTCGGGCGCGGGCAAGCGGGTGCGCAGCGACGCGGCGGAGCGGTCGGGGAAGCGCTCACATCACGGCCCTCGGTCGTGAGAGTACTGAGTTGACGCTCAGTTTTGGGGGCTACACTCCTCTACACATGACAACAGGTACCTTCAGTGACAAAAGCCCAGAGATGCGACGGTGTATCATACACTTTATGCCACCGTTGCATATCCCCGGCCACTCGACGACGCAAGCGCTGCGTCGCGATTTTTTTCTTTTCTCGCGATGTCCGCCCCGGCGCGCCGCCGCTCGCGCCGCCTCGCTCCCGCCACCACCGCCGCTCCCTCGCCAGACACGCCGCCGCCCACCCGCCTCCTCGACCTCCCCACGGACCTCCTCGTGCGCGTCGTCTCTCGCTGCGACCCCGCCGACATCTCTCGCGTCGCGGCCGTCTCGCTGCTCTTCCACGCCTCACTTGCGGTGGAGGGCATCCGCTTGTGGGCGCAAGAGCGCGGCTTCGAGCTGCGGGCGCAGCCAGAGGGCGAGGGCTGTGCCGTGCGGTGGCTGTGCTATTCGGCGCTGCTGTGCGAGTCCAACCCGCCGGCGAGGGCGGCGGCAGGCGAACAGCACAGCGTCTTCATCGTCGGCGAGGGGCGGCTCTCGTCGTGCGGCAAGACTGAGAGCTGGCGGCCAGGCCTCCTCGGTCACGGCGAGGGCGTGACGCGGCTCAACACGCCAACTCGACTCCCGACGGCGCTGGGCGGCGAGCGCGCCGTGAGCGTGTCGGCTGGAGAGTACCACAGTCTGGCCCTCACCGCCGGCGGCAGCGTCTGGAGCTGGGGCCGGGGAGGCTTGGGCGCGCTGGGCCACGGCGACGAGCAGGACCAGTGGCAGCCGAAGAAGGTCGAGGCCTTGATTGGCCAGCGCGTCGTCGCCGTGTCGGCTGGACGCTTCCACAGCCTCGCCCTCACCGCCGACGGAGCCGTCTGGAGCTGGGGCAATGGCTGGTATGGCCGGTTGGGCCACGGCGACGAGCAGGACCAGCTGCTGCCCAAGAAGATCGAGGCCTTTGCTGGCCAGCGCGTCGTCGCTGTGTCTGCTGGAGCCGGCCACAGCCTCGCCATCACCGCCGATGGCGCTGTCTGGAGCTGGGGCCGGGGCTACTTTGGCCAGTTGGGCCACGGCGACGGGCAGGACCAGCTGCTGCCCAAGAAGGTCGAGGCCTTTGCGGGTCAGCGCGTCGTCGCTGTCGCGGCTGGATACTTATACAGCCTCGCCCTCACCGCCGACGGCAGCGTCTGGAGCTTGGGCGACGGAGGTGGGGGCAAGCTCGGCCACGGCGACGAGCAGCGCCAGCTGCTGCCGAAGAAGGTCGAGGCCTTGGAGGGCCGGCGCGTTGTCGCTGTGTCTGCTGGAGCCGCGTACAGCCTCGCCCTCGCCGCCGACGGCGCTGTCTGGAGCTGGGGCTTTGGAGGCGGGGGCCAGCTGGGCCACGGCGACGAGCAGAACCAGCTGCTGCCCAAGAAGGTCGAGGCCTTTGCGGGCCGGCGCGTCGTCGCTGTGTCGGCTGGACAGCACCATAGCATCGCCCTCGCCGCCGACGGCGCTGTCTCTACCTGGGGCGGGGGCGAGCGCGGCTGCCTAGGCCACGGAGAGGACCTGTCGAACCAGCTGCTGCCCAAGAAGGTCGAGGCGTGGGAGGCGGGACCACAGTGAGAGCTTGTAATCGTTTGGTGGCTCAGCTGCACTAGAGGGGCTTGGAGAGTCGGCCATCCTCGGTGATCTCTCTCTCTCTCTCTCTCTCTCTCTCTCTCTCTCTCTCTCTCTCTCTCTCTCTCTCTCTCTCTCTATGTCTCTCTGTCTCTCTCTCTCTCTGTCTCTCTCTCTCTCTGTCTCTCTCTCTCTCTCTCTCTCTCTCTCTCTCTCTCTCTCTCTCTCTCTCTCTCTCTCTCTCTCTCTCTCTCTTCTCTCTCCGGCGCGCGGGCTTGGCTGCCGTCGGGCGGCCGGTGTGCCGGCGAGTGTCCGAGGTGTGCGGAGGTGTGCGGGAAGTGCCCTCTCACCGAGATGCCGTAGCCCTCCGCACACCTCGGTGGTGGATCATCTCGTCCTCGGAGGTGGATCATCTCGAGGACGGTCGCCGCGTTGAACATCACCCGGTCGCGTTGAACATCACCCGGAAATACAGATTTTTACAAACCACGCCCTCGCACACAAATGTACCCCTTTTTTAAAGCCGTGTCCCCGAAGCCGATCGTCTCCGTAGAGAGGTGTGTGTTATATTTGTTTACACACAATAATGTGTGTACTTATACCACCCTCCCGTAAGTGGTATTAGCACCGACCCAAAAGGGGGGCAGGATGGCCGATTCGTCGCTGACACCAACTGACTGGAGTGACGGGCTACGGTAGCCAAGCGCCATTGAAGACGCCGACCCGCGGGCGTGTCGATGAGCTTCTAACTCGATCGCGTTCTCGAGATACAGCTTGAGATGTGCGAGTTGGAGTGGCCTCACGGAGTCGGCGCCGCCACTCGGCGCTCTTCTGCTGGTTTGGCGATCCAGCGCTACTCGTCCAGACAGAGGCTGCCTCCACTCCTGAGCTGCTCAGGCCTGGTCAAGGCCATCCACCGGCATGCTCTGGGAGCGCGGATGCACACCAGCTCGCGCTGCTGGACCCACGGTGGCTGCCTTTGGCCACCGGCAGCGCCGGTGCGACGACATGCTGGCGGCGGTCTTCCGCAAACAAACTACTGTCAGGCGAGTGCACGACGAGATATGACCATGGGCGCTCGCATGTGTGCTCAGGGCACCTCAGGGCTGCTGGACCTCAGTTTTGGGGGGGCTACACTCTACACACGGCATACAGGTACCTTCACGTAAACGCACAACCCCGGGCCCCGAAATCGCACTTCACACACAAAAGCCCAGAGACACAGACAGGCTGATGACGGGCCACGCGACGACGCAAGCGCGCTGCAGCGCTGGCGCCAAGAGATCTAGTCCCGTGCCTCGTGGCTGCGAGGGCCAACCAAGGGATTCGGTGGGGTCAAATAGGGGCGTGGGGTCAACTAGGTACCTGGGCCGCAGGCCGGCGCGCAGCGCCACGCCGCCAGGCGTCCGCCGGAGGCCCGCCGGAGGCTCTTGCTGCGGACACATTCTGGCAAGATTTTGCCGCGCTCAGGCGCCCAGAGGATGCGTTGCGACGCCGGCTTTACGCTGCCTCACTCGCGTTCAGCTCTCCTTAGGCGCAGGCCGGTGCGCAGCGCCGCGCCGAAGGAATCCGCCGGGGGCCCGCCGAAGGCTCTCGCTGCGGCCATATTCTGGCAAGCTTCGGCCGCGCTCCTGGCGCCCTGGCCGTCGTTCCCATGCTGGCGGTCAGGTGTGTGAGTCGGAGAGTCGCACAGGTGCGGTTCGGTATGTTCAATATATTTGTGCCCACACACGTTTGTGAGAAGAGAGCCCATACACCGCACGCGCGAGGCCGCTGGCGTGCCGTTCGCGACTCTCGCCGCGGCCGCCGGCCGGTGCGAGCTGCCGACTGCGCGGTCCCTCGGAGCTCTCGCGGTCTCGGTACACAGCGCGGGGCGTCGCGCGGTTCACACAGAGCGCACGGTCCACAGCGCGGGTCTGTGTGTCCGACAGGCATCGGCGCTTTCTTCCGGAGGGCCGCCTCGTCTGCGTCTTCCTCGTCTGCGCCCTCCTCCCCGTCCTCGCCCTCCTGCGCCGCCGGCTGCTCCTCCGCCCACGGCGGCGGCGCGGAGTGCGCGGGCGCCGCGGGCGGCGCCGCGTGCCACACCCAGTCCGGCGGGTACGCGTCCTCGTCCTTGAGCATCACGGTGAAGATGTCGCCCGGCAGCTTGCCCGGCGGGATTGTGACCTCGAGCCTGTTCCCGCTGGGCGGTCGGACAAAGATGGTGTGCGCCGAGGAGGCGGTCTTCTCCGGCATCGCAAAGGTGTGAAACGACCACTCCGGTTTTTTTATGACGAGCTGCATGTGCTCCATCTGCAACGAGAGCCGGCAGAGCGACCGTTCGAGGCGCTCGAGGTCGGCGGCGCGCGCCGGCGTCGCGTCGCGGAGATCGCGAATGTGCTTGTCGCGCTGGTTGATCTTGAGCTGCTTCCAGTCGAGCTTTTGCTGCAGGTTCCGATTCTGAAGCTGCAGAGCCTGCAGGTCGCTGGAGGCTGCCATGCTGGAGGCCAACTGCCGGAGTTGGACGCAAGAAGAAAACGCCGCTTTTCCTCTGGGTTATCGGCTCCTATAACGGGGTCTTTTCATCGCAGCGCAAATCTATCGCAGCGCACTCGCCATCTGTGAGCCTAGCGCAGCGCGAACTCGCCGTCTGAGCCTAGCGCAGCGCGAACTCGCTCTGAGCCTAGCGCTGTGAACTCGCTCTGAGCCTAGCGCAGCGCCTCGGAAAACACCATTTTGGCTCGCCGACAAGCCCTCCGCGCCCCCACACCGTTAGGATAATACTTTTCTCTTTCTCTGAGGAAGCCGTCGCCCGCGCCTCGCCTGTCACGTGAATCGTGAGCGCCTGGGTTGTAAATAGTAAGGGGAGGGCTCCCAGGGCTTGGAGGTCTTTTTAGTTGCAACCATGATGATAGGCAAGGCGTTCAGGAAAGTGAAGAAATAAGGAGAAGAGGACATGGTTCGACCTCGCGTGCGAGATGTGTGTCGCGACCCCTCGTCGCGGACACCTCCCGACACGGTGTGAAGACAACAGTCAACACAACTCCTGGGAGATACCGGGGAGCGATTCTAAAATCAGGTCTGGCACTGGGCGAACATCGGCCGTCCCTCAGTGCTTCCAGCCTGCCCGCTTGAGTTTCCTCCATTGGCTCGAATTTTGCTTTGTAGAAAAAAGAATAGCGCCGGCCGCGGGCCGCCTGAGCGGGCATTTCGAAGTGGTCAGCAGTCTGGGAATACCTGGGTCAGCGCGATGGAGGCTTTTGAGTGGACGGTGAGCTTGCGGCCGCCCGCACGCGCCCGCATGTGACGGAAATTGCCCCGGGTAAGCTCGAGTGCCCGCCTCGTACCACGCACCCGCCACGGAGCACGCACAGTCCGCGTCAGGACGCACCGCGGCCTGCGCAACAGCCGCGCAAGCGCCTTTCGGACGACACCGCCTTTGCGCCGCTTTCGCAGGTGGCACGTCGCCGGGGCGCGGGTAGAGGCCGGTCCATCCGATAGTTGGGCGTCCGAGGCACGCCCGGCCAGCTCGACAGCGGCCAGTTCAAGTGTTATCTTCGAGCTTTGATACCGCTCTCCGGTGCGCCTCTCTCGCCGTCGCCCGTGCGAGCCGCCGCCCCGCCGCGCGACCCAGAGCCGCCCCGATCCACCGCCCGCCCTCCCGTCACCGCGCCACGCTTGCCTGGCCCGCCTCGGCACCGTCACGGCGCGCCTGCAGCGGATAGCGGCGGCCCTCGTCGCCGCAGCGGCACGGCAGCACGCACCAACGATACCTGTGCCTCGCAGGTACCGGAGCGAGGGCGCCGTCGCTGTCACGCGCTCCTGTGCGGACCCGCGCGCCGCGTGCGCGCGCCGCCGCGTGCGCGCGTCTCTCGCTCTCGCCTCATCGCCCACTCTCGACCGGCAGGCGGCTCTTCCCCGTCAAGAGACGAGGCCGCCCGGTCGTGGAGCGGCGATTACTGCGGCGATTACTGCGCCAGCCGAGTTTTCGCCGCAGCGTGGCGGGACGACACGCGCACGCTTGCGTCCGGGCTCGCGTGTCGTTCCGTTCGCGACGGCCATTACGGTCACTTGTGCATGTAGTTCCGCCTGTGCTTTTTTTGTGCACACACGTATCCGTGATCGCGTGACTGCGATGATTTTGCACTACACTCTCTCCCGCCGCGTCTTGATGCGCAGTCGCTTTGCACGTTCCATGCGTGCCTCCACGCGCGCGCACACGGCCGCGCCCACAGCTGAGAATGGAGCACTTGTGTCACCGGGCGGGGCACGCGCGGCAAGTGGCTCCAGGTCGGCACGGTTCTCGTACAGGGGGCTTGAAAAATATAGCAATCGAATGGCGATGTTGTTGCTCCTAGAAAAAAGCGAGCCCCGCTGGCGCGCTCCCCATTCCTCTAGCAGCACACGATAGGCATCACGAGTCGAAAGCCCTGTGTGTGGTATCCGCACGTTGGCACTCCCGTCGACGAGCCAGTCCTGTTTGCCTGGCCTGCGACGTGGGACGGAGCGACGCGTCGCGGGCGAGCACCGGCGACAACCGCGGCCACTCATGAGGCGAGCCTGGGCGAGGGGAGGGTAGCGAGGAGAGAGGAGGGAGGAGAGAAGTGTGCGGCCAGCCCGCACCGGATGGAGAGCGGATGGCGCTCTGAGAGCGCGAAGAGGAGCTCGTTTGACGGCGGATTTTCCCCGATTAACACGCCTTGGCGGGCCGGGGGCCCGGCCAACAATTTGGCGCCAGGTTGGGCACGTGCCCGACTGCGCCCTGACTTGGCGCCTCCCTCGGCGGCCGAGGCCGCTGTATCCTTGGCGCGCGCAGCGCGAGCGGCGCTGCGTCCGGCTCAGCCTCACCTACGAGGCAGGGCGCGTCGGGGCGGGTATTGTGAGCGCACAGGTGCTGAGTAAATGTAGTAGAGCGGCCAAATTCCAAGTCTCGTCGCCATTGTCGAATGTTATCTTCGCAAACTACTGGCCGACTCGCGGCGTCAGCCGGGCGCGGCTCTCTCGGCGCACCGCCGTCGGCAGAGGTGAGCTCAAACAGCGGCGATACCTCGCACTCAGCTCGCGTCCGCACCCGCCCGGCCGCCGGCGAGGGTGTCGCTGGCTGGCCGCGGCGCTGGACCCGCACAACGCGAGCCATCGGCGGCGACCGGGTCGAGGGCGAAATCGGCCACTCAAAACGGCGCGCTCAACCCAGGTATTCCCAGACTGCAGCGGGCATTTCGAAGTGGTGCGGCGGCAGGCTGCCACCGCTGCCCGGGCGCCCCGAGCGGCGGCGGAGGGCCGCCCAGGCCACCACCAGTGCCCCTCCCACCGGCGGCGCGGCGGCAGCGGCGCCGACCGCCCCTCCATGAGCGGTGGCGCGACGGCTGTCGTCGGGGCGCCGGCAGGTGCCGCGCGCAGAGGGTGCCACCGGACCGGCCGACGCGCGCCCGGCGGAGCCTTCGACGTCCACGGCGGGCCGAGCACCCCCGCGTCGCTTCTCGGCGCATTGGAGAGCAGAGGAAGCTGCTGGCGTCGCCGCTGGGATCGGCGGCGGCGCCAGCAGCGTTCTCGGATCTGAAGCCGACTTTGAGCGCCGATCGATCGATCTGAGGGCTGGCCGATGGGTGGCGCTGGGACATCGCCGCCGCCGCGGAGGCCGGCGGCGACCAGAGCAGCGGTTGGGGCGCGTGGCGCATATGTTACCTGCCAAGTGAGCATTCAAGTGTGTTTCGAGATTTATTCGAGATTTGAAACTCAGATGTTCGTTTCCAGTGGGGAGGTGCCAGACCTGATCTTAGAATCGCTCCGGGAGATACCAGGAGATACACGTGGATATGATGAGATACGGAGTCCCCACGATGTGTTCACGACAACCGCAGTGAAGCGTGAAACCGCAAATCGGACGGGGACGCGAAGGCGAACTTCGCGCTTCGACCGGCCGTGATCTGCCGTGATCTGCTGAGCGCTCGATTGGAACGGTCGAGGTATGGGTAGAGTACAGTAGAACCCCTCTCGACAACCTGGAAAACTGGCAAAAAAACTCACATACCCACTCCCCCCGCAGACAGCTCCCACATTTGCATGTATAATATTCTGTTATACCCTCATGGGGCACAAGACTGTACGGTCTGTGTACGGTCTGGGCTGCTGTCGGGCTGGTCGGGCTGTCAGGCTGGTCGGGCTGTCGGGCTCAAACAAGACTCGTTACACGAGCATCGATACTGTACGGCAGCGATACGCGCAGCTCGGACACCTGAGTCCTTCCTCACACAAAGTTGGCCATCGACCACAGCTGACCAGCGGCCGTCGACGCGGCGACCGCATGGCGCGTCGTGTGGCCCGCGCCGAGTGCGAGCGAGTTGGCTGCCGTGATGTTGCAGCTGGCGACGTAGGGGCCAGCGCGCACGGACGGCTCCGGAGCCTGCGTCGCGTGGCAGCCGTGAGACTCGTGAATGGCATCGGCGCAGAGCAGGTGGAACTGGTCGCGCCCACTGCGGAGCATCGCCATGCTCGACCAGCTCGAGAGGCGTGTCCCGGTCGGCAGGCAAAAGAGCTTGAAGACAAACTCGTCCGAGTCCGCAAAGGCAAACCAGGCGGCGAGCTGCGCCGCCTCGTCCGTGGAGGAGACGCGGCTCGTCGTGAGATGCACCGGCAGGGCGATCGCTGGCGCGACGAACATGTTGGGATGGCCAGTCAACTCGGTGGCGAGCGCCGAGCGTACGCACGGATCGTCCGACTCGAGCCGGAACGTCGTGATGCGAGAGGGCGGCAGCGACGTCCAGTCGAGCAGCTGCCTCGCAAGGGCCGAGATCTCCCGCTGCCACTCCGGCGAGGAGCTCGGGCAGCTGGAGCCTCGCGAGGCGGCGCTCTGCCCGTCCTTTATGAAGCGGTCGCCGTAGCGGAGGTGGACGGCGACAACACGCGTGCGCGTACGCGCGCGTGTCGATGGGTGCTCCGGGAAAAGCCGAGTAACGGCGGGCAAGGGCTTGAAGAGGGATCGCAGCACGCATCCGTACACGAAGGCGGCGCGCGTCTCTAGGCTCGCCGGCTCCACACCGGGAACCAGCCGTTGCCACAAGCCGAGCGTCTCGAGGTCGGCCAGCCAAGCCTTGGCGCACGCCCTATTGCGCGGCACCGGATTGATCAGCACGGGTGCTGAAAGGTTGATCAGGCTCAAGGGAAAGCAGCCCGTCCCCGCCTCGCCGCCGTGACCATGAAAGACCTGCCGCGTGCCCTTCCACCACGTGGGCTTGCCCTTCTCTCCGATGGATGGCAATCCAACCGGCGGCGGAACTTCGTACGGCGCGAAGGAGACAAACGGGCCTCTAAATGGCGTCTCGATGTACAAGTGGCGCTGCGTCGCCGCCGCCAGCATGTAAGCGGACAGCAAACCTGCAAGGTAATCTCCAAGGCCGATCAGCGGGAGGCTCACAACCACCCACTGTGTCTGCGGGTCCAATGCTGCGGCCGTCGGTGGAGCTGCATGGTCCCACGCGTCGCACGAGCTAACGGGCTCGGGCGGCGGCAACGCTGGTGGCGAAGGCGCAGGCGGCACGCGCAGCAACGTGGTGTTCGGCAACGGTGGTTGCATGCGCTGACGCTGCAGTGGTGACGCCGGTGTAGACGGCGGCGGGAGCTCCTGAGGTGGCGGTAAAAGCGAAGGCGACAATGGGGGTCTCAAAGCTTCTCCAGGTTGTAATGCAAGACGACTCACGAGCAAGAAGGCAGCAAACGATGCAAACGCGACGCTGCCAAATAGCCTTCGCGCGGACTTCATGCGGTAAGAAATGACACATCGTTGGTGCAACGCACTGCTCACGGGGCCATTGCTCACCGCTTCCGAGTCCTCAGCGGTATTGTCTTCTCTCGAGGGCAGATGATCCTCCGCTTGCGTGATCATGGCGATGTGCTGGGGGGCCCTGTGGGTATGGCCACGAAACGCGGAAGAAGAATTCACCCCGTTAAGCGCGCGAGGGAGTTTTGTTGTCGTGCATAGTTAGTAGCAAGACGTGCTCTCGACAGCTAAGTAAGGACTAAGTAAGACGCACTGTCCACTGATTCGCACTCATTGTTGCAATGTCATTGAGGCAGGAAAGAGCTCGCCGAGGAGTCGAGGGCTCCCGACCACGCCGGCCGGACCCAGCCAGGTCCCAGGATAAGGCACGCTTGCCTTAAACTGCCATGAAGAGCACTAAATTTGCGGTAAAAATCTCTTGAAAGCGCCACAAAATGTATTTGAAAAGCGGGCGAATTACATCTGAACGGAGGAAGAATGGCGAGCGAGAGAATGGCGGGAGAATCTCTCGCAAATGAACAGAAAGCGGGAGAATCTCTCGCAAATGAACAGAGGGCGAGGGAGGGCGAGACGATCGAGGCACGAGGGAGGGGTCCCGTACCACGCGGAATCGACCCTATCCAGTGCTCAAGTGCTCAACACACAACAGAGGGCGCAGTGAAAAACGATAAAACAAATCTTCAAACCGGGAATTCTTTTCGTGCGTTGCCTCTCTGCCGCATGAGTTGTTTGTTCTTTCGCTCGTGGAAAAGTAAAAGAAATCGGGTTTAGTTAGCTGCTCCTCCACGGACAAGTCTCCTCTCATCAACCAGGGCTCAGGATGCCGACCACCCGCAGCGAGGCCTTCCCCGTCGAGGGGAGCGACCCCAAGTCCAACATCGACCGCTACGAGAAGTGGGGCAAGAAGTCCGCCTTCGGAAAGCCTCACTCTGGCTCGCTCGGCGCGGCCGACATTGTGCCGGCGATGGAGGCGCTCCGCCGGACGTTTGCGTCGGAGCACACCTTCTCAAAGGAGTGGCGCGTGGGCCAGCTGCACGCACTGCGGCGGCTCCTCAGAGAGGGCAACCAGGAGCTCTGCGACGCCATGTACGAGGACCTGCACAAGTCGGCGTTTGAGGCGTACTCGACCGAGATGGGCCTCGTCGAAAAGGAGATCGAGACGGCGCTCTCCCACCTGGGCGAGTGGATGGCGCGGCACTACACGGACACCGCCGCGCTCAACACCGCCGCGCGCTCGTACACCGTCCACGACCCGCTCGGCGTCGTCCTCATCATGGGGCCGTGGAACTACCCGGTCCAGATGTGCTTTGCGCCTCTGGTCGGCGCAATCGCGGGCGGCAACTGCGCGCTGCTCAAGCCGGGCTCGTACGCGCCGGCCACCTCGCACGTCATCTCGCGGCTCGTTCAGCAGTACCTCGACCCCGCCGCCATCGTCGTCGCCGAGGGAGACCGCGAGGTGACGACGGCGCTTCTCGACCAGCGGTTTGACAAAATCTTCTTCACGGGCTCGGGCTTCGTGGGGAAGATCATCCTGCAGGCGCCTTCCTAGACACTTCCTAGACACCTCCTAGACACCTCGTGGGGAAGATCCTGCAGGCGCCAGCCCGATCGCCCCTGCGTCTGCACCTCCGCTCGCACCTCCCTTCGCACCACCGCCCCGCCCTCCTCCCCTCCTCTCCCCTCCTCCCCTCCCCCCTCTTTCGCCCCCCCCCCCCCCCTCGCTTCAGAAGGAGTGACCCCTCGAGCCGTGTGTCACTCCTTCTGAAGCAAGTACGCCAGCACCACCAGCATCACCACCAGATCACCACCAGGCGGCCGCCAAGCACTTCACCCCCTGCCTGCTCGAGCTGGGCGGCAAGTCCCCCGCCATCGTCGACCGCTCGGCCGACCTCGGCCACGCCGCCCGCCGCCTCGTCCGCGCGGTAGATGCACCCCCACCTGTACCTGCGTGAGTCCGAACCCGCGCCCGCGCGGAGAGTGGCGCCTACCGGCATCTGCATCCAGACTAGCGCGGGAGAAGGGTGCGCCTCCCTGTCAACGAGAGAGAGGGCGCTCGAGGAGACACGTGGCCACACTTCTGCTCCGCCGCCTCACTCCCGCCCCTGCCGAGCACACGAACACACGATGCCGCGAGCGCCCCACCCTCCCACCCCGCCGCCCCTCCCCTGCTGCTCAGGTCTGGGGCACCTTCATCAACGGCGGGCGGAGGGCGTCGTCCGGCGGTCTCCCACGCGCGGTGAGTCGCAGAGAAGGCGCGTCCCTTCCCTCTAGGCGGCCAGACCTGCATCCGGCCCGACTTTCTGCTGGTGCACGAGGCGGTGGCCGAGCCCTTCCTCAAGCTGCTCAAGGCGACACCCCCACAGACACAACTCTACAGACACACCATAGACACTCCGCAGACGCCCCACAGACACACACCACAGACACTCCGCAGACACTCCACAGACACACCATAGACACTCCGCAGACACACCATAGACACTCCGCAGACGCTTCACAGACGCTTCACACGGACACACACACCCTCCTCCCTCCCCCTCCAGGCGACCATCAAGGAGTTCTACGGCGCAGACCCGCAAAAGAGCGAGTGGTTCGGCCGCTGCGTCAACGAGCGCGCCTTCAAGCGCCTCGAGGCGATCGTGCGCGGCGCGCCCCCCAGCGTCGTCTACTCTGGCGGGCGGACCGACGCGGCGGAGCGCTACATCGAGCCGACGGTCCTCGACTACGGCGGCGACTGGCGCGCCTTTTCCAGCTGCGAGGCGATGCAGGACGAGCTCTTCGGGCCGATCCTGCCCGTCTGCCGCTACTCGGACCTCGAGGCGGTTGTCAGCTTCGTCAAGGCGCTCCCCACGGGCAAGCCGCTCGCGCTCTACTGCTTCGCGACCGACTCGGCGGTGGTGGAGGATGTCAAGCGGCGCGCCCGAGATGAGCCCGAGATGAGCCCGAGATGAGCCCGAGATGAGCCCGAGATGAGCCCGAGATGTGCCGCCGGGGGACGTCAAGCGGCGAGTCTTTGCCACGGGCTCGCGCGACCGCCACCCCCCCTCCCTCCCCCAGGCGCACCACCTCTGGCGGGCTCTGCATCAACGACTGCGTCATGCACATCGCCAACCACGACCTTCCCTTCGGCGGCGTCGGCGCGTCCGGGATGGGCTCGAGAGACGCCGAGATCGGCCGAGACACACCCGAGCTGACCCGAGCTCGCCCGAGGCCAGGCGCGTCGGGGATGGGCTCGTACCACGCGCACCGCTCCTTCCTCGCCTTTACGCACGAGAAGGCCGCGTCCTCTCGCCTCTCGCCCCCGCCTCTCTGCGGGCCCCCGCCAGCAAGTCTCTTGAGCCTCCCCGTCTAGGCCGTCCTCTCGCGCTCGCCCGCCGTCGACGAGTACACGGTCCTCAAGCCGCTGCTCGCCGCGCGCTTCCCGCCCTACGCGCCGCACAAGCAGCCCCCCCCCCCCCCCCTTCCGCTCCGCTTCGCTCTCGCTCGCGGCCTGATCACCGGCTCGGAGCCCCTCGCCGCGTAGGCAGTTCCTCGTCAAGCTCTTTGGGATGTGGACCTTCGACAAGGCCGTCAACGTGCACCGCTCGCCGGCCGTCGCCGTCGCCCTCCTCGCGTACCTCGCCTACTACGTCGCCACCGCCTACTTCGGCATGCGTCTCGCCGTCACCTTCGAGTGAGTGGCTGGCTCGCACCCCCCCCCCCTCCCCTCGCGCGTGCGCCTCGCCGCCTCGCCTCTCGAGGCGGCGGCGTGCGGGGCGCGGACAATGCCCGCAGAGGGCTCGCTCTTCGGGGAAGGGGGACGCTCTCCTGTGGACTGTGCAAGGGCGTATCGTGACCTCTGGTTTGTCGTCTGTGACCTGTGAGGGATTCGTTAGTATTGGTATTGCGGCGCTCCGTCTGTCCGCGTGTCCCTTGTCTCCGCGCGCGCGCACGCAGCGCACGTCTACGAGAGTTTTGTGGGTCGGCCGTGATACTGACACGGAGAGAGAGGCGTG
The DNA here is from genome assembly GCF_000372725.1 of Emiliania huxleyi CCMP1516. Taxonomy (NCBI): domain Eukaryota; phylum Haptophyta; order Isochrysidales; family Noelaerhabdaceae; genus Emiliania; species Emiliania huxleyi. The sequence goes on along the minus strand of NW_005201851.1, from coordinate 430,050 downwards.
TTGTGTATATATGAACGGAATTCACTTGATTTCCGAGGAGTAGCGAGTTCCCTCGTCTCCCCCGAGCCCCGTCAGCCCGTCTCGCTCCGCCCCCACCCTGTGATCGCTGATGCTCTCCCCGCTATGAGGAGGGCGCCTCTGGGGGTCTTAATTTTTAGTGCGTGTAAATGAATTTTAGATTTAGTGATAGTTTAGTGGATAGTGCGCTATTTTTAGTGTGTGTTCGAGTGCGTATATATCTTTAGAGCACAAATTTAGTACATACTTAGCACATATTTAGCACATATTTAGCACGTATTTAGCACATATTTAGCACATATTTAGTGTGTTTTAGCGCCACATTTAGTTCACTTTAGGTGCGGGCAGCTGCAGTACATTTAGTGTGGAGCACTTGTGGGTCCCGCATCTTTAGGAGGGCACGCAACTTTAGCACGGCTTCCCGGCCACACCACAGCTAGCCAGGGCCGCGTGCTTTGCTCCTTGGCTGCCAAGAATGCACCACAGCGCACAGGAGATGCCTGGCCCCTGCCCTCACGACCCAAAGGCAGGCTCCCAGTGAGGCTAGATATGCAGCCCTCCAGAGCAAGATCTCCCGACTGAGCACAGGCACAGATCGAAGGCACAGAACCGATTCCCGAGAGGAGGACCAGCACAGTTGAATGCTCCACCGCAAGCACCACCTCCGACCGCACAACTCATGCTGTGCCCGTGACCACCAGCTGTAATAGAGTAGAGGTGAGGGTCGGTCTTGAAATTTCAAAACCAATGTTGAACCAAAGGATGAAGGATCCAGACCACGATGTCGATGACAGAAACGGCCAAATGGCAATGATCCATGTAGTCACCGCAAGCAGCTTTACATACGCGTGTGCTCGTAGCATCAAGCATGTTGGATCCAGCCCCAGTCATGCACCTCCTCCTAAGAGCTAAGTGCAATGGCAAATACGGCAGCGCTGGCCATTCTTTTCCCTTGGTCTCACCGACTGTCTCACCAGGCAGGAGACGCGCGCAGGGGAGCCCGCGGCGGGCGTCGTCCGCGCGGCAAGTCGCGCGGCCTGCGGCTCGCGCTCAGTTGGCCTCCATGTACTCCGGGTGGAGCGCAAGGCCAGTCATGAAAGTGACCGTGCTTGGGTCGAGAGCGGCCATCACACTCACCGGTCGGTGGCCGGCGGTCTGGTACTTGTCGGCCTGCGGGTACGGCTTGTAGAAGGGGTTGGGCACTTCGCCGTTGCGCAGGAGGCCTGCGAGGGCGAGGGTCGGCATCGCCTCGTTGCCGAGCACCTGCCCATCGTAGACGTTGACGATGGCAGAGATCTGATCGGCCCAGTAGCCGCAAGTGCAGTCCTTGTCGACGAAGGAGCCCTCCGTCGGATTTGGCGTCACAGAGCCCAAAAACTGCTCGTGGCAATCGAGCCACCCGGCTGGACCGCCGCTGTGCGGGCCGGTGCTCACGCAATGCGCGGGCCCGCCGGGCGCCAGGTCGTCGTCGGGCACAAGGTGAAGGCCGTGGAATCGATCGAATGGCCGCCAAAGGCGCCATCGTGCGAGAAGCCCGTAATGTACTCGGCGGGCGGGAGCTTCATGAAGGCACTAGTCTCGGGCGCCGTCTCGTTGCACTGAAGAAGCTGCCCCTTCGAGTCGGCGGGGCCGGGGTCGAAGACCTTGCAGGTGCCGGTGAGGGCCTCGCGCTCCGCGGGCGTGACGACGAAGAAGTGCACGTCCAGATGGGGCACACCGTATCCGCCGGGGCGCTCGCCGTTGAACTGGCGGCCGTCCCACGGCGGGTGCCCACCTGCGCCGAATGTCAGGAAGGCGTGCTTGTAGGGATCGCAGCCGGACGGGGCCATGATGGACACCTCGAAGCCGGACGAAACGACGGCGAGGTTCTCCCATGCGTTCGCGTCCGCCTCGACATAGAGCTTTAGCGACTCGGACGACTCACGCTCGCACACGAGGCGGACCTCGCCGAGCCCTTCAACCATAAGCTTGGTGGTGCGCTTGAACGAGGGCGCTGAGCCGAAGGCCGTCACCCTTTACCTCCGTCGGCGAACTTCGGACAACTCTCCCGACGGTGGTTACCCTTCCGCAACATCATGCTCGGGCACCCCCCAAATTGTGCAAGCCGGAAACGATCAGACGCATCGAGTGTGAGCTGTCTCTCGATGGTCGTCGCCCTGTCACGCGCGCGCGAGACGTGCAGACAGGGTTGCCAGGTGAGAGCGAATGGCGCGGTTCACGCCTCGCACAACAGAGAGAGAGATGGGCTCTGCATGGTGGGACATAAAAGAGAGCGAGTACTTGGGCGAGTAGGCCGTGCGGTCAACGCTGCCGCGCGCGACTTTGTTTGCGCGCGAGGCGGCGCAGCTTGAGAACGGCGGTGGGCGGAGAAGACATTGTGTGTCGCTGTCCAACTCTCCGCTCTGAGCGCCTTGTGGCGCGCTGTTTTGTGACCCACCCTCGTCTCCCTTGTTGCTTTTGTACGGGCGGAGGACGCAAAGACGGGCGACGGGAAAAAAGAATGCATCGTACGAAGGTGGTACAGCCTTGTCGAGCGGCGCCTTGCTGGGCGGCCTTCATCCCACTTGGTGGCTGCTGCTTCCACACTAACGCAACGAGGGCATGATTGCCCTCGAAAAAAGGTCTCGATGGACGACCTGTCGTCAGGCCGCGGTGTGCTCGCCGAACAGACGCATCGCGCCATGCAGAGAGAGAGATGTTGTTTTGTGTTGCCATGCATGGCCGGGGAGCTGACGCGGGCCCAGTACCTCGATGAGGTGACGTGGACCACCAAGAGACAAGAGTTGGCTAGGCCGTCCTAATCTAAACTGAGGATTCAGGATTGAGGCTTCAGTGAGGCCAAAGTGAGTTTATGGATGTGTGAGAACGGTACGGGACACGAGGAGTCACGCGGACCGACTCGTCGGTGACTCTGCTGCACGCCGTTTCAGAAATTTTCTCAGCGTAATTTTATCAATTCAGGCCCATCGACGACCGCGTTACGCATGACGTATCATGTATCCGCATACGCACCCCTTCCTGGCGCCACAGCCTGGAGGCGCTGACGTACTACGTATATGCATTATGTTTCTGCACTCGCCAAAACGCCCGCGAGACGATTGCCTGGCCAATGATTTTAGGTGCCCACGCTGCCTTGTGATAATCCAAATCGAATCCCAATTGTCAAACTCGCGAAAATCTACGTGCTCCGGCTGCATGATGGCCCCGCTACGGACCGCGTCGTCAGAGCGCCTCGTGTTGATCCCGGCCACCCTCAAGAACAGCACGACTGGCTACAAGAACGTGAACTTCGACCGCCGCAATATGAAGTTTCAGGTGCATGTGCGGGATGGCGGCAAGCGTGTCCACCTCGGCTACTTCGACACCGCCGAAGAGGCGGCCATCGCCTACGCTCGCTCAGAGTGCGGCCGTGCCGACGCCGCCAAGCTGCTGCAGCCCCGCCCCGCTCCCACTGCGGTCAACGCCCGAGCGTTGAGCCTTGCGCGCAAGGCGGTTGATCTTTGCAACTGCTCTCTCTCAGTGTATGTAGCTCTTACGTACATTCCCGTAGGAGACTCTGCTGACAGGGTTTGCGATAGCGACCCGAAGCGATAAAAGACAATACGACTACCCCGGTCCACAAGGACCCTACTCGAGTAACCCTCCGGCTTGTGCCGGCTGTGCAACGTCGCGATGAGCAATTTCCTCGCGCCCGATGGCAAGCGCTACTTCTCCTACAGTCAGATCGCCGCCACCGTGAGCGGTTCGGTGCCCGAGGTTCAGGCGTTTGCGCCCGACGTCCGTTGCGATCGGTGGCGGCGGCTTCATACCGGCGCGGATGCTACGGACCGAGGTACAAAAGCCGATCCTCGCCATCTCTCTCGAGCTGTACGACGACGCCACAAAGACGGCGAACTCCTCCGTGATTTGCAAGCAGTGGTTCGACGAGGCGCCCGGCACGTTTGGCTCGCTGGTCCGTGGCCGCCGAGTCCTCATCATTGATGAGGTGTTCCGCTGGCGCGCCTGCCTCCGAGCGCCGCGCATTTATTCTTGATTTTGAAGTAGGTCGACGACACGCGTGCGACGCTCCAGTTTGCCGTCGAGGAGCTCAAGCGCCTGCAGCGGTGGGCGTCTATGTGGTGGCGTCGGAATGTCACGCCCGACTTCCCTTCGCACACCTCCACACGTGCCTTGCTGGCACGGCAGGTGCACAACAAGGCCAAGCCAAAGACGGGCTCGCTGCCCGACGACGTGACGTACATCGCGGGCGAGAACGTGGAGGATGTGTGGAACTGCTATCCATGGGCCACCCTGCTTTTGTCGCCGCCGCCGCCGCCTGCCACAAGCAACCATGCGACTCACCTCTCCCTCTCTCTCTTACAGGACGCGGCCGCATACGGCCAGGGCATCGCCGAGCACGAGGCGCTCGCCCGCTCGTGCGCAGAGGGTGGTGCCGACGGCGCGCGCAAACGGCCGCGCGAGGCTGAGCCTGAGGGCTCGGACTCGGCGGCGCCCGCCGGCGCTGGGCTCTCCCTCTCCGGCCTTCCGGCGCTGCGCTGGCTTGGCGGCGTGGAGGGCGCCGCGTCGGTCGAGGAGGGCGTGCTGACGATGACGGCGGGCGCGAGGACGGACTGGTTCAACCCTCCGCCCGGCGAAGGAATGCCTTCCGGCCTTGCAAACGCGCCGTGCCTCGTCTTCTCGCCGCCGCCCGGCGACTGGCAGCTGTCGGCGCGCGTGGAGGTGGTACACAAGTCTCTCTTCGACGCGGGAACTCGCCCTGCTGCAGCTGGGGCAGTCCGACCCGGGGCCCTTCCCTGAACCTTCTCGGAAGCTTCCCGCAGGCACCCTCTTCGTTCACCAGGGGCCAGGCGACTGGTGCAAGTGCTGCTACGAGCTCTCTCCGGAGGGCAAGCCCCTCGTCGTCTCCGTCGTCACGCGCGGCATCTCGGACGACGCGAACGGCGCGGCGGTCGAGGGCGGGGCGGTGCGCCTGCGCATTTCCAAGCTCGGCGCCGCCCTCGCCTTCCACTACGCGCACGACGGAGGAGAGGCATGGACGCTCACCCGGATCTTTTGCCTGCGCGAGCCGAGCGCGCCGCTGTCGGTCGGATTCCTGGCGCAGTGCCCGACAGGGCAGGCGTGCACGGCAAGTTTCTCGCGGGTTGCGCTGACCGAGACGACGTTGCGCGACCCGCGCGACGGGTCGTGAGTCGTCGCCGCGGAACAGCGGATCGATCGAAGCTTCCACAGATCCCATGCCGGTGAACAGCCGCTGAAGGAAGGCACACGCCGCGCTGGGAGCGGGTGGGGCACTCCGGAGCCAAACCCCAAACCCGTGTGGTTGCACCGCCCACCGGTCCCTTATTTAGTTTTATTTTGTAACATGTAAGATTTTTTAAGCTATTGCATGAAACTTCGCCAATTAGAAAACTGGGAACAGAGAGTGCAACAGGCCAACACACACGCACACACTTGTCTCACACAGGTAACACCACGGGCGCCGTAGAAAAAGAAGTTCACATCAGCGTTCCGCCCGCTCCCACCTGATCCTCGCACAGACGCACGGCCCTTCGCTCTCAGCAGGCACACTGATCTCAGCAGCCTTCGTTGTCGTGGTTGATGAGAACAAAATGGCCTAGAGCCGCCGCACGCGTAAGGAAACCGGCGACGCCGGCCACCTGCTCGCGCTGGGCGGCGGCCGCAATCATCTCGCCATCGGAGACGAAAGGCTGCCGGACAATCTGTAGCGCATCCTCCACCTCACCAAGGTGCTCCGAGCAGAGCTTGAGTGCCTGCCGCACGGCGAAGCCACAATCGAGGCAGTCCCGGCGGCAGCCGGCCGGGTAGCGCGGGTGGCGGTATCTGCAGCTCGAGCCGTAGCTGCACCATCCCTGGTCGCGGAATTGGAAACAGACTCTGCCGCCGCCGTAGCCGTAGCAGTCGTCCTCATCGTCGTCGGGGTCGTCGGGATCATCGTCGCCATAGGCGCCGCCAAAGTCCCGACCCCGCCGCCGTTCCTCCAGCTCGTCGTCGCGCGAGTCCCACGCGCGCAGGGCGGCGCGGGCCGCTTTGATGGACGAGCTGAGCTCGTTGCCCTGTGCAGGCTGTGCGACGGGCTTGCTGAGGGCGTCCAGCGCCGTGGCGAGCTGCTGGCGCACTGGCAACGCGTACTCGTCGGCGCGCCGCCTGTGTGGCCCGTTGTGCTTGAAGAGCATACCAGACGTGCCATCCACCTGGCGCACCCCCGGCTGCGCGTAGCTGACCGCTTGCATTGCCTGGCCGAGCTCGCGGCGGAGACGGACGAGGAGGCCGGTGCGTCCCGCGTCTTCGCTGGTCGACGGAAGCCGCTCGCCGCAGGTGCCACAAAACTGTGCACCCCGCAGGTGCACGCTTGCGCCACATTTGATGCAAGCCAGACTAATTGCACCGGGCTGCGAAGCGGCGGACGTGCTGCCACCGGACTCCAGCAAGGCGCTCGCAGGCGCCATCCACCAGTAGTGGAAGCCCTCGTCTTCATCTGCAGAGAGGAGCTGGACCCGTGGATCTGGTGGCTGACTCGCGACCGATGGTATATCGCCGCGGGCGAAAAGGCCAAGTTTGCTGCCGACGTGCCGCATGGCGCTGAGCTCCTCCAGTAGCGGGTCAGAATAGCCGCAGTGAGGACCCGTCTTGCTCAGTGTCTGCGCACCTGCCCCTTGCCCATAGCGAGGCCCGCATCCAACTCATAGGAACCGCATTCGCCTTCTCTGTAGCTTTCGAAATTGCTCTGGAGGGTCGTCCACGCGCGTTTGGCAGCCGCCTCGGGCGCCGAAATGATGGTTGTCGTCGCTGCCCAGCCCATCGAAGACACGCTGGAGAGGAGGGAAAACGCGGAAGGCGACAACGCGCCAACGGCACCCCGTAAAAAAATTCGGTCTGGCGCTTCTGAGCTCCCCGGCCCTGGATGTGCGGTTGATAATTGCACTCCAAGGGCTCCAAGGTCTCGCGCAAGTGCTCAGAATCCGTCAAAAGCATGGCCCCCCGGGGGGGGGGGGGGGGGCTTGCACTCTTTCGTGCCACTCTCTACGATGGCTGCTTCGTGACTTATCATTTAAATTATTATCAAGAGGTTGCGGCGGCCACCGCCGAGGGTGGGTCTGTTGGTCGAGTGAAGCGAATGTGGGTAGCTACCAAGCATCACCATCAGTCCTGGGATCAGGACAGATCGCCCTCTTATGTCAAGCACTGTGTAAGACCCCACACCACAAGCAGGTGCCGGGTCACTCCGACGTCACCAGCGTCGCCAAGGCACTCCAGCAGACGCGCAGAGCCGGGCGGAGGCGTCAGCCATCAGCATCACACCCTCGCCGCCCTTATGTGCCTGATAACCCCGAAAAAGGACCAGGTCGTCTGATTCTCGCAGCAACCTTCATGCCACCTCGCGCGGTCACATCCGCATGGAAAAAAAGCTCATCTCTTTCCCGCCTGGGCGGGGCAGCGGGCGGGCGCGCGGTGCGGCGCGGCGTGTGCGTGTGTGCGACTGCGACAAGGGACCGCTTGCAAGGGACCATTGGGCTTGTACTATTAACAACGAAGGCGCTCTAAAAAAAAAGGCAAGAGAGAAAGGGAGGCGCAAGAAGTCGCCAAAAGGCGGCCCAAATAAGACGCAGCCTGGATCGCAGCCCTCCGTTACGCGATTGCTCGCCAATGCGCAGCATGATGCGTGGCCACGACGATTTTCTTTTGCATGCACCTTTTGGTAGGAACTAGGCGCTGTGTAGCTGTGGGTTACAAATGTCCGAGAACGAGAGGCCCGCGCTGGTGCGCCGCTCCTCTTCGTTCGGCCGCTACGGCGGCGGCGGCGAGAAGTGCGCGCTCTGCGCCAAGACGGTGTACGTGGCGGAGAGGGCGGTCGCGCAGGACAAGATCTTCCACGTCGCGTGCTTTCGGTGCAAGGAGTGCAACGTGAAGCTCACGCTGTCGTCCTGGTGCATGGACCCGTGCGGCGGGCTGTGGTGCAAGCCGCACTTCATGCAGGCGCTCAAGACGTCTGGCGGCACTCTGACTGTCAACACCGAATCGGAACGGTCACCGCCGTCCACGCCGCGCCGAAGCGACAGCAGCAACGGTAAGGCGGCCGCGACGCCGCAGAGGCCGCTCGCTCCGGCCACCGCCCACGGCGAGACTCGATCGCCTGCACACGTGTCCTCTCCCGCACCGACTCCGGGACCGGCTCCGGTGTGCACTCCCGTCCCGGCTCCGGCCACCGCCTCGCCGGCGCCGCGCTCCGGCTCCAAGATCATGCGCTCTTCGTCGTTCGGCCGGTTCGGCGGCGGCGGCGAGAAGTGTACGCGCTGCAACAAGACCGTGTACGCGGCCGAGCGCGTGAGCGCCAAGGATCAGGTCTTCCACAACACCTGCTTCCGCTGCATCGAGTGCAACATCAAGCTCTCGCCCTCCAACTGGCGCGGCCGGCCCCCCACGCGCGAACACGTCCGACCGCGCGCGAGCACGCGCCGCCACCACCGCCGCGGTTGCCTGGACCGCCCTCCCAGCGTGTGGCTCGCGACCCTCCCCTCGCCCCGTCCTCTCACTCCCCTCCCCGCTGCCCGCCTCGCTCTGTCGCGCCGCAGGTGCATGGACCTGTCCGGCGGAGTCTACTGCAAGCCCCACTTCATGCAGACCATGCGCGCCGGAGGAGGCAAGTACGACTTTGGGACGGGGGGCTCATCCTCGAGCCTCCTCTCCTCGGCGGCAGCCGCAGAGCCAGCAGCCGCAGAGCCAGCAGCACAGGCGCCAGAGAGGGCTGCCTCGGGAGATGGCGCGGCCTCGGGCGCCGCGGCGCGCGCCAGGCCGGCGACGCCAACCTCCAAGAGCTCCGCGCCGCCGAACGGCTCGCCAAAGCCGGCGGCGTCGCTGCACGGCCGGTCGGGACTTGTCTTGCGACCTCCTGCAGCCTGCTCCGAGCCTTCCGATAGGCGGCGTCCTTTCGAAGCCGGTCGGGCGCCTCGTCGCCGACGAAGCAGTCGCCCAAGTCGCGCCGCTCGCGCGGCCGCTCGAAGGACTTTGACAAGTCGCCCCTTCCTTCCCCCTCCATGTACCGCGGAGCCAAGCCGCCGCCGTGGGCGCCCAACGGCGCGGGCGCGGCGGCGGTGGGAGACACGACCAACGGGACCGGCTCGCCGCATACGCCTCGCGAGCTGACTCGCGAGCTGAGCGTCTCTTGCGACGCGAGCGAGGTGACTCCCCGCCCCCTCCCCGCCCCCTCCCCGCCCCCTCCCCGCCCCCTCCCCACCTCACCACCTCCTCACCACCTCCTCCTCACCATCTCCTCACAACACCGCCCTCCTCTCTCGCACCCGCCAGCTCCTCCCACCTCCTCGCCTCCACTTCCTCTGCCCCGCGTGTCGCCACGCCAGCCTCCCTCTCGCCGCGGGCCCCAAAGGCAAAGGCCTGGCGCCCGCCCGGCAGCATCTCCGCGCCTCGCCCGCCCGTGCGCTAGGTGAGCGAGACGCCGATCGAGCGGCCGAGGTCGCCCTCGTTTGCTGCGGCGGCCGCGGCCGCCGCTCGCGTGACGGGTGCCGTGGTAGGGTCGGGCACGATAGCGATCCGTCACAAGGCGCCGGCGCCCCCCACCTCCCACGCACCCACAAGCGCCCGCACACACACACATGCACACACGCACACACACACGCACGCACGCACGCACGCATGCACGCACGCACACACACACACACACGCACACACACACACGCACAAGACTCCCGCCGATTGCGGTGCTCCGATCTCCGACCCGGCCTCCCGCCTCAGGCGCGGCGCTCTGAGCAGCGGCCGCAAAAGCGCAACCCGGAGGCCGCCAAGCCTCCCGCCGCCGCGCCGGCCTCTGCGCCGCCGGACACGCTGCCGCTGCCGGATGCCTGGCCTCCGCTCGTGCTCTTGGGCGTCTGCGGCTCGCTGCGCGCCGCCTCCACCAACGCTGGCTTGCTGCGTGTTGCGGCGGTGGCGGCGCGGCAGCGCGGCGTGGAGCTGCGTCTCGCCACCATCGGTACACCTGCTGCTCTCCTCCCCGCGGGAGGGCCGCAGTCGAGGGCGTCTCACCGCGGCTCTGTGTGAGCAGGCGACCTGCCGCTCTACTCGCAGGACCTCGACGAGGCGGGCGGATCGACACGAGGAGCCGTCAGCAGCTGGCGCGCCGCCGTCAGCTCGGCCGACGCGGTGCTCTTTGCCTGCCCAGAGCACAACTACTCGATCTCTGCGGCGCTGAAGAATGCCATCGATTGGGCCTCCCGCGTGCCGACGCAAGGCAACCTCTGGGCGGGCAAGGCGGGCGCCATCCTCTCGTCGGGCGGCGGCGGCGGCGGCGTGCGGGGGCAGCAGGCGCTGCGTCAGATCGGGTCGTTCATCGACGTCACCTTTGTCAACGCGCCCGAGGTTGCGATCCGCCGCTTCGAGGAGCCATGCTTCGATGCCGCCACGGGCGATCTGCTGCCCGACTCGCGCTGGGTCGGACGCGTCGGTGTGCTCAGCGCGCGTCCCCCCGCCCCCGCCCGCGTCTCCGCGGCACACACCGCGTTTGCCCTCTGCTGCAGGCGAACTCGTCGAGCGGCTCGTCACGCTCGCCCTCGCTCTCCGCGCCAGTCGCCCCGCGCCACCCCGGCAGGACAAGGCGGTGTAATTTCCCAGGCCCCCGGGGTCTGAGCATCGTGTGTGTGGAGCAGTTAATGTCAGCAATCAGGTCCGTGAGGTCGTCGGACGTCGCGCTTCTTCCGAATCCCTTTCATTGTATATCACAAGTCCCTATATTCATTGCATCAAAACACCACTCCGACCCCCCGCCCCCCGGTCGCGGTCGGCACAAGACGGCAGCCCGCAGCTCGACCCCAGCACGCAGGCTCGCAGCAGCAGGACGAGAGCAGGTCGAGGTCTTGCGGGAAATTGCGGCCTGGGCGCTGTCGTCTGGGGGGGCGACCCCCCCATCTTTGTTTACCGATGCGTCCTAGAATGCAAAAACGCATTCTAGGACGCACTTTTCATCTCAAAGATACCATGTGTCTCGGGTACACAGGGCATTCTAGGATGCGATGGCTGTCCTGGAGATAGCCGCGCCGTGTCTTTTGTTACGCGTTCCATCTTAGACGCCACAAGCATCTATAGATGCACAGCTGTTCTGAGATGGCACTTGCATACTAGATCACATTTTACTATACTTGGACAGGGAAGCGTCTCAGGAGACACCGTGTGTCGGGTGCACCGGGCACCGAGGGGGGAGCAGGGAGCCAGGGAGCACGAAAAGGCGGTGTGATCTCTCGGCACCCCCTGGGGGCCCTGCCTTGAGTGCTCGTGTGAGGTCTCTCCTCGCGGCCTGCCCCTCCTGGAGAACCAGGTTCTCAGCACCGCGCATGCATCTGCTCGCGCCACGAGCTCTGGGCGCAAAGACCAAAGTTGCATGCACTGCTTACGACGATCCGACGGCGACGCCGCCTCCCCCCCCCACCAACCAGTTTGCGCGGCAGGTAGCGGGGCCAGTTCGAGGCTGAGGGCGTGGGCGTGCGCCTAGACACGGAAGACAGCGTACTTCCGAGAGTCGGCCACCTGCGCGGTTTTTCTTGTTTGACTTGGCGATTTGAGGGACCGGGCATCCCGACTCGGTGAGCTGTCGCCCACCAGCGCGCGGCGACCGCGCGCACACCGTGCCCGCCGGCTCGCCGCCCTCCTCACCACCCGTCGGCGCTGTCCGCAGGCATGTGAGTCAGAACGGCGACCGCGCAGCGCGCACGGGTGTCTTGCTCGCCACCACCCTCTCGCCCCCGCTCCGTGACCGCCGCCGCCCGCGCCACCGCCGCCGCCAACACCGCCTCGCGCCTCGCGCCTCGCTCTCGCCGCCCCCGCCGCCCGCCCTCGACCTCGCGACGGCGTCCTTCTGGGGATCTGCGGGTGGCTTGCCCGCCTCGCCGCCGCCCCCACAGCGTGACCGCTTCCGCCGCCCCCACAGCGTGACCGCTTCCGCTCGATCGGTGAGCCGTCGCCCACCACGCGCGCTCTCACGGCGACCGCGGGCCGCTCATCGCCTCCGCCACGTCGCAGGTGTTTGATCTGGGCAGGAAGCGGCGCTGGTGACGGCAACCGGCAGCCACGTGCACGGAGTGCTAAGCGAGGTGCCTGTGTCCAAGTCTGAGTAGCCCGTGGCCGTGAGTGGCGTCAGGGGCAGTGTTCTGTGACTGTGTCCTGTGCGTGCTGTTCAGTGTGAGTCGGTGCAGCGGTGGGCCTGCTGCCGCTGCCACACGTGAGAGCCGCTGTCCGTGCCCCAGCACGTTGCGCGGAGAGGCTATAGGGCGCCCACCCACGAGTGCTCGGGTGGGCGCGCCGCGGCTGTGCGAGTAGTAGCGCAGCAGCCGCGGCGCACAGCCGGGGGCACGGCCCGCCGCGCAGCGCTCGCCACACCGAGTTTTCGTTTTCTTTTTTGTTTTTATACGTGCGTGTATTTCTTGAGATCCACACGCTGTTCAAAATATGCGCGCGTCTTCTGAGACACGCGCTGTTCACAGTATGCACGGCGCGTCTTTTGAGACAGCAACGCCAATCGGAGATGCCGCGAGCAATTCGGGATGCGCGGAGCAACTAATATAGACTCGCGCATCTTAGGATGCTCGAGCATACCGAGGACAGCGAGCGTCTAAGTAGGAGGCCTACTAGACGCACTCTAATCCAGAGACGCATTCGGTAAACAAAGATGGGGGGGTCGCCCCCCCAGACGTGTGGACCTCCCGGCGCAGCTAACTAGTAGCTTTGAAAGCGGTCGGGGCTCCGGCCCAAGCGCCAGCGGCCTCCCCGTGCACCCTCAGCAGAGCTGCGAATGCGGCGGCGGCGGCTGCTTGGGTTGGCGGCCGAGCAAGCGTGCGACGTCGACACGTCGTGCAACGCGTACGTGGCGACGTAGCAGAGGATGAAGGAGGAGGACGCCGAGCTCGAGCGTGTACTTGTAGAGTGCACTCCGCCGCCTTGGCGCAGCGCGGCCCAGCCAACGCGGGGCGCCCTCCCACCTCCGTTCTGTCGCGGGTGCGAGCGACTACTCGTCGTCGGAGTCGTCCGAGTCATCGTCGTCCGAGTCGTCGTCGTCCGAGCCGTCGTCCTCGGTCTCCGGCGTCGGGAGCTCGCCGCCGCCAATCACGCCGGCCGACCGCGCGTCGCTCACCGCAAACGCAGCGATGTCGAAGAGGAAGGGCTCTGCTCCGAAGTTGAAGCGGCAGCGGTCACCGTCCTCGTGCAGCGCCACCGTCGGGTAAAGTCGGGGGCAAAGTCGGGACAGGCAGCAGTTCTCAAAGGCAGTGCCCTGCAGCTTGCCATTCTTTGTGAAGAAGACGGAGCGGCGGCGTAGGTCGAGCCCGCAGCCCACCGTGTCGACCGCTGAGCCGCGGTGGCCCCCGAAGGGCTCACCGAAGGTGACGCCGTTCATGATCGCGCCGTTCGTGCGAGGGCCCGCGACCGCGTCGTGGCGCCACTTCGCGCCGTCATCGCTGTGGTAGCCGTACGCCGTGCTCCGCCAGCCGATGTGCAGTGCACGCTGTCCATCGTACGCCGAGCCGACCGTGACGCCGACCGAAGAGGCGCTCGTGGAGACCTCAAAGTACGCGAGCTCGTCCTCGATAAACTGGAGCGGGCGGCGGCCGCGCAGCACGAGACCATGGTGTCTGTACGTCAAGGTCTGTAGGCCGACGGCCGTCGAGAAGCCGTGTTCGTCGACCTGCACCTGCCCCGATCCGCCCAGCAGGTTTACAAACTCGAAGCCAGTGTGGCGGCGTCGGAAGCGAAGCCGCCACTGTCCGTGCAAATTCTGCGGCTGCACGTGGAGCGCTTCCTCGTCAAGAGTTGAGGCGGCGTAGTCTTCTGCGCTGAGGGTCTCTCCAAACAGGGGAGGGAGGGAATAAGCGCGGGTCATCACCTCGATCTGATCTCGAAGGTACCGTTCCCACGCGACGAGATTCACGGGTTTGACTCTCCACGTCCCGTCCGCCTCATTGTCCAACACCTGCGCCACCCGACCGTTCAGGTCTGGCCTCGCAGTCAGCCCGGAGAGCTCGACGAAACAGCCCACGCGGACGTCGCGCAGCGGCGGCTCCGCCGACCCCACCCGCGGACCCCAGACCTTGCGGTAGAGGGCGCGCCACACGCGGTCGTCGCGGCCCTGAACGCGCCACAGCCGTGCGACCGCTGCCGCCGCAACGAGTGCGTGCGCGTCCGGGAGCTGCGCGAGGATTGTGCAGAGCAGGTCGGGGTCCTCAAGCACAAGCGGCGAATAATCTGCCGCGCTCTCCATCGGCTGGCTCACTCAAACGCACAACCCCAGGCCCGAAATCGCTGCCCACCCCGCGGGATTTGCCGCGCCGCCGCCTGCGAAAAGAAAAGAGACGCGCATTAAAAAGTCTTTTTTGCTGCCTGCCGGCCGCACACCTCGCACCGAGCGATCCGCAGAGAGCCATGGGCAAGAAGGACAAGCTCGCGATGGACCCCGTCTCGGCGCACCGCAAGGAGGAGAAGAAGAAGCTCGCCGCCAAGATCAAGAAGCAACGCGACGAGCGCAAGGAGGCGCAGTACAAGGCGGACCCAAAGGCGCTGCATTCGGAGATCAACAAGCTGAATAGCCGGCAGGACCTGCGTGAGGCGAGTGGCACCAACGCCAAGATCAAG
>NW_005201851.1:409698-415143 GCF_000372725.1 Emiliania huxleyi CCMP1516 | reverse complement strand
GGACGGGAGGACGTACTACCACCACACGGTGAGCAAGGAGACATCGTGGAAGAGGCCGCAGCTCGAGCCCGCCGCCGGGCCGTCGCCCGCCGCCGCGCCGCCGCCCGCCGAGGCGGCGCCGCCCGCCGCCTCGCCAGCCGCCGCCGCCTGCGAGGCAGAGGAGGGCCTGCCCGCCCGAGCCGTGAAAGAGGCGCCGTTCACGCCGTGCGGGTGTGAACAGGAGGAGGAGGAGGACCTGCCGCCCGGAGTCGCTCTGCCCGCCCGCAAGGTGCCCCCCGGGCCTCCGCCCGGCGCGCCGCCGCCGAACGCCGCGCGAGTGCCGCCTGGCCCGCCGCCCGGCGCGCCGCCAACAAAGGCTGCACGGCTCCCGCCAGGCCCGCCGCCAGGCCCGCCGCCAGGCCCGCCGCCGAGTAGCGCTCGCCTCCCGCCTGGGCCTCCTCCTGGCGCGCCGCCGCCGACTGCCGCGCGCCTCCCGCCTGGGCCTCCGCCCGGTCCTCCGCCCGGCCAGCCGCTCGGCGTGCCGCCGAACGTCGGCCGGCCGCCTCCCGGCCCGCCGCCTGGCCCGCCTCCCGGTGCGCCTCCCGGTGCGCCTCCCGGTGCGCCGAGGGCTGGCGGCTCGGCCCGAGACCACGCCGCGTCTTCACGCCTACCCGCTGTGAACAGGCGCCCCTCCCGGCCCGCCGGCCGGTCTCCCGCCACACGCCGCGGGGATGGCTGCAGCTGCAGGGCTGGCTGCAGCTGCAGGGATGGCTGCAGCTGCAGGGCTCGCGCCGGCGAGCCACACTTGGAACGCGGGGCAGGGGCCGATGCAGCAGCCGCCGCCACACTTGCAGATGCAGCAGCCGCCGCCGTCGCAGCCGCAGCAGCAACAACCGCAGCAGCAGATGCAGGGCCAGATGCAGATGCAGCCGGCGCCGCAGCCAGCGCTGCAAGTCCAGCGCGAGCCCCAGCTGGTCAGCGAGCCGCAGCAAGGCCCGAAGCTGCCGCCGCAACGCAAGGCGCTGCCGGCCAGCTTGCGCCCGCAGATGATGCCGACGGCGGTCCGCGTGCAACGGCCTGCAGTGGCGAGGCCGCGGCCGGTCCCCGTCGCCTCTGCCCCCTTCGAGCCCGAGGCGGCGCTCCCGCAGCCAGAGGGGAGGGCGCCCGCCGCGGCAGCCGCTCAGCCGGAGCAGCCCGCCCCTCCCGCCGAGGCGGCGAGCGGCGGCGCGGCGCCGGACAGCTCCTCCTACGACGAGTTCGCGGCGGCGATGAAGCAGCTCGGAGCGCTGCCCTGAATGACTGCGGGTCTTTTTTTAAACCACAAAGAATCAACGCCAGTTCGACGCCTTGTGTGTTCACACAGCTGTTGATACACTCACGCGTGTGATGTCTCCCGAGAGTGCGTCTGGGTCGCAGCTCTGTCCTCTGACTCAAAACGAGAGTGCTCTCTGTAAAGGGTGTGGATGCTGGGTTGAACATAATCGGGGGACGCGACCCACCTCGCCACAGACGGTCCCGCGCCTCGCCGCTATGACGGCCACACGACCGCAGCTCGTGTGCGTGTGGCCGTCTTTGTCCGGAGTGAAAAGTCCAACGCGTTCGTCGGTGATGGTGTCCCCCAACCTGCGCCGCGCTCGGCGAACCTCGACAGCGCTTTCGGTGGCATGCAGCTCTTTGCGACAGAAGCCTGGAGAGCAGCTCCTCTGCTGCTCACACACTCTGCACAGCTGACACAGCCTACTGTGCGGCTGCCACAGCTGTGACAGCGATGGGCTCGCCCTCACTGGCCCTCAGTCACTTGTGCTGCGGCTTGTGTGAGCGACACTGCTCGGCGACTGCCGGCACACTGTGAGACCATGGGTGTGAGGTAAAACCACGCTACCAGCGCTTGGTCACATCGGCCCCGAGGTCAGATCCATCTACTCTGTTGATGACAAGACTTGTCTACCGGCTGGAGCCGAGCAGGAGGGCCCGGCGCACAACCCGGGTTCAACTCACCCTCCACACCCCGTAAATTACTCTAGGCTAGTCCTAGTGCCAATTTCACTGTGGCACAGCCCGCGTTACAAAACCTTGATTTTGACCATTGCGCGAAAAATGTACCTCTCGGTGCCTTCCAGAGGCAGCTGCGACCCCGCCGAGTGGACGGGCTTGCGCGCCGGAGACGAGACTCGACGCCGCTGAGATCGGAGATCAAGCTCTGACAGGTCGCACGTCGCTCCTTTGACGCCGACGTGACTCACCCGTGCAGATCACATCAGGACACGTTCTCGACGCGCTCGGTACGACGCCTGCGACCCGTCTCGGGTCAGGTGGCACGACGCTCATCGCGCCTACCAGCGCTGCCATACAGGTTGCCACGACGAGGTCGAGCACGCTTCTATACGCTCGCCGAGCCTTCCTTTCCATCCCATAAGGTAGCCTGGGAACGGTGGCGGTCAGAGGCAAAGCCTACGAGGGGTGGTGGAACCACATGTCACGGCTACTGCCGGCTCGACGCCACGATAGCCTCCGAAGGCTGACTTTGCGGCACCATCATCGGACGATGTCGACGAGTTGGGTCGCTCTCGCGGTAGCCGGATGACCTCTCTTCCTAGGATCATCGGCCATGGCCGCAGGGAGCGCGGGGGAGGGCGCTGGAAGCGACACGGAGCTCCGTTGGAGACGTTTTCAAGATTAGCGTGTCAGAGTGAAATGGCACTGCCCTACTGACTAAAGTCGTACTCTGACGTTGTCTGTGACTCTATTTTCTCTCATCGAGCCCTGCGCCTCTACTGCACGCTGCCTACTAAATGGCCCACAATCCCAAGGGGAAACGCCTCTTCCCCTCTCTCCGCTTGCTCTCCCTCTAGCCGCGTTCTTCTGTCGCACCAAGAGTGCTGGCTCAGGCAGCCGAGGCCGAGCCCTTGAGCTGCGCCAGCTTCGCCTCCAGCGCCTCGATCTCCTTGGCCTTGTCTGCCGCCTCCTTCGCCTCGATCTCCTTGGCCTTGTCTGCGGCCTCCTTTGCCTCGATCTCCTTGGCCTTGTCTGCCGCCTCCTTCGCCTCGATCTCTTTGGCCTTGTCTGCCGCCTCCTTCGCATCGGCGTCCGCCTCAGGCTTGGCCTCAGGCTTGGCCGCCGGCTCCTCCTCCTTCTTGGGAAGCGACCCAAACTTGGCCTCGAGAGCTTGCTCCTCCTCCTTGGCCCTCGCGAGCCGGGCAGCCTCGGCCGCCGTGCCGTCTTCGGGCGCCGCCTCCGGTGCCGCCTTCGGCGCCTCCTTGACTTCGATGCGGACAGGGACGGGCGGCTCAGGCTCAGGCTCCGGAGGCGCCGCGGCCGACTTGGCGACCAGGAGCGTCAGCACGCCGCCGTCCCGGCTGGCCTTCACGTCACTCACGTCTTTCAGGTCGAAGGGCAGGTCGAGCGCGACGGTCTTGGACCACTTGACGCCACGCTCATCTCCTCCCGTGGCCATGATCCGGAGCTCAGAGACGTCCGGGTCCGGCGCAATCACCTCGACCTCACCGCTGGCCGGCACGGCGAGCTTGAGCTCGACCGCGTCGCCGAGATCGGTCCAGTGAGCTTGAGCGTGGTGGCGTAGCGACTCGGCCAAGGAGGCGACGCCCTCGAACCAGTGCTCGGGCGGACGCGAAAGGAGGCGGTGGAAGGATGGGCGGCGGTCGAGCATCAAGTCGGAGAGGGAGTAGAGCGGCGCTGGCGCGAAGTGCGGCGCGCGCACGAGCGGGTGGAAGCCGCCGTGCAGGTACGAGGTCGCGGGGAGCGTCGTCATGATCATGAGGGCAGGCATTGGTGGCGTGTAGACAGGACGCACCCACGAGCTGTGGACGCGTCCCCAGCAGACTGTCGTTTCCCTTTTCCCTTTTGTTCTTTTCTTTGGGCTCTGCTCTTCGCGTCCTGCTACCTCCTACCTGCTCGCCTCACGTGGCCACCTCGTCATTGTATCGACTCAGTCGGGCCACGTCGGCCGACAGTAGGACCTCTCCGTCCGATCCACTACTGCCTCCCCCGGGCCATTCACTAGAGCTTTCACCGGGAGGGCGAGGGAGGCCACCATCAGCTCGTGTGTCACATGGCCCCCCCGTCGGGCCTGGTACGGCTAGCATAACCGCGAGGTCCTCCCGCCAGGTGTCTGCCCCAGCGTGGAGTCAGCCGTGAGCCCACACCGTTTCCTCCCCTACGTGGTGTGCACGTCGACGATAACAGCCTCGGCCCCGAACGACCTGGAGACGGCGATCTCGTCAATCATGACGACCGCTCCACAGCCCCTCGGCACCGTTTGCGCCCATCTGATCGCCCCGTTAGTCTACATCTCGTGGCCCGCAGGAGGCGGTTCTCCCGCCATTAGGCGTGCCACCTCGACCATGGGGCTTCCATCAGCCGGGTTAAGGGCGGTCTCATCTCCTTCCCCGACTGCAGCTGTTGCCACTGCCTGGCATCTGCGGCCGCCCAGAGGACCCCCGTCCACTATTGGGAGCAAGCCCGTTATCACCAACGTCTCGGACGGACTAGGCCGGGGGGCGTGTCCCCCCGCCACCGCCCTCCTCGGCCCCACACAGTTGGTCACGTGTGCACCAAGATTTGTCACCCAGGCTGGGGCTGACTGAGCTTCTGTTCTCCCTCACCGGGCTCGAGTCACCCCCCACGGCCATGGGTTTGATCTCTACGGGTTGGTCGTTCCCAAGCGCCGCTGAGCTGACTCTCTGTAGGTCACGGCGCAGCCCCTCCGTTGATCTGTAGCTTGATGGGTGTGTTGCCGCCCTTGGAGCACTTGGAGTGCAGTCAGTAACCTCACATCCAGGGCCGGGGAGCTAAGAAAGAAGCGCATTGGGATGAGCACAGTTTGCCTCTCGCACCCCGTCTGTTTTCCTTTCCTTTATACTCGCACAAATCGTGTTTGGGGAATCCAGTGTTTTCCTCCTTTTTTTCCTTTCCTTTGTTTCTGCCTTGGGCTTTCGCAGGTTTGCCTCTCGCACCCCGTCTGTTTTGTTTTGCTTTTCGGGGGGTTGGGCGTCACCCCCTACCCCTACCCCCTACTCGTTGGGCGTGTAACGGACGCACTCCTCCCGTTTGGGCTGAACACAGTTTGCCTCTCGCACCCCGTCTGTTTTCCTTTCCTTTCTCTTTGACGACTGCGCAGCTCCTTGCACCGCGTGCAAGCGCACGCGGCCATACTTCGACGCGTCCAAGTAAACGCGACCGTCCTCCTCCTCATCCTCGTCGTCGTCTCCGTTCCACTCCTCATCCGAGCTGTCGTCCGGCGCCGCCACCTTGAGCCGGTCCGGCATCGCGGCGCGGCTCTCGCGACGCGCCATGATGCGAGCGGCCGGTGTATCCAGCTCCTCCCCGGCCTCGCCGCTCATCCTTCAGCTGGGGTCGACTGGGGTGAAACGGATGAGCGCGCCCTTTTCGGCGCCCTTTTCCCTTAAACCGGACCCTTTCTCTTTCCCCCCATTCCTCTTCTCCCTT
>NW_005201851.1:406286-409598 GCF_000372725.1 Emiliania huxleyi CCMP1516 | reverse complement strand
GGGGGTATGGTCCTGCTCGCCACAGGGGACGTCCTCTGCGCGTGGGGGGGTATGGTCGCGGCGCCAGGGCGCCGACCCTACCATACCATACCCCGCAAAAAGTCCGAACCCCGGTTAGCGCATTTTTGTGCTGGATATGTGTATGCAGCTCCACCTTGCTGTCGCGCTGAGTTGTCCCACGTGGCCTTCGCTCTCGCCACTGTGCTCCACGGTTGCCGCGCCGCTGCTGCGCTCCGCGGTTGCCGCGCCGCGCGCTTCGCCTGTCGCCTACGCGCCCGCCGAATGGGACGACGGGTGGTACGAGGACGGGCTCACTTGCGTCGAGTTTGTGTCTGAGGGCGAGCGTCGCCTCGGCGTCTACGTCCACCACAGCGTGGTGGAGCCCGATCCGCACATCCGTCCTCTGTGTGCGAGCAGCGAGGACGACGGCGTGCGTGTGCTGCTGCACGACGAGGAGGCGGCGCCGGCACCCATCTCCTCGGTCACGCGGATCCTCGACCCCGATGTTGTCTTTGTGTCGGAGCGGCAGGCGGGCGGAGGGCAGGGGCTCGGCAACCCGCACGGGGAGCACGGGGAGGAGTGCTACGACTTGAGCGAGCTCGAGCTCAGTCCCGACGTGCGGGTGGTTGTGCGCGAGGGGAGGGATACCGAGAGGGTGCTGTGAGACGCGCGCTGTGGGTCGGCGCTGTTTGTGTTGTTGTTCTGTCGCATGTAGTCCTGGGCGTGCATCTCTCGTGGCTCGCTGCGTCCTGCGTTTTTTTTGCATATATATAATTATTATCTTTTATCATGCGCCGTCTGTAAAAGTACGGGATGTGGTGACCTGGTGTGGAGAGTGGACCCTGAGTTGCACAGCCACAGGGGCTGTGTGCGCCAGGCCCTCCTGCTCGGCTCGAGCGAGTACCGAGTAGACAAGTTTCTTGTCAACAACAGACGAACAGAGTAGAAGGATCTGACCTCGGGGCCGATATGTGACCAAGCGCTGGTAGCGTGGTTTTACCTCACACCCATGGTCTCACAGTGTGCCGGCAGTCGCCGAGCAGTGTCGCTCACACAAGCCGCAGCACAAGTGACTGAGGGCCAGTGAGGGCGAGCCCATCGCTGTCACAGCTGTGGCAGCCGCACAGTAGGCTGTGCCATCTGTGCAATGAGAGAGAGAGAGATTTTTAGCAATAAACAAACAACTCTAACACTCACACGTCTGTGCAGACTGCAGAGCGTGTGAGCAGCAGAGGAGCTGCTCTCCAGGCTTCTGTCGCAATGAGCTGCATGCCACCGAAGGCGCTGTCGAGGTTCGCCGAGCGCGGCGCAGGTTGAGGGAAGCCGCCACCGACGAGCGTAGAGCGCTGGTCGGATTCAGCAAACCGGGTCATTCAAAGCGTTTTTGACGGCGTTTCAGAGTGGGGGGGGCCCGGGGCGGCTGTCGGTGCTCGGCTTTACAGTCTCGATCCTGATATGGAAGCTGCCATGGCAAGCGCCTCTGCTCGTCTTGCGCCGCTCGCCGAGGCTGCCATCACGCCGCCTCACGAGGCTGGGCATGAGGCGGCGGAGCGCGGCGACGCTCTTCATCTGGGCTCCACGCCGTTGCACGAGGCGGCGGAGCGCGGCGAGTCAGCTCAGCTGGCGTTTCTGCTTTCCACGGGCGCGCGAGCGGATGCGGTAGACTCGGACGGGCAGACGGCCCTGCATGTCGCTGTCTCTCACGGGCATTTGCAAGCCGTCGAAGTCCTTACGAGGCAGACTCCGTGCAGAGAGATTGGCCTTCCGGACGTCTACCGCATGACGCCGATTCACATGGCCGCCGAGCTCGAGGAGTCCGGCGAGGACATGGTGGCCCTGCTCCTGGCTCGAGGTGGCGACGAGGTCATGCGCCGTCGCTCTAGCATGGGCTCAGCCGGCAGCCCGCGCCGCTCGTCGAGCATCGGCCTGGGAAGCCCGCGCCAGCCCACCACACCTAGCACTCCGTCGCCGCGCCGCGCCGCGTCTCCCTCCTTCCTCTTCCGCTCCGGCGGCTCCGAGGTGTCGAACGCCTCGAGGACGACCTGCGCCTCGGACGACTCCATCTCCTTCATCGCACTCGAGCACGACAACGCCTCCGTCCGGAGGATGATCCGCCGCGCGTCAAAGGGGCTACCCACTCCGCTGCCCGGCTGCTTCTCCTCCATCGACGACTCCATCGACGACTCCTCCTCCCCCACTCCCCGAGGTGGCCGGTCCATGCCCCCCGTGCCCCGTCGTGCACAGCACTGCCGGGCTGATTTCCCCCTGGCTCTCTTGCAGGCGCCTCGCTGCAGGAGGTGAAGCTCCGCCGCTCCAACTCGGCGACGGGGGCCGTCGACCTCGAGGGCGACCTCGAGGGGTGTGAGCTGACTAACGAGCTCGAGGACGCCGTCCACGCCGCGGTCGCAGCCATCGTCACTAACGAGTGACGGTGATTTGTCCAACGTTAATGTAGTGTAGAGAAAGAGTGGGGGACGACGATGTGCAGGCTGCACGTGGCCGTGCGGCGTGCGGCGTGCGCGGCACCCGGCAGCCGGGCCGGGGGCAGGTGTGCCAGTATTAGTTTATACGGTATGTACGTATCTTGTATGTGCACACAGTGACGACGTGAGCCGTGACGCGTGAGCCGTGTAGCTGTAGGGTGTAGCACTTTTTATTGTGCATGAGTGCATGAAAAATGGGCGTGAGAGCTCTGAGACCCGAACACCGCACATGTCAATGCGCGGTATTGATTGGGTGCGCGCTGCCTGTGGAGCCTGCGCGCTATGTGGAAGCTATCCTCGCCAGCTCGAGACTGTGGTCGTCTTTGGCATGCCCTTTGGAATCCCCCGCGAGTCCATGAAGTCTGCCGTCGCCAGCCCGATGACCCCCGCAAAGTCCGCCTCGTGATACCTCACGAGCCTATGAGGCAAGGTTAGGGATCGGCACACAAGGAGCGCGTGCACCCCTGCACGCTACACACACTGGCGTGTCGTGTGTGCGGCGGGCGCCTGAAGCTGCTGTCGGTGATGTCGGCCTTGCGGAAGACCGCGCGGTAGAGCAGGGCCCCCGTGAAGTCGGCCCCGGTCAGGTCGGCGCTCGTGAAGTCGGCGAAGCGGGCGTCGGAGCGGGAGAACTGGCAACCGACCAGCTCTGCGCCGCGGAGGGAGGCGCGGTTGAAGTCGGTGCGGACAGCGCGAGTCTTGTCCATCTGGACGCCTAGAGAGCCACTCATACGGAAACGTGAGCTGGGCCGTCGCGGAAGGAGGATCGTCCCTGCGACAGGTCCATCCAAACGCCGTCCATGAGGGCGCCGCGGAAGGAGGAGAGGTC
>NW_005201851.1:405178-406186 GCF_000372725.1 Emiliania huxleyi CCMP1516 | reverse complement strand
CACTCACACGTCTGTGCAGACTGCAGAGCGTGTGAGCAGCAGAGGAGCTGCTCTCCAGGCTTCTGTCGCAATGAGCTGCATGCCACCGAAGGCGCTGTCGAGGTTCGCCGAGCGCGGCGCAGGTTGAGGGAAGCCGCCACCGACGAGCGTAGAGCGCTGGTCGGATTCAGCAAACCGGGTCATTCAAAGCGTTTTTGACGGCGTTTCAGAGTGGGGGGGGCCCGGGGCGGCTGTCGGTGCTCGGCTTTACAGTCTCGATCCTGATATGGAAGCTGCCATGGCAAGCGCCTCTGCTCGTCTTGCGCCGCTCGCCGAGGCTGCCATCACGCCGCCTCACGAGGCTGGGCATGAGGCGGCGGAGCGCGGCGACGCTCTTCATCTGGGCTCCACGCCGTTGCACGAGGCGGCGGAGCGCGGCGAGGCAGCTCAGCTGGCGTTCCTGCTTTCCATGGGCGCGCGAGCGGATGCGGTAGACACGGACGGGCAGACGGCCTTGCATGTCGCTGTCTCTCACGGGCATTTGCAAGCCGTCGAAGTCCTTACGAGGCAGACTCCGTGCAGAGAGATTGGCCTTCCGGACGTCTACCGCATGACGCCGATTCACATGGCCGCCGAGCTCGAGGAGTCCGGCGAGGACATGGTGGCCCTGCTCCTGGCTCGAGGTGGCGACGAGGTCATGCGCCGTCGCTCTAGCATGGGCTCAGCCGGCAGCCCGCGCCGCTCGTCGAGCATCGGCCTGGGAAGCCCGCGCCAGCCCACCACACCTAGCACTCCGTCGCCGCGCCGCGCCGCGTCTCCCTCCTTCCTCTTCCGCTCCGGCGGCTCCGAGGTGTCGAACGCCTCGAGGACGACCTGCGCCTCGGACGACTCCATCTCCTTCATCGCACTCGAGCACGACAACGCCTCCGTCCGGAGGATGATCCGCCGCGCGTCAAAGGGGCTACCCACTCCGCTGCCCGGCTGCTTCTCCTCCATCGACGACTCCATCGACGACTCCTCCTCCCCCAC
>NW_005201851.1:398406-402606 GCF_000372725.1 Emiliania huxleyi CCMP1516 | reverse complement strand
TCGAAGCCGCCTCGCGAGTCACGCGCCACCGCCGAGCGACAGCCGCCCTGCTGCTGCCCTGCCGGGAGCACCCACAGGCACGGGCAGCGCGGCATCAGGTGGTGCTGCGCCAAGCCTCCCTGGACCACACCCGGCGGAAAGGGCGGCGGAGAGGCGGGGGTCGGCGGCGACGGAGGCGGCGGCGGCGGCGGCGGCAGCGGCGGCGACTGCAAGCAGACGATGTAGCCCTCGATGTAGTTGATCCGGCTCTTGCCCGGGTCGTGAGCGCAGCGGCCCTCCCACGACCCGCCCGGCCCGCAGCAGTTGAGCGAGCCGCCGCCCAGGTGGCCGCACACGGCGCAGCTGTTTGGATCCAGCGTTGGAGGAGGCAGCGGAGGCGGCGGTGGCTGGACACGGCGCGTAGTGGCGGCCGCTCGACGCACGCGCTGCCAGCAGGTGTAGCCGTCTAGCGGCACCACGTGCGTGACCGGCGCCGTGTGGGTCTCGCACCGCCTGAACGACTTGCCGATGGATGCCCACTCGTACGCCTCGCAGCTCGGCTCCTGCTGGCACAGGCTCCTGCACGCCGCGTCCGACGCCACGCTCCACACTTCAAAGATGCCGGCTCCACCGCCGTGGGCAGAGCGGCAGCCGCCCGCCCGCCCGCTCGGCTTGCGAAAGGAGTCCACATTCCTCGACTTCAAGGCCAAGCTCGACCTCATCATTACCGCCCCTTGCGTGTTCGCTGAACAGACGCCGTAGCCCGAAGAAAAAAATCGCTCCGCGGAATCCGGCACAAAGAATGGACGACACGAACACACAGGTACTAGTAGGTTCTCGATGCGCGCTCTAATCAACACCATGTATGGTTCTTGCACTTGTGCAAGATTGGGCGTCTTCTGCCGCAGCAGTCCCTTTGATGGGAGGCCCCAGGGTGGGGGCCACCTCGAACCCCTAGCCAGGGATTCGAGCGGAGGTGCCCCGCACAGCAGCCGTCCTTTTCGCCGACTGGATTAAAGTATCTAGATACGTGTCCGGCGGCAAGGACGGCAAGGCATTGTGGGCCAAAGAGACGGCGATTTCCCCGACGCAGTTCGTCGGAGTTCGCGCTTCTGAGTTCGCCGCTGCTATGTCGCTCCCCGACGGCGAATTCCCCTTCAACGGCCGGTGCGCTCGTGCGTTCGTTGGCCCTCCTCTTTATTACAGCGATAACCCCACCGTAAGGCGCGAAGAAAACTTTGAGAAATGTCAGCTGTCGTGTAAGGTCGAGAACTTTAGGGGGGAATGCGACTGGTTCGCCTTCCATCCCTATTTGGCGCAGAACTGCAAAATGTACAAGAGCGACGTGTATGGCTATGATCATTACTCAACTGCTGCCGAGCACGTATGGAACATGGCGGGGGGCGATCCAGAGTATATGACTAGAGACACGTATCTCGGTCAGCCAATCTTTGGCGGCGACACTCGCTGCCCGTTGGAGGAGGATGTTGGCAACGGATGCACAAATTTCGCGGTCGCGGATTGCTATGTGGTTGACACCAAGCCAGACTTCACTTCTCAGGCGGGGCTTACCGATCTAGCCACCTACGACGAATGCCTCAGCGAGTGCGCCAAGGATGACGACAACACCGCGGTACGTATCCGAGCCGAGCACCACTTCGGCCTACCCGCCATCTCCGCCCCCCCTGCCACTCAAGACTTGCTGGTGTTTCACGGAGTTTAGCCAAGACTGCTCGATGGTGGTATCCAGGTTTTTGGAAGACCAAAACCCTACCAAGTACGCAGAATGCCAAGACCCCAGCGGGTCGGATCTACCTGGGGACTATCCTCTCCGTCCTCCATCGGCACCCGCCCCGCCGTCGTCGCCGCCCATCGGGGCTTGCGGCGAAGGAACGTACCTCGACGAATCATCGGGGACGTGCAAGATTGCGTGCTCCGGCGACCGTCGTCTCGAGGAGAAGGCGCAGCAGGAGGGCGCGCGGGGGGCGGAGACGGCAGCGGCAATCGTCGACGGCTTCCTCTCGCGACGCTCGAGCATTGCCGCGAAGCTGAACAAGGAGGACGTGCACGCGCTCAAGCAAGAGCTCGGGCAGGATTTTGGGCTGCCGGCGCTCGCCTAAGGCGAACGAGCGTCGGCGGCATCTCCTCGCCTACAGATACCCAAGACTCCCCAGCATCGCACTCTCGCGCCCTGGCGCCACCGACGTACCGCACCGTCGAGGGCCGACGCCTCGCTGGCCGCGGCCGCGCTCTCGAGCTCTCCACTTGTCAGCAGCATACTAGGGACCAGATTTGCGGAACGCCCTCTCCATCGCCATCCCCATCGCCAGGCCCGCTGCCAATTGGCTCCACCGGCGACCCGCACCTCCACGCGCACGGTGGCCGCGCCGACTACCGCGGCGAGGACAATACGATCGTCTGCTTCTTCTCCGCGCCTGGCGTTGCGCTCAACGTCAAGACGGTGGGAAGACGTCGTCTACAACCCGCCCTGGTGGCCCGGCACCACCATTGACGGGTCGTTCATCACCGAGGCCCCCTCCCCGTCCCCTCTCCTTCCAGGCGAGACCCCTGTCACCGTGCGGCTCGCGCCTAGGCGCACGTCGTCGCACGCGTGGGCGGCATTAAGCGCAAGTGGGCCAACGCCTCCTTCCTCTCCTCGCGGCTCACCGAGTTCAACACGGGCCTCGACTTCATCACCGGATCCTGCGGCGGCCACGCCTTCTCCTTCGGGCTTGGGACGACGCTGCGACGCTGCGAGGAGCTCTCCATCAAGCCGCACTACTCGTCTGCCAAGTTCGAGGCGGCCGCTCTCCCGGCCAGCGATAATCTCCCACGTGAACGCAAGTACAGAGCCGCCCCTCCTACCCCCACCCCTCCCAAAGGTGAGCGGCTGGACCTTCACCGTCGGCGCCAAGAGCGTCGAGGGCTGGGTCTCCGGCCCGAAGCACCAGCTCGATGTAAACATCCACGCGGAGGGCGACGCGGCGGCCCGCTCCCTCCCTCACGGTCCCCCCGGCCAAGAGTCGCGATCCGAGGGCGTTGTGTAGACCTTCTCGGAGCATGTGCGTGTAGGCATCGTGGGTCAGTCCTTCTCTGCGACGACACCGCGCGACGGCAAGCGCGACAAGTACCCCGGCAGCAACGCCGGCCGTTTCAAGACCAGCGCGATGGCGGAGGGCGCAATCGAAGGCGGACGCCGCATGTGCATCGTCGGGTGGTGCAGCGAGCTCCCGCACCGACCGCCGCTCTGTGCATGTTACAGGCAGCGCGGCGATGTACAAGGTGACGTCGCCGTACGAGACGCGCTTCGCATTCTCGCGATTCGAGGCCGAGGAGGAGGCGAACCCCAGCCAGGAGCTCGGGGCGGGAGGCGACGCCTCTACCACGGAGGCAGAGGCGAAGCCGGAGGAGTGAGCGAGGCAGCGGCGATAGGCGGCAGGCCTCACCGCTGCGCCCAGCCAGAGCGTGCTGCTCCGGCCACCGTGCCTCCGAAGCTCCGTGGGCAGACCCCTCTGTGGGCAGGTGATGGCATGATGCCGGGCACGGAGAACAGAGGGCGAGGAGGGGGCGAGTCAGCGAGGCCCGAGGCGCGACGCGCGGATCGGTCAGCGTGACAGAGTCTCACCCGAAGGAAGCAGTCATTTTCATTAACACATCTCATATATTGATATCGCCATCACCCGTGCTATAAAAGGTGTGTACTACGCAGAGAGCTCTCGCCAACCTATAGCTCCTATACCTAACCGCCCTCTTCAACACCCGTCACTGCTGTGACGTGCGCAGGTGTCCGTTTTTGGCCGGTCCCCGTGCCGCGTGGAGGACGTGTCGGTCACGTGTGCCCTGCAGGACACACACCACACAGCGAGATGGGTCCGGACGCGAACGTAAGCCGTAAAGGGCACTTTTTACGTATCGTTGCACATCCGGGCGGTGCCGGACAACCCCCGCGCCAGCGCGCAAACTCACGCTCTCGCCGCCAGCCGGCGAGGGAGGTGCGACTGAAGCGGCGCGAAGGCCGTGAGGAGCTGCCACCAGTAGCAAGCGAGCTCGAGCTCGTGCAGCGACTCGGCGAGCGCGCGCCCCCGCGCGCCGATGGCGGCCGCCTCCTCCGGGTGGTCCGAGGCCCAGCGCACGCGGGCGGGCAGGTCGGCGAGGTTCTCCGCCACGGGCACAAAGTGCTCCCACGGCCGCAGCCGCGCGTACCAGTGCTCGGCGTACGGG
>NW_005201851.1:359055-396986 GCF_000372725.1 Emiliania huxleyi CCMP1516 | reverse complement strand
GGTCGATCGGCAAAGGGCGGCGGCTGCTCGAGCGGCGGGCGGGCGGATGAGGGGGAGAGGAGGGCACAGAGGGCAGGCGAGAGGAGGGCCGGGGAGAGGAGGGCCGGGGCGAGGAGGGCCGGGGCGAGGAGGGCCGGGGCGAGGAGGGCAAGGGAGAGGAGGGCAAGGGAGAGGAGGGCAAGGGGTGGCAGAGGTGCTGGTGCGCCTGCGGCTCGAGGTCCCAGAGGCAGGCCGGCAGGTCGGAGCACTCGCGCGAGCGTGCGACGACGGTCCCGTCCCCGTCGTCAACCTGCAGGTCGGGAGGCGGCGGGCTGGGAGGCGGCGGGCTGGGAGGCGGCGGGCTGGGAGGCGGCGGGCTGGGAGGCGGCGGGCTGGGAGGCGGCGGGCTGGGAGGCGGCGGGCTGGGAGGCGGCGGGCTGGGAGGCGGCGGGCTGGGAGGCGGCGGGGCAGGCGCATCTCCTCGCGCGCAGGGCGCCTCGAGAAAGGTGCTGCTCGAGACAAAGCGCAGCGCAAACGTCGCCGGCGGCCGCTCGCACGGCGGAGCGTCCTGGCGGTGGGCGTCAGCGCGGATTGGCACGCGGTGCAGCCGGGTGCCACGCCCCGCTGCGGCCGCACGGAACGGCGGCTTGTCGCCGTGGCCGCGCACGAGGCCCTCGCCTCGGTAGTTGATGTGCCCGCCAGTCCGCTGGTTGACAAGCCCGCCCTCCACGCCGCCCGCCCACCGCCAGAGAGTGTCGTCGGCAACGGCCATGCCATCGGCCAGCGTTACCCAGTCCTGATCGTGCGAGAACCGCGAAGGCGGCCAGCGCGGAAGCGGCGTGCAGTGCTCTCGACGCCACTGCACGTCTGCCGGGGTAATGTTGAGCTTCGCTGAATCAGAGCTCGCTGCAGCGACAGCGGCAGTGGCGGCGGTGGCAGCAGTGGCAGGTGACCAGCGTGGCGGCACCCAATGCTGCCGCGCATGCTGCGCATCGGACCGCCGGCCGCGTTGTTTGCGTGGCATCTACTCGCGAACTCCGCCGCCTGCCAGCGGGCTGCCACCGCTGGCCAGCGGCTCGGCCAGCGTGCACCGTGTCGTTTCTTTTTGGAAGGAAGAATGGAATCGATGAAGAATTTCTCCGCGTCGTACGGGCCGCCGCCTTTCGCGAGAGTTGTGTCGGCCTTTCTCGCGAACTGCCAAATGCAACGCGGCTCTGCACCATGACGGCGAGCGCATTGCACGCGTCGCCGCAGCAGCGACCGACTCGACACGGCGGCGGCGGCGGCGGCAGCGGCGGCGGCGGCGGCGGCGGCAGCAGCAGCACGTGTCGACGCGTGCAGCAAGAAGTGTCCGCGTCTCCCGCACTTGTGGATCAGAGCCCAAGTGGGAGGATGTTGCGAGCACACGAGCGGGCGCTGCGCCGTGCTGGCCTGGAATGCGACTCTGAAGCGCGCAGTCGAAACAGCCCCCAGGTCAAGGTGCCGTCGCCACGCCAGGTCAAGGCGCCGCCGCCGCCGCCGCAGCAGCAGCAGCTGCGGAGTGGGCGCGCGATCCGCCAGCCGACGTGGCTGTCACCGAGGGCAAACCACCGGAGCGCTCCGAGTACGACCTCGGTGAGCACGGGCACAAAGCATATCATCGGCACCGCGCGCGGTGGTATAGGGAGCACACACGCAAGGAGCTCACCGGCAGCCTTGAGGAGCAGAATGAGCAGTGGGACGACTACAAGCGCAACTTCCGCGCACGTGGCGATAGTGCTCCGCTCGAGAGGCGGCATGTTATTGAACCACTCTGGGATGATTCAGAGTGATATGTGTAGATCAAAACTCCTTTGTCCCCTGTCTGCTATAGCCGCAGCCACTCCCAGCTACTCGGTGTGAACAGAGCAAGACCGAGGCCCCTCGGTGTTCACAGCGGAGTGGCTGGGGCTATACCTGCCAGCTTTGTCCCCACAAAGTACCCTGCACAAAGATCGCATACGGCGCGCGTGCGCGCCAGGTCTGCTAGTAGGCTAAAGAGTAAAGCGGCGTATAGCTCTCTCCAGAGCGGTGAGGGGGCACACGAATCCACGAGATCGACACGCAGTCGACACGAGGCCCGCGGGGTCCCGTAGAGCCGTACGGATGTGCGCAAGGCGGAGTGCCGCAACCCGAAGGACACGGAGCAGATCCTGGGCGAGCTGGAGCGGGAGGTTGGCCTGACCGAGTGCAACAAGGCTGTGTTTGGGTTGCTGCGTGGGGCTCTGGCGGGGCAGGGGAGGGCGGCGCTGGAGCGGGTGGAGGCGGCGGAGAGGGCGACGTCGGCGCTGATCAACCAGCTCGGTGCGCTGCTGAAGAGTCAGGGCGACCTGGACGGCGCGGAGGCGCTGTTCCGCGAGGCGCTGAAGGCGAGGCGAGAGACGCTCGGGGACCGGCACACGGACACGCTCATCTCGATCAACAACCTCGGCCAGCTGCTGCAGGACAAGGGCGACCTGGATGGCGCGGAGGCGCTGCACCGCGAGGCGCTGGAGGCAAAGCGAGAGACGCTCGGCGACCGGCACCAGGACACGCTCCGCTCGATCAATAACCTCGGCAATCTGCTGATGAACAAGGGCGACCTGGACGGCGCGGAGGCGCTGCTACGCGAGGCGCTGGAGGCGAGGCGAGAGACGCTCGGCGTTTGGCACCCGAGCACGCTCGCCTCGATCAACAAGACAACAACCTCGGCGCGCTTCTGAAGAAGAAGGGCGACCTGGACGGCGCTGTACCGCGAGGCGCTGGAGGCAAAGCGAGAGACGCTCGGACCGGCACCCGGACACACTCAACTCGATCAACAACCTCGGCCAGCTGCTGCAGGACAAGGGCGACCTGGTTGGCGCGGAGGCGCTGCACCGCGAGGCGCTGGAGGCGAGGCGAGAGACGCTCGGCGACCGGCACCCGGACACACTCAACTCGATCAACAACCTCGGCCAGCTGCTGCAGGACAAGGGCGACCTGGTTGGATCTAACGGCGGCTGCGCTGTTGGACCCGCGAGATAGGCTAGTGCTACACTGATCCATCACAAGGGCCGCGCACCGAGTTGGAGACGAGGCCGACGCCGGGGGGCTAAGTCGTCCGTCCTTTGCGTCCGGCCGTCGGCTTTTCATTGATTGGCATTGATTTCCTTCGGTAGTCGTATTGTCTTTTATCGCTTCGGGTCGCTCCTCATCGCAAACCCTGTCAGCAGAGTCTCCTACGGGAATGTACGTAAGAGCTACATACACTGAGAGAGAGCAGTTGCAAAGATCAACCGCCTTGCGCGCAAGGCTCAACGCTCGGGCGTTGACCGCACCGCGTACCCTCCCCACTCCCGCCTCTCATTTGTGTCACACCACGCGGAACGCATCTCCATCGCTTCGGTGAAGGGGGTAAACCGTGCCATCCTCGATCGCCGTGCAAAGCTCGCTTCCGAGCTCTCACGCCGCGCGTAGGGCCCTTAGGGGCCTAGAGAACACAACCCCCCTCTCTCTTTTCTCCCAGTAAGCTATAAGTACGTACACTGAAAAAGTCATTATTTTTGGACACAAAAAAGGAATGTACGTAAGAGCTACATACACTGAAAAAAGGTCCAAAACCTATGGATTGGCCGGTCATCCAGCTCGGCACCACCCAAGACTGCTTTCAGACGCTTACGCCAATTTCCCCTCTTATAATTCATTGCAGTGTGACACCCAAAGGTGTTGATAGCGAGTACGCGGCGGCGTGCATGATGGGGAGGGTGACCCCCAAAACGAACAGACAGCTAGCGGAACGCCTTCGTTCCCTCTGGCGACGCCTTCGCGCCAAACACACCGTGACGTGGAGGCATGTGGCGGGTCACAGCGGCAACTCAAATGGAACGACTACGTCGACGAGCTAGCTGCTCGCGGCAGGCAAGGTGACAGAGGCTCAAACGCTACCGAGTGGGCGGACAACACCATCCCGACGGACAATCCCGACGACGGGAGCGACACGGAAGGACCCGCCCCCGCCCCTCGGGGCGGGGGCCCCCGCCCCCCCGGGGGGCCCTTTGGGGCCCCTCCAGGGGGCGACCCCTCCGGGGAGGCCGGCCTTCCCCGTGCCGGTTCTCCCCAACCAACCCCGCCGGCAGCGCGAGCTGCCGGCCACATTGAGCGGTTCGTCCGCGTCGCGCACTCGTCCCAACCGGGGGCCGCTGACTCGTTCTGCGCGCCAACGGCTGGTGACGCTGTGTTGCCCTTGAGCTAGTCCTTCCCCGGTCGCCTAGCCTCTGCGCCGTCTGGCGGACGCCTGTATGCCATGCGCGCGGACCACGCTTGCGTGGATTTGTGGCTGGCAGGCTGACCCGTGTGCGGGGTAACCGGCGCGCGGGGAAGCTTCACGGGTTCGAGTCGTCAAACATTGAGCAGCGGAGGTGTGCCGAGGGGGACCGGGAGGCGGTAAGTCGTCGTCGCCCGGCGCTGCTTGCAGCACCATGGCGATGACGCGAAGAGGTTCCTCTTTTCCGCGCCCCCCCCGCAAGGCGCGCGATACAAGCCCATAGGGGTCACGCGGAGGGAGGCGCTGTTAGCGGCGGAGGGGAGGTGGAGGAGGCCGCACGGGCGGCGGAGAAGGCGCGGGCGGCGGAGGGGGGGAAGGGCGGCGGCAGCGGGCGGCAGTCCCGCGAGGCACGCCGGCGGAAGGGTTCGTCTTCGCGGGGCGGGGTGCGCACTGCGCGCCGCGAGGATGAGGAGCCTGAGCCAGGGGAGGGTTGGGAAGGGGGGGCGAGGCCGGAGGAGTATGACGGCCTCTTCGACGGCCCATAAGGGGCCGTTGTCTGCTGTGCCTTTTGTGGTGCTGGTTCGTGCCAGTGTCTAAAGAAAGAAAGAAAGAAAACAGACAGCCCAAACGAGGGATGGGGGAGGAGGACCGGGTGCCAGTGTCTGCTGTGAGACGGCATTGTTGCAGAATTCTTTCGGTGATCACTCGGGCCGCCGCGGGTGCGACTGCATCATCGAGCGCTTGAAGCAAACCTCGAGAATGGGAACCCGCCTTCGGCTGCTGGGCCTCGGCGGCGCGGGAACGGCCGCCTACGCCTCCTCTGACAGCTCGTCTGGCTCCTCGTTTCTGAGCGACCTCGGCGCGCCGATTCCGCTGCTCAAGTCGCTCTTCTCCTCGGGCGATGCAACCGCGCGCTCTGCTGAGGCGGCGCAGCTGTCGGCTTCGGTGGCAGCCACCTCCGCAGCCGTCGCGTCGCTCGACCGTCAGCTTGCCGCTCAAGGCGCCGCTGGCTCGCGCACCGTCATGCTTCTCGTCGGTGTTCCGCTCACCGGCATCGCCGCCGCGCTGTACATTTACGGCTGGAACAGGCGCGCATCCGCGGCGGGAGCTGGAGTGCAGCGTCCCGTGCACACCCTCCCTCGCTTCTCTACCCGCTTCGCCTCCCGCCACCGCCGCCAGGATCGGCTGGGTCTCCGCGGAGCAGATGAAGACCGGGCTCAACCAGCTCAAGGCGTCGATCGAGGCGAATCTCGACAAGCTCAAGGTGGAGCTGGTCGAGAAGATCGAGGTGCTCAAGGACAAGATGACGGAGGTGGCCAAGGAGGTTGGCATCCTCGCCGAGGAGGTTTCCGAGGTCAAGGGAGACGTCAAAAAGGTGGCCGAGGGCGTCGAGGGCCCCAAGAAGCGCATGTCGGCCGTCGAGTACTCGTCCAAGAAGGGGCTCGTTCCACACCAAAGTTCCACTTGCCCCCCCCCCCCCCCGCCCCCCAAGAGATGCGCCGCCCGCCCCAAGAGACAGCCCGCCCGCTCCGCCCCTCCGCCAGGCTGCCGACGGAGTCGAGCTGCTCGTGCGCGCCGTCGCCGACTCGCCGCTGCTCGCGAACGCGTCCCCAGAGACGACCGCGCGGCTGAACGCCTTCCTGCAGCGCCTCTCGTCCGGCCCAGTCACCGTCCTCCGCCGCCTGTCTGGCGACCAGGCGCAGGACCTCCCTCCCCCGGAGGCCAAGGGCAGCTCCGAGGGCTGGAGGCCCTCGGACGCGAGGCTGCCGCCGGCGGTGCCAGCCTCGTGAGAGGGGGGAGGCGGGGCGACGAAGGCGCGGCTGCGGCGGGCGTGCCGTCGTGGGGGGGGGAGAGACACACAGAGAGACAGAGAGACAGAGAGAGAAAGAGGCCGCGCGAGGGCGACAGCGCCCCGCCGGCCTCGCAGCGCCTTGAGGCCGCCAGCCGCGCCACCCCTCCCCCCCTTTGGTGTCCGAGAGCGCCCCGGGTGTCGATGCGGGCTGCTCTGTCGCCGGGTGCTCGTACTGGGGTCGCACCGTGTTGTCTGCCGCGGGTTGTGTCTGGAGCGTGTCCCGACCGGTGTCCTGTGACAGGGGATGCCTTGCTTGAGAGAGTCCGCGTGCGCGTGCTCGAGTCCGCGTGTGCGTGCGACACAGGCAGTAGCGCGTGTCTCAGACTGCTGCGAGCGTTAACGACACACGTTTGTGCAGGTTGTAGAGTTAAGAGAAAAGGGTGCATGCATGTAAACGAAAAAAACACGCGTGACGAGAGAGAGAGCGCGAGCCTCTGAGCGCGAGGACCACCAGCACCAGGCACACCACGCACCACCACCAGCACGCAGCAGGGATATAGGGGATAACGCAGGCATGAGGCAACGCAGGGACGGGCCAATACAGCCAGTGGGACGAACGAGGGCCGCGACGGCGGCTCAAGCGGGAGGGAGCGGAGACAGTGGGCAGCGAGCGAAGTGGGTGAGACTGATGATGCTCCTTCGACTTAACCTGAGCGGTTCACAGCTGCTGGGGGCGGGCTTCAGGGTGGTGCTCATTCGAAAAGGAATCGACGCGATGTACAAAGCATACAAGAAGAGGAGAACGAAGAGGAGGGACACCGGTGATGACGAAACAGAAACTAGCGCAGACGAGAGCAGGGTAGACCCAATGTGGAAGACGGCTAGTGTGCTAGTCCCCCATCGGGAGGACGACCCCGGCTAGTCGCCGACCACACCCACCAAGAACCCTGCACAAAGATCGCACGGGCGGGGACCTGTTCCTTTTTACCCATCTCACAGTAGAGAGGTGTCCGTTTTTATTTATTTATTTATTTAGAAAGAGCGCGAGAGAGGACACACTCAGTTGTCAGTAACTCTACTTCTCTCTGTTCTCCGCACAGACGCTTCACAGAGCTCAGAGGTGACCTCGTTCAGACACTTCAGTGGGAGAGTTTGCAGCCTGTTTGCCACTGCACCCCGGCCAGAACAACGATATCGATCGAGGCGAGGTAGACACGGTTATTTCTTCGTGAACTTAAGTTGATCACAAGGGCCTTCACAAGAGGGGCGGGCGGCAAATTTTTTCTTTTCTTAACAAGCAAGGTCTGTGAATCCCGTACAGAGGGCGCACCCATCTACTGCCAGAACACCCCCTCTACTCGGAGCTAGTGAACACGACACCCACGTCCGGAATTCGTACGCACGGCCAACCTCTCACTCGACCAGTGTACATGCAGAGAGAGAGAGCTAAAAGTACGCACATGCATGCACGTGCACGTGCACATGCACATGCGTGATGCACAGTGACATGGACTCCATGCCAAGATGCTGCCAACATGCGTATCTCCCACATCTCATGCTACGGTATTGGATAGGACCCCGCTCGGTTGCCGAGCGATTCCATGGCTTGCTTGTACAGCCGGTCGCTCGCCTGCAGCACCTCCTCGAAGCCCTGGCGGTCGAACAGATCAAACTCCGTCGTGCTTGCCTTGAGACGGCTCGCGGCCCTGGTCGTGCGGCTGCTCTTGCTAGCTGAGCTCTTGGCCAACGACCCCCGGGCGTGGCTTTGGCGCCTTCTCTCACCGCTCACCTGTGCCATTGCATCGGCCAGTTCCGTCTCGAGAAGCTCGACGAGGTCGCCAAACAATTGGACTGGGAAGATGGCCGCCTTATGCTTCTGCAGCTGGTCCCACAGCACGTCGGCGCTCTTGGCCGACTTG
This sequence comes from Emiliania huxleyi CCMP1516, assembly GCF_000372725.1. Classification (NCBI taxonomy): domain Eukaryota; phylum Haptophyta; order Isochrysidales; family Noelaerhabdaceae; genus Emiliania; species Emiliania huxleyi. The sequence continues at coordinate 389,056 of NW_005201851.1, read as the reverse complement.
GCCCGCTGCAGCTTGGAGACATACGCTAGGCCGTAGAGGCCTAGCACGACGCCGACGAGCAACGCCTTGTCGCCATCGTTCGTGAACGCCCCACAGAAAACCATGATGCTCTTCTCGATCCAGGAGGAGACGTCTTCAATGCGCTGCAGCCCACCGCCTGAGTCGGCGCCGCAGAAGAACATCGCATCGGTGCCGTTAGCGAGCATAAAGGCCCACTGCTCCAGGCGACACCACCCCCGACTCAAGTAGGTGTCCTGGTTGCAAAGAAGAGTCGTGTCGACGTGTGGCGTCTCGGGCACACACGCCACGAAGTGGGAAGTGCAGGCGGCGAAGAGTGCAATGGAGCTGACAGCCAGCGCCTTGGTCGCCTCGTTACACTGAGGGATTGAGTGATAGTCGCACCAGATGTAGCAGTCGGTGGCGTCGAAGCATCGCTCCGCAGCCAGAGCCTTCACTGCCCCAACCATGTGCTCAAAGTGGGCGTTGTCCGGGTCGGGCGAGACGTACGACAGCCACTGGTGCGAGAGGAAGATGAGAGGGTGGTTGGCGGCGAAGCGCGCCGCCGCGTCCCACGTGTCGCAGCAAGTGAGCACTTTCTTGTCACGCGCCTCCTCGAAGGGGACCAGTTGGCCAAAGGCGACGAATGCGGAGAAGGGCATCACGCAGAAGGGGTATCGCAGCGAAGAGGCGTCGTGGATCGCCGCTCGCACGCGATGTCTCTCCTCGTCGCGCTCCCTTACTGCGGCAGCGAGTGCGAGTCGCCGATGCCGCTGCGCCCGCCGTGCGAACCAGCAGATCCCAGCGGCGAGCAACGCGCCTACTACAGGGGAGCGCGGCAGACTCGATGCGGGACCGGTGAGAGGTGGGACCTAAAGTGCGGCACCGATGGCAGCGCACGGCAGCAGCAGGTCGGTGCACTGCGAGGCGCCACCAAAGGACCACGAACCCGCAGGACACGCCTCGCAGAAGCCGGCGCCGCGATCTTCGGCAAATGAGCCAGCAGGGCAGGGGGTGCAGATGGAAGAGCTGGTCGCTCCGAGCACGCCCGAGAAGGATCCGCTCGGGCAAGGAGAGCAGTCTCCTCGCGACGTCAGGCTAACTGCGTCGCTCCAGGTTCCGGCTGGGCAGCGGCGGCAGACACCCTCCTCGCCGGCTCGGCCGGGGCCACACGGCGTGCATTCCGAGGCTCCCGGCTCAGAGGAAGAGCCGGCGGGGCAAGCGTTGCAGGCACCGGCGCCTTCCTTGGAGAACATGCCCGTGCGGCAAAGCGTGCAAGTGTCGTTGCTGATCGCACCCAATACGTCAGAGAAGGATCCGCTCGGGCAAGGAGTGCAGTCTGCTCGTGATGCCAAGCCGACTGCATCGCTCCACGTTCCGACTGGGCAGCGGCGGCAGTCGCCCTCCTCGCCAGCTTGCCCCGGGCCACACGGCGTACACTCCGAGGCTCCTGTGACAGACGAGAGGCCTATCGGGCACGCCTCGCAGAAGCCGGCGCCTTCGTTGGAGAACATGCCAGCGCGACACGGGGAGCAAGTGTTGCCGCTCGTCGCTCCGAGCACGCCCGAGAAGGATCCGCTCGGGCAAGGAGAGCAGTCTGCTCGCGACGTCAGACCGACTGCGTCGCTCCAGGTTCCGACAGGGCAGCGGCGGCAGACACCCTCCTCGCCGGCTCGGCCGGGGCCACACGGCGTGCATTCCGAGGCTCCCGGCTCAGAGGAAGAGCCGGCGGGGCAAAACTCGCAGTAGCCAGCGCCTTCCTTGGAGAACATGCCCGTGCGACAAAGCGTGCAAGTGTCGTTGCTGATCGCACCCAATACGTCAGAGAAGGATCCGCTCGGGCAAGGAGTGCAGTCTGCTCGTGATGCCAAGCCGACTGCATCGCTCCACGTTCCGACTGGGCAGCGGCGGCAGTCGCCCTCCTCGCCAGCTTGCCCCGGGCCACACGGCGTACACTCCGAGGCTCCTGTGACAGACGAGAGGCCTATCGGGCACGCCTCGCAGAAGCCGGCGCCTTCGTTGGAGAACATGCCAGCGCGACACGGGGAGCAAGTGTCGCCGCTCGTCGCTCCGAGCACGCCCGAGAAGGATCCGCTCGGGCAAGGAGAGCAGTCTGCTCGCGACGTCAGACCGACTGCGTCGCTCCAGGTTCCGACAGGGCAGCGGCGGCAGACACCCTCCTCGCCGGCTCGGCCAGGACCACACGGCGTGCATTCCGAGGCTCCCGGCTCAGAGGAAGAGCCGGCGGGGCAAAACTCGCAGTAGCCAGCGCCTTCCTTGGAGAACATGCCCGTGCGGCAAAGCGTGCAAGTGTCGTTGCTGATCGCACCCAATACGTCAGAGAAGGATCCGCTCGGGCAAGGAGTGCAGTCTGCTCGTGATGCCAAGCCGACTGCATCGCTCCACGTTCCGACTGGGCAGCGGCGGCAGTCGCCCTCCTCGCCAGCTTGCCCCGGGCCACACGTAGTGGTCGACAGCGGCGCTGCTGCAAAAGTAGCGACGGCGGCAGCCTGAATCTGTGCCATGACATCACCCGTAGAGAGCGAGCCCGCAGCAAAATGCGGAACAGCGGTGACTGCGAAAAGGATCGCGGCAAACCAGGACCGCGATGTTTTGGCCATATTGGTCGACCAAGGACACGTGCAGCACTTTGCATCGGAGAACGGAAGGAGACACGTGACTGAATATAGTGAGACGAAAAGAAAATCCTCCAAGCATTGGGCACGAGACTGGCGCGCACTGGCACTAACACAGGTACACCACGGGAGAAAAGAATCGTTTTTAGAAAGAGTTTTTTCCACCCAGTCTCTCACGTGTATGGAAGAGATGCACGTGCAGCACACTGGGGTCTGGGCCTGAAAAGAAACTGTCTTTAGGTCTCTCTTTCTCTTTGCCCGCTATTCCGGGCGAACCCCGTCTTTTTCTTTGTCTTTTCACACCGCACGGCCGCGAAGGCCCCGGGCCATCGATGGACTCTCCGCCACACGCCCTCTCCTCCACCGCCGCTCGTCCTGCTCAACCCCCCCAGGGAGCTGATCGACGCGATCGCCGCCAGCTTGCGTGCGCTGCGTGGACGTGTAAAAGTCGCCGGGGCTGCTGGCCTCTTCGAAGCAGGCAGGTGCTTGGAGGCTAGGAGAAAGCAGGAGAGCTGCCCGAGAGGGCCGGAGAGCAATGTGCTCTGCATGCTGGCGTACCAGGTGCAAAGTCGAGGAGCAGAAGGTCAGGTTGTAGTCCGCGTACGCGAAGCCATATGACAAAGCGTCTCGTCGGTGACGGAGGCGGCGGTGGCGACGCGGCCGCAAGCAGATTCGGTGCGCCCACCTCCTTCCTCAGGGTGCACGTGATTGTCGGCAATATCTCGCCGTCAGCGAGAATGTCTCCAGCGACAAGAGCACGTGCCTGTTCACAGCTTGAGCTGTGAAGAGACGCCGTTCACAGCGAGAGTGTCTCGAGCGACGAGAGCACGCGCCTGTTCACAGCTTGGCGCGCCGTCGCGCAGGTGAGCGGCGCGATCGAGGCGGCGCTGGAGGGAGGTGGATAGACGTCCAAGAGCTTGAGGTAGCTGAGGAGAGACGGCTGCGACGCGGCTCACGCGGCGGTGGCCGCCGACTTGGTGAAGAGCAGCGTGAACGGCAGCGTGTGCACGTCGACGGCGACAGTCGCGCCCGACGTCGGCAGCGGCAGCTCAGTCGTCGTCATGCCCCAGTAGTCGACGCTGACCGCCTTCCACGCGCGGCCGCCGCCGCCGCCGCCGGGCAGCGCCACGTTCCACGTGCCTTGGCGGCGGAACTTGACGAGCTGCACGCTGTCGCCCGTGAGCGTGTCGGACACCGGGTCGCCCGCCTGGCCGTAGCTCGCGTGCGCCGGCGTGAGCGCGCCAAAGTCGGCGCCGGTCGACGCCCACAGCTGCTTGAAGAAGGCGATCCGCGGTGGCGACTCGCCGACGAGCGTGCCGCCCTTGGCCCACCACAGCGGCTGCGCATCGTCGTCCTTGACGGCTGCGCGTAGCACGGTCTCCGAGTGCCCGACGTGGACGCCGAGCGCGGCGCCCCACCAGAACCGGTCGGCCTCCTCGGCGGCGCTCAGCGACCCAAACGAGCTCGTGATGTTGCCCTCGTAGCGCACCTCGTCCCAGAGCGTCGGCTTGCCGTACTTCTGACGGATCGCCGGCGTGGTCTCCTCCATTCCTTGCAGTGAGACGTGAGAGATCCACGGCCGCGAGTGGTTGTACAGCAGGTTGCCGTTGTGGATCGACGCCTGGCGGCCGTACGGGTCGGCGGCCGCGAGCGTCTCGAAGAGCTCGTCCCACACCGGGCTCGGCGACGGGTGAGGCGACTTCGCCGACTCGTTGACGCCGCGTCCTTTGCACTTGTTGAAGCTCCACTCGTTCGCCATGCTCCACCACACGTTCGAGTTCGAGGCGAGGCGCGCGATGGCGTACCTGAGGTAGAACTTGTCGAGCGCCGTGTCGTACTTCTCGGCGTCGGTGCCCCCCATGCAGTCGAAGCCCCAGTGGCCGCCATCGTACGGGTGGAAGAGGATGATGTCGGCGATCACGCCCTGCTCCTTCAGCGCGCCGACCAGCCGGTCGTAATTCTGCCAGAACGACACGTTGAACCGCTTCAGGTCGAAGCTGCCGGAGAGCGACGGGCAGTGCTCGCCGACGCACGTCCACGCGCTCGCGTTCGCCGCCGCCGAGCCCGGCGAGATCGCGTACGGCGCGCCCGTCTCGACGGGATTCGCGCGGTTGAAGATGTACCACTTCGGGAACGTCGTCATGCGGATCTTGTTGAACGGCGACGCCTTCAGCGTCTCGAGCGTCTGCGCCTGCATGTCGAAGCCCTTCGAAGCCCACTGGTAGCACGTCGTGCCGACGCTCACGTGCGGCGTGAAGTCGGAATAGTACAGCCCGGAGCCCTTCGAGAACACCGGCCCGCGGTCGCCCGCCGCCTTCTTCACCACGTGGAATTCGCCGCCGCTGCCGTCGAGCGCCGCCGCGCTGCTCGCCGTCGTGTACTTCCACTCGCCCTCCGCCGACGGCGAGAAGCGCACGCGGTACGTGCCGCCGCCGTCGTAGAAGCCGCCCACGACGATCGGAGTGCCCGTCGGCGGCTCTGTGTGCGTGAACGTCGCGCTGAGCTCGACCTCGAAGGGATTCGCCACGGTGGCCTCGGACGGACCGGCGAGGGTGATCTCGTACTGGCCGTAGAGCGGCACGGACGCGAGCGGCGTCGGCGCGGCCGACGTCAAGGTCAGGGCCCACATCGCCTCAGCGACTTTCGCTGAGAAAACTCGGCGCCTCGGCTGGCCACCAAAAAGAAAAAAATACGCTGATTTCTGAAAAAGAAAAACCGCACCACGCAACTGAACTCGCGCCGAGAATGTGTCTATGCCCTCGCACCGCATCGGCGCCCGCCTGTCTGGCCTCTCGCCAGAGCAGCTCGTCGCCTTCATCGACGAGCAGGCGCCCCTCTGGAGCGCCGCCGCGATGCGCGTGGCGGAGGAGCACGCCGCACGGCTCGTGGAGCAGCCCGAGTGGGTGCTCTCCGAGGTCCTCCTCTCGCCGGACCTCGCCCCGCACATCCTCGCCCAGCTGCCGACCAAGGATCACGCCGTCAAGGGGACGTGCCGCGCGTGGCGCCGCGGCTGGAAGGAGACGCTGCCGAAGCGCGAGAGGCCGCGCATGCTCGTGATCGGCGGCTACGGCGGTGGGGGCAGTAACATCAACTCGCTGGAGCGGTACGACCCGTCAACGAGTGAGTGGGAGGAGGAGGCTGTGGCGCCGATGCCGTCGGGGCGCCTGAGGGCGCGCATGGCGGTACTCGATGGCAAGCTCTACGCGGTGGGCGGCCAGAGTGAGGAGGACGGCGCAACTTCCAGCTCGGTGGAGCGGTACGACCTGGCTACGAACGCGTGGGAGGAAGTGGCGCCGATGGCGGAGGCTCGGAACTTTCACGCCATGGCGGCGCTCGACGGCAAGCTGTATGCTGTGGGAGGCTACAACGACGACGACGGCTTCCTCAGCTCGGTCGAGCGGTACGATCCGGCTGCCAATTCGTGGGAGGCGGTGGCGCCGCTGCCGTCGGCGCGGATGGCTCACGCTGTCGCGGTGCTCGACGGCAAGCTGTACGCTGTGAGCGGAACCGGCAACGACGGCAGCCTCAGCTCGATCGAGCGGTACGACCCGGCGACGAACGGGTGGGAGGAGGTGGCACCGATGGCAACGGCGCGGCTTGCTCACGCCGTGGCGGTGCTCGACGGCAAGCTCTACGCTGTGGGTGGCACCAACAACGGCTTCCTCAGCTCAGTCGAGCGGTACGACCCGGCGACGAACGGGTGGGAGGCGGTGGCGCCGATGGCAACGGTGCGTATTGCTCACGCCGCGGCGGTGCTCGACGGCAAGCTCTACGCTGTGGGCGGCCACAACAACGGCTTCCTCAGCTCAGTCGAGCGGTACAACCCGGCCGAGAATATGTGGGAGGCGGTGGCGCCGATGGCGACGGCGCGAAGCGCTTCTTTCGCAGTCTTGATGTAGAGCGCTCCAAGATAGTGTCCCTCCCAGCGCGACGGGTCTCTGTCAGACACTATCATCGACTGCGGCGCTGCCTCTTCCCTCGCCTCCGTCCTCCTCGTCTCGCCTGCCATCGTCCCGTGTCTCCTCGTCCTCGCCATCGCCTTGGCCGTTGTCTACCTGTTCATCGTGTCCCCTGCTGCTGGTGGCATCGCCGTTGGCTCTCTCTCCCCCTTTCCTCCCTGCCCCTCTCGCTGTCTGGTGTTAAATGGACCCCCTTCCTCTCCCTCGCCACCGTCACCGTCACCATCCCTGTCACTACCGCCCTCCATCCCCGCCTCCCTTTGTTTCACACTCGTCTCTGCCATGTCCGCCGTCGCCGCCGTCCTGTCTGCTGCGCTCTGTGCTCCGTCGTCCGTGGTACAGTCGCTTATTGTTGCTCTGAGGATTAGCTCGGCACGCACGAGACCTCGAGAGAGAGAGAGTGAGAGAGAGAGGGAGTGAGTGAGAGAGAGAGAGAGAGAGAGAGAGAGAGAGAGAGAGAGAGAGAGAGAGAGAGAGAGAGAGAGAGAGAGAGAGCGAGAGAGAGAGAGAGAGAGAGAGAGAGAGAGAGAGAGAGAGAGAGAGAGAGAGAGAGGGTTGTTGCACGAGTATATGGGACACGATGTCTCAAATATGAGGGGCTTTGACTCCTACCAGCTCCTGACGCTATCCCTGGCAGCTCTAATGACCAGGATCAGTAGTGCTATAATAGAGGGCGCCCATACTAGCGCAGGAGCTGCCACACTCGCCCGGACCGTCCCCTTCTGGGGCCGGTTCCGCAGCCCGCGAGAGCCGACAGCGGGGCCGTGCCGCGGGTGCCTACTGCCGAGTGCCACAAACACTGCGCCGTCCCGCCATCACCTACAGGCTGTCTTGTGTGATGGTTGGGATGTCCAAACGCCACCATCTTGGCTCTTGCGACCTCAAACCCGCGAGCTGTATGGGTGGTCCTGACGTCGACAGACGCCCGAGGACCACGGTGAAGCTGAGCTGGAACGAGTCGACAAGTCTCGTCTGAGCCCGTGGCGGTCGCCGGCTGAGTCGCTGTGCACGGACCGGTACCTCAGGCGTCACCTCCGCAGCCTCAGGTCTCACACTCCATCACCTCCGCCGGGACGCCGTCGGTGGCACGCTCGGCGGCGAGTTTGTGGCAGCTCCACAGCGAGCGCGGCATCGAGCCTATTCGGTCTGGTCGGTTAGGCGCACTCCCTGGGTGCCAGGGAGTGCGCCGAACGCGCGAGCGGTGCGTCCTGGCAGCCCGCGCTGGCTCCGGAGCTGCCACAAACTCGAGACACGCTTTTTTGGGACATTTTCGACGCTTTTGTCCCATATACTCGTGCAACAACCCGAGAGAGAGGACAAGGCAGAGCGGCCGCCTCCCCACATCTACATCTGCATCTACCTTAGGGTACCCCTAGGGTTCTGAGGGCCGGATTTTTTTAAGACCTTTTAAGAAACGAGGAGATTTTTTTAAGACCTTTTAAGAAACGAGGAGGTGGCAGACCTGATCTTAGAATCGCTCGGGGCTTAACTTGCCATAGCATTTAAGAGATTGCAGGCACGGGGGGTCCCTCTTTTAAGTCCGTTTAAGAAAATCGGCCTCACCGGCACGCGTCGCTGGGTTCCGCGCCGGTTTCTCCAATACTGCCGTTATTAGGCGCGAACCCGCCACTGAAGACACATCTGTAAGTCTGGTGCACTGGCGGGAGCCATACTCGCATAGGGGACGCGTGCCAGCTGACTGTAGCCAGCTTCCCGGCCTCCGGCGTCTACCGGGGAGCCTCCCGGAGCATCGACCTCGGGAGCTCTCCCGCACCGTTTAAGCGTTTAAGACCGTTTAAGGAATCGGCGGCCCAGCAGCTCTTAAAACCGGCCTAGGCCGCCGGTTTTAATAAGCCGTTTAAGCCGCAGGCGCCCCAGGGCCCACCCTTTTAAGCCGGAACAAGCCGAGGGAAGGCGGAAGCTCCGAGGGACCACACAATCCACACATTTTACACGAGGGTGTGACCTCTTTTGCGTTTTGGTCTAGAACGTAGAAGTGAGCTTGATGACTCAGACAAACACGCACCGACTTGTACACGAGAATATCGATCGTCGATGGTGAGTTCATCTCGGACCGCTGTCGGCGCCACCCTCGTCCGCGGCCGTGTGAAGCTGTAGCGCGCCGAGGTCGTCAAAGAGCCTGCTCAGCGCGGGCGTGCCCTCCGCCTGCAGCGCCGCCGCGTTGTGCTCCGAGATCTGCTGGTTGACGATGACGCCTCGCCGTAAGCCCTCCTGCGCGGGCGCACGCGGGGCGGGATGTCGGCGCGGTGGGCAGGGGCGGCGGCCGAGAGCGAAGAGCGCAGGCAGCGCGCCTCCACCGTCCGGTCGAGGGTGGAGCGGCGCAGCAGGTTGATGACGGGGCAGGGCGCACGCTTCTCAAAGTGGATGGGGGAGTCGGCCGGCAGTCCGTCAAACGACCAGGCCGGGTGGAAGAAGGCGGGCTGGACTCCGTTCGCGAGCACCTCCTCCTCCTCGCTCTCGAGCAGGTCGGTGAGCCACTCGTACAGCGAGTAGAACTCGCCGATCCCGCCCTCATACTTTGGAGCGATCAGCATCGTCGTGGCGAGCTCCTCCTCGGGCGAGTCGAGCAGCAGCAGTCCCTCCTCGAAGAAGGAGGCGACGAGCGCCTCGTCGCTGGTGCAGTCGCTCACCGCATACCGGATGCGGTCGCCGTGAAACGGCTTGGCCGCGTACGGGCAGAGGCCTAGCCGGACGACCGCAGTGTCGATCCAAGCCCTGGTGCGGTAGATTGACTGCTCGGCGGTCCACGCGCCGGCCGTCGCGGTCGCCGCCACAGCGTGCGAGGAGACGGCCGCGAGCATGGAACGCCCGAGCGAGGCCGTCAAAATGTGAGGTTGATAACTGCACTCCAAGTGCTCCAAGTGCCGGCAAGACGGCGCGTCGGCCCGCCGCGGCGGCGGGGGGGGGGGGGGGGGCCTGTGACCCAAGAGACCTCGCGGGGCGTGCGAAACTGGTTACCCCCCATGCTCTGAGCGCATCGCGTTACGAAATCGCGCCGCTGAGCATCGGCTCGCTCAAAGTCGCCCGCCAAGGGGACTTATCGCGAGAGAAGGACGGGTGCGACCAGGATGGATGGCATGCGCGCGCTCGGCGCGGGCTCGGATGCGTGTACACGCGTCTCAAAACAAAGCGCAACAACTTCAACCTGCTGCTCCACGAGACGTTCGGCGGCGGCTTCTCGCCCACCGCCGTTCTCAAGCTGCGCCGCCTCGCGCGCAAAGTCGCGCGCGGCAGCGTCGACCGCACGGCCTACCTACAAACAACAACAATCGATCCTACCTACTCGCCCAAATACTCGCTCTCTTTTATGTCCCACCATGCAGAGCGCATCTCTCTCTCTGTTGTGCGAGGCGTGAACCGCGCCATTCGCTCTCACCTGGCAACCCTGTCTGCACGTCTCGCGCGCGCGTGAACAGGGCTCCAGGCCCCAAATGACGTGTGAGTGTTAGAGTTGTTTGGTATTGCTAAAAATCTCTCTCTCGCGCGTCTCGAGAACGCGTTGGCTCGCAAACGGGAAATGCAACGGACGATAAATCGGTGCCATGACTGTATCCATGACGTGGGAAGCCACGAGAGTTCGGCGCGGGATCGCTTCGCTTCCGGGTTCGCGTCCAACCAATCTGGTAGGGAGCGGGGGGTTCGGTTTACCACGCTCCTGTGGCTGTGCTCATACCTGCCGCGAGCCGGTGGTGATGTGGATCGCGACACGCATTGTTTAGAGCGAGAGCGGGGCCAATGTGTTGGCGAGAGGAAGGTGTGGGGCGCGTGCGATGGTGGATCGGTTTACTGTGAGCGGAGTTTTTTTCTTTTTAGACGCTGTCTTCCGACGCTGTCTTCCGACCGCCGTCCACCCTCTCCTGCGCACCGAGGCTCCCGGTTGTGTACCTGTGTTAGTGCCAGTGTGGCGCTTTTCCCGTGCCCAGTGTCGTGAGAGGGAGCTCTACGTCATCCAATCGTCTGCCTCTCCCGCGCCAATGATCTCCGACTGCTTCAACGCCGCTCGCTGGCACCTCCGCGCGGCCTTCACCGCTCGCAGCGAAAAGTGCGAGGGCAGCGGTGGCGGCACCGTCCTACTCGGCAGCAAAGTCGGCGAGGGCTCCTTCTCGGACGTGTTTGCGGCCACGGAGCGGCTGCCGGACGGCAGTACCAGCCGCCTCGCCGTCAAGCGCGTGCGGCTCGGCGGCCTGCCAGAGGCGGACGCTGACGCTTGCCTGCTCGAGGCGACGGTGATGGCCGACCTGCCGCCTCACCCGCACCTCCTCGCGACTGTGGGTAGCGTGCGGCGGCCCAGCTTTGTCGGGCCCGGCGAGGAGCTCCTGCTCCTCTTCGAGCTCTGTCCGGAGGGCTCCCTCGCCGAGTACCTCGTCGGCCGCCGCGCGTGGGCGCGCCCGCTCGATGGCGATGGCGTCCTCGCCATCTTCACTCAGGTGTGCGGCGGGCTCGCGCACCTGCACGCGCACGGCTGGGCGCACTGCGACGTCAAGCCCGAGAACCTGCTCCTCTCGGCGACCGGCTGGAAGCTGTGCGACTTTGGCTCCGTCCGGGACGCACCCTTCCGCTACGTCGACGGCGTCACGAGTCCGCCGGAGCTGTCTGAAGCCGAGGAGCGGATCCACCGCACCTCGACGCCGCAGTACCGCCCGCCCGAGATGTACGACCTCAGAGCTGGCGAGCCCGTCTTCACGCCGGCTGACGTGTGGGCCGTCGGAGTGCTGCTGTACGCGCTGCTGCTCGGGCGCCGCATTGCCCTCGCCGCATTGCCCTCTTCCGCCGCCTCCGCCCGCGCCGCCAGACTCCCACCGTCGCCCTCCTGCGGCCCCTCCGCCGCAGGCGCAGCCTCTTCGGCACGGCGGGCGAGGAGCGGCTGGGCTGTCTCGGCTATGAGCCGGCGAAGCAGCTGTCCGACGAGGCGCTCGCTGCGAGAGGGCGGCGCACGGCCGCGGCCGTTCCTTGACAGGAGGCGGTGTGAGCAGGCGCTCGGCCCGCTCCCATCCGTCGGAGGGCAGAGAGAGGGTCTCGTCTCGCTGCTGCGCGCCGCTCTCACCCGCAGCGCAACGGCGCGGCCGACGGCGGCGGCGCTGCTGGCGCGGTGCGGCGGCGCGGGCGTCGCGCTCACGCGGGGAAGGTGCGGCACCGCCTCGCTCGCCGCTGTCGAGGCGCGATGCCTCTTTGCGAGCGGCGGAGAGCGGAGGCCAGTCTACTTCCTCGCTTCGGCCGGCGCGAGCGGCCGCCGCAAGCACGCCGCGCCCGCCTGCCTGCCCTGCGCCCCGGCGCCGCGCCACTCACCCCGTGCACGCGTTGCACGCGCAGGAGCGGTGTGGTCTGCGCGGACCAGGTCTGCACGGACAAGGAGGCGCTGCGGCCGGTACACGCGTGGGCATGCGCCGACCTCTCCTTCGAGGCGCACAGCCTGCAGAGCCTCGAGCTCTCCTTTTGGCGCCGCCGCCGCTGGGCGCCGCACTCCCTCGTGGGGAGGGCGACGGTGCCGCTCGAGCCGGACGCGGCTTGCGGCGCCATCGGGGCCGCGCCGTGGCGGCCGCTGCAGGCGCGGGGCGGCGGCAAGGAGCTGCGCGTGGCGCTCACGTGGACGGACAGCGAGAAGCCCACCTCGCCGCCTGCGAGCATCGCGGCCGGCACGGAGGAGGCGCCGCCCGCAGACCAGCCGGCGGCGGCGGAGGAGGAGCCATCGTGGGCCACTTTCTGAGAGAGCCCCGCGCGCCCGTCGCTGGTTTGCGGTACCCGCCTGTCCTTCTCGTTACATGGACGAGAAATCATGGATGCGGCCGCCGACGTGCGAACCGCGCGCAGGCCGCAGCGTCCTGCGTCCCTGAATTGGCTCGGTCGTACTACGTACAGTAGAGTTTCGTACACAGCGTAACATCAGTACAGCACTCTCAGCAGTGCATAGCGCGGAGAAATACTCTGTGCAACCCTCTCGGTCGAAGATTTTTACGCGCAATTACGGCCGTTGCCCGGCGCACATCTCAGATCTCACACACCTCCACACCCCTCAGCAGCTCTGTGTCGCCATCTCCTCCTGAAGCAGTCGAGCCATGTCGTCCACGCTGTTTCGTGGTCGCGCCTCGCGGCTGCCCAACAAGCTCCGCACCGCCGCGTCAAAGTGACGCGCCGCCACCACTGGCGGCGGCACCGACTCGGCCTGCGTGACCGCTTGCCCCTCCGCGCCCGCCGCCTGGCCCCCGTCCGCCTCGTCGTCCTCGCTGCCGTCGTCGCTCTCGCTGCCGCTGCCGTCGGCGCCGTCCTGTGCCGCCACCGCCTGCGCCTCCGGGAGGCCCTCCTGAATGGCGCGCACCATCGCGTCGGCGCAGAGCGCGTAGTAGTCGGCGCCGGAGAGGCCGATGGGGCAGCGGGCGGCGACGTCGGACAGGGAGACGTCGGGCGAGAGGTCGAACTTGCGCGTCAGGGCGGCGAGGACCTGCGCCTGCTCGGCCGGGGTGGAGGGCGGGCCGACGCGCACCAGCACGTCGAGCCGGCCCGGCCGGAGGAGCGCCTGTTCTCGGGCAGGCTCGGGTCGTCTCAGACCCTCTCGGGAGGAGATGCGGCCCACGGCCAGAGGAGTGCCGGCTCGAGCAGGTCTGGCCGGTTGGTGGCGCCGAGCACGAAGAGGTGGCGCCGCGCGTGGACGCCGTCGAGCTCCGCCATGAGCTGAGAGACGATGCGGTCCATCACGCCGCCGGCGTCCGCCGCCGCGCCGCGCGCGGGCGCGAGCGCGTCGATCTCGTCGAAGAAGAGGACGCAGGGCGCGGCGGCGGCGGCGCGAGAGAAGAGCTCGCGCACGCGCCGCTCGCTCTCGCCGACGTACGACGAGATGAGCTCCGGCCCCTGCGACACGAGGGGTGTGTGCGGGCGGGTGGGAAAAGGGGGAAGGGGGAAGGGGGGGGGTTCGGAGGGTCGAGGGGAGGCAGAGAGTCGCAGTGTCGGGCGGAAGAGGAGGCGGAAGAGGAGGCCTTGACGGAGAGGAAGCGGAGGCCGCACTGCGACGCGACCGCCTTTGCGAGGAGCGTCTTGCCCGTGCCGGGAGGGCCGTGCAGCAGCACCTACTCGCAGGCACGCAGCGTGTGAAGCGGAGGCGGGCGGGCGGGGCGGAGAGCCAGAAGCCCCGCGCCCCCGAGCGGAGCCGCAGCCCGGCGCCGAAGAGGTGCGGCGCGGACAGCGGCAGCTGGATCGTCTCGAGGATGGCGCGCTTCGCCTCCTCCTGCCCGCCCACGTCGTCCCACTGCACGTTCGCAACCTCTGGCGACCCGAGCTCGTCGCCCTCCCGCGCCAGCCGCCTCCGCAGGGCCTCGCGCAGCTCCGCAGCGCCAAGGGCGGCGCCCGCAGGCGCAAGCAGCTGCGCCTCACCGCAACTAAGCGCCCAATCGCGGGGAGTAAGCCGCGGCTCGGCGGCCACCGCCGCGGCCGCAGCGGCGAGCAGCTCGCGCTCCCGACTCGCGGCCGACTCCTCCTCCTCCGCCGCCGCAGCTGCCGCCGCCGCCGCCGCCGCGCATTCCATCGGGTGAGGGAGAGACGCTGGCGACGGCGCCGCGGCCACCGCCGCCGCCGCCACCGCCGCCACCTTGCCGTTTCCCGCGGTGGCCAATCCGTTGCTGGTGGCGGTGGCGGCCGTGGCGCCGGTGCGCTCGCTGCCACGCAGCGCGCCGTGCGCCCGCAGCGCAGCCGTGAGCCCCGCCAGCCTCAGGGCGGGAGGCAGAGAGCCGGGCGCGGCGGCTCGCGCGACGACGTGGAAAGAAGCGCGCACCGGCGGAGGGACCTGCTCGAAGTTGCTTGATCAGATCTGCACAATACATGATGCCTCAGATGAGTGAAGGCACCTGCTCGAGATTGCGGCACGAGCAAACGACGACCACGCCGCCGCCGCCGCCACCGCCGCCGCCGCCACCGCCACCGCCGCCGCCGCCTGCCGGCGCGTGCGCGTGCTGCAGCATTGCCCTGATCGCGCGGGCCCAAGCGGCGGCGGCGGCGGCCTCTGCCGGCAGCAGGTCGAGCCGGCGGAGGAGCAGCACGGTCGTCGATGTCGCAGCCTGCTGTCACTCAAGAGACTCCAGATCACACCTAGGCGGAGGAGCAGCACGCTTGCCGGTGTCGCAGCCTGCTGTCACTCAAGAGACTCCAGATCACACCTAGGCGGAGGAGCAGCACGCTTGCCGGTGTCGCAGCCTGCTGTCACTCAAGAGACTCCAGATCACACCTAGGCGGAGGAGCAGCACGCTTGCCGGTGTCGCAGCCTGCTGTCACTCAAGAGACTCCAGATCACACCTAGGCGGAGGAGCAGCACGCTTGCCGGTGTCGCAGCCTGCTGTCACTCAAGAGACTCCAGATCACACCTAGGCGGAGGAGCAGCACGCTTGCCGATGTCGCAGCCTGCTGTCACTCAAGAGACTCCAGATCACACCTAGGCGGAGGAGCAGCACGCTTGCCGGTGTCGCCCGCCTGCGCCGCCGCCTCGGAGACGAGGGCGAGCAAGGTCCGCGTCGCCGTCGCCTCGCTCTCCGCGGCGTGCATGGGCAAGCCGGGCAGCGAGCCGACGGAGCGCTGCACCAGGGCCAAGCCCGCCTCGTCACACCACTGCTCGGCAAGGCGCCGCTTGCCGCTGCCTGCGCCCCCGCAAAGCAGCACCGCCGCCGCCGCCGGCCCCTCCCGCCACCGCGAGAGGGCGAGGCAGCGGCGCAGCTCCGCGGCGCCCTCCCCCTCGTGCTGCGGCAGCGCCGGCGCTCTCGCCACGAAGCGGAGCAGCCCCGCCGGCGGCGCGACGGACGCACTCCCCGCCTCTTGCACGAGGGCCGTCTCGCCGCGCACGACGAGCAGGGCGCCGCTGCGCTGTCCGCCCGCCCCTGCCTCGCCGCCCCCGCCGCCCTCGCCGCCCCCGCCGCCCTCTTCGCCCCCGTCCAGCTCGAGGACCAGGAAGAGGATCGCCTGCGGCCGCGCAAGTCCAACCTCTGCAACGGCAGAGCGGCGGCAGGCCTCTTCTCGCCCTCTTCTCGCAGGCCCTAGTGCGGGCAGGCGCGCGCCGGGGTGCGAGCAGCCTCGTCGTCGCTGCTCGAGTCGCTGGACTCGTCGCCGCCGCCCGACGCACCGCCTCCGCGCCTGCCCGCCCCGGTCGGCACCGCGAAGACGTCTCCCGCGCAGACGATCCTACAGCGCCGCGCCGCCGGCGTGAGGAGGCGGCCGCGAGACGACGCGTCTGCAGAGGGTCTGCAGAGCAGAGGAGAGCAGAGGAGCCTCGGCTGGCGAAAGTGGCGGCGAAGTGCGGCGGCAGCGGCGGCACCGGCGGCGGCGGGAGCGCGCGGCGGCGGCCAGCCGTACTGCTGCGGCGTGGGCGACGCCACCGGCTGCACGACGGCTCTCCGAGCGACAGGAGGCAGGGAGGTGTCCGCACTCCCGCGCCGCACGAGCACCGCCAGCGGCGGCATCGGATGGCCGCCGCCGCCGCCGCCAAGGTTGCGCCAGAGCAGTGGGGAGAGGTAGAGCACACCGTCCTCGGCGTGGTCCAGCTCGACGCCCTCGCACAGCCCAGACAGCCACCTCGGCGCCTCGCCAGCGCCGCGAGGCAATGCATGCAGGTGAGCGGGTCGACTGGGCCCGCCGAGACAGCGCAGCACGACCAGCGTGCCGGTAGGTACCCGCAGCGCGCGGAGCGTGGAGAGGCTCGCAGCGGCGCACATATTCGGGTCGGCCGCCAGCTGGCTGGCTGCATCACTGGCAGCGGAGCACCACGACTGCTCCAGCGGCCGCGCGAGGAGCGAGGCACGCAGGCCGTCGCCGGCGACGCACAGACCGTCCGCGTCAGTGACGTCGTCGGGCTGCGAGAGGAGGAGCATGGTGTGGCCGGCACTACCCCGGCAGCGGGTCGAGCCGGCAAAAGAATTTTCGGCCCGCTTAAAAAAGCCGATTTGGGGTGCTGCGTCCAGCGGCCTGTGTCCATCGGACCTGGTCCGGCGATTCTCGTGGTCTTGGCGGTTCATCTCATCGCCATTCTCCTGGAGGGTTGCTGCAAAACCCGACGGTGTCGCGCAGAAGCAGGGCGTGGCGGACGAGGCAGTCACGCCACGAGCAGATGCTGAAGCGCCTCGGCGCCGCGTTCACCAATCTCTTCCGCGTCCCGCCAGCCAAGGATGTTGCACCATCTGGAGCGCCAGAGGCCTCCACCGACACGCTCTCAGCCGCATCGCATTCTGCTGCGCCCGTTGCTGCGCCGACCTCGGTGGTGCCGTCGGCGGGCGCATCAGCTGCTTCCACTCACGGATTGGACGCAGTTGCCTCCGTTCCTGGAGCCGCGCCCGCCGCCACAACCACACTTGACGCGCCCGCAGCAGCCACACCCACCGCACCCGCCGGGCCCTCTGCCCAACCCACAGCCGCGCCGGCGGCGCCAGCAGCGGGCGGTTCGGTCGCCGACATGCTGATTTCGGCGCTGGTGGCCGAGTTCGAGCGCCAGGGCTTCAGCAGCCGTGAGCAGGTGGCGTCGATGACGCGTGCGCAGGTCGAGAACGTCGTGCTTCAATTCGTGAGCGGCGAGCCCGACACGCTCCTGCCCACGCGAGAAGGCGATCTGAAGACGGCGCTGCTGCCGGACGTGGCCGAGGCGGGCGACGAGCGCCAATGCCGCGCGTTGCTCGCGGCCGGCGCGCGTCCCGACGCGCGCCGGCGTACGGGCGAGACCGCGCTGGCGCTTGCCGCCAAGAATGGCCACGTCGCGTGCGTCGGCGCGCTGCTCGGCGCGCACGCCGACCCACATGCGAGCACGCCCGACGGCCGGACGGCGCTGCACGCCGCGTGCGCCGCCTCGTTCGAGGAGACCGCCCTCGCGCTGGTCGACGCGGGCGCGAGCCTGAGCGCGCGCTCCGCGAGCGGCAACACACCGCTCCAGCTGCTCAGCACGTCGGCGTATGCGGCGCTGCCCGTCGATCTGCTGGGCGGCGCGCCTACTGGCAGCGACGCGCCATGGGCCAAGCGGCCCAGGCCATCGCGTGGCGGCTTGGACATCGAGGTGGCGCTAGCGAGCGCTCGCGAGGCGATGGCGGTGCGCCTCGCCCGTTACGCCACCGGCGCGCTCCAAGCGTCGCCGCTCGAGATTGGGCGCGACCCCTCCTTCCCGCGCCGGCTGTACGAGTGGCGGCGCTGGAGCCCGAGCGTGCACGGCTTCTTCCCACGGGCCTTCCGCGAGGTGGTGTGGCTGCTGCTGCTGCACGCGCGGCGCGGCACGGGCGCGGGCGGCCTCGCCCTCCTGCCTCCGGACCTGCTGCTCGACGTGCTGCGCAAGCTGACGCGCGACGACGTCGCGGTGGCGGCGGACGAGCGTCGCGCCTTCGAGAACGCTGTGCCAAAGGCGACCTCGCCCATGATCGACTGCCGCCCCGTGATGCTGCGCGGATGGCCGCACGTGGTCGCCGTGGCGGATACACTCGCCCGTGGGCGGGCGGGGAGCGACGGCGGCTCGTCGGGTCGTGGTGAGTCATGACGTTGACCCCCCTCTTGGTCGACGGTCTGACCAGGTGGAGGTGGGGGGGGGTACCTCACTCCCCTGTCGCTCAGCGGTCCCGAGCCAGCGGCAGCTGACCCCCCCTCCGGTAGCTTACCCCCCCCTCGGTCCCGCCCCCTCGCCAGCTTGCGGACCTGACCCCTCCCCTCGGTCAGCTAGGGTCCGGGGGGGCGGAGCCCCGGCGGGGTGCGGGGCGGAGCCCCGCCCGCGAAGAAAATGTTGCGTTTTTGCAAGCAAAAATATCGGTCGTGCCCTTGACCCCTTGTGTGCCTTGTCCCTTGAAGACTTGTCGCCTGTGCCACGCCTGCCACCGACCGCCGCGGCCGCCCTCCCGGTGTGGCAGATAATAGCCCAAGTCGAAGTACGAAGAGTGCGCCCCCCCCACACCCTCGGTAGGGCGTAGGGGGCCCACAGCGCCCAAATCCACCGGGTGGGATTTCGCGCAAAATCCACCAGTGTCACTCTGAAAAGCTCGCTTATCCCTGCGGTGAGCGCTGTGGTCGCTGTAGACTGGCTCCGACTTGACGGCGGCATGGAGACGTGATGCCTCCATGCCGCCGTCGAGTCAAAATCGACATGCGAGTCGATCTTTGGCCCGCCAGAGGGATATGCGGCGTTTCGGGCGACAACAGCGCTGCGACCGCGAAGTGGCGGTGGACATGCTCCCATGTTGCCGACGCGGCGCCGGAGTGGCCGGCGCTGCTCGCCGCGACCACGACGGCTACTCCGCTGCTCCGGGCCGACCTGTCCTACCCGACGGTGGCACTCTTCCACGTCGACACACTGCCGCACCCTCCGAAAGCCACCGCCCTCCGCGGCGCGCCTCAGCCGCTCGTTCTCATCGCGCAGCGTACGCACCTGCGGCTCGAGTGCCGCGACCCGCGCCTGCAGCCGCTGGTTCTGCGGCTCGAGCTCGGCGACACGGACTCGCAGCGGCGCCACGTGGATCACAAACACGCACTGCGCCTCGTGCGCCGCCTTCGCTCCCACCAGCCCCGACCAGGCGCACCCGGCGCCGGCGGCAGCACACGCCCTCGGCCGCTGTGGACAGTCCAGCTCGTGGCCGGCCTTGTCGCCGCGCGTTGTCGCCGCGCCGCAGTGGTCGCATGCCGCCGGAAGCCGCGCGATCATTCGCTCAGCGAAGCGGTTGCGGTTTGGCTGCGCAAGGGAGTGGAGGGGCTCGCGGCACGTCGGGCACAGCCGCGTGGTCAGGCCGCGGTCGCATTCAGCGCAGACGAGGTGGTCTGCTTGGCACTGGTGGATGTGCCCGTCGCGGACTTCGAGACACACGGGGCACTCGAGATGCTCTGCCGACAGCATATAAGAGGGCTCCCGCGGCGATCAACACCGCAACTCCTTTTCTAAATTTCACCACTCTTCTTACGCGCGACGACGCTACAGCCTACCAAACCTCCACACACTTCTACTCACCCTCGGACATGCGCGGCAGCGCTGACACGTCAACCCGCGTGTACGTCAGCGACGGGTCGCGCACGCCGCACGAGGCGCATGCGTGCAGCGGCAGCGCGTGCGCCATGCGCTCGTCGCTCCACTCGCCCAGCAGCCGCCGCTTCGTCTCGTCGGAGACGTGCACGCAGCGCTGCAGCAGCGCCGCCGTCTCGTCCTCGGGCCGCTCCAGGTCCATGACGACGTTCGTCGAGGCGTGGAAGCGCGTCTCCAGGTCGATGGCCGCCTGCTCGGCCGCGGCGAGCTTGCCCTGGTCGACGCACATGCCGCACACCGCGTGCGCCGGGCAGCCGCACTGGCCGCGTTGTGGGCGCACGGTCTTGGCGACCGCCGGCGCTGCGCGCCGGTCGTGCTGCTCACGCTGCCGGCGGCGCTGGTCGCGCGCCTGCCGATCGCGCGTGTTCGCGGCGGCTGCATCTCCTGCTCGTTTCGCTCGCACCCGAGCGGCGGTCGCCAGGCGCTTCAGGTCGGCGGTGCTGCGCGCGCGGCCGTCGGCTCTGCACAGCCACATGTCCTCCTCCTCGGCAGGCTCGCACGGCTTGCCGTCGAACTGCGGCGGGAACCCGCGACGACGCTTCGCCCAGGCCGGGCACGATGGTGCCGCGACGAGCGGCGTCGAGGCGACGGCCATCGATGGGTCCAGAAGACTTGGAGACACTTCTAAACCAAAAAATCGAGCACAAGTGCGTTACATGGGCATGGCCGGCGTTTCTGCACCGAACGATCTTACTTTCGGTCTATCGAAAGTGTTGATCGATAAAGGCACACCCAAGCGCTTTGGCGCGCGACGGCACCTCCGGCCTCGTTTTCTCATTCCCCCTCTCATTGTAACACTCACCCATTGAATTGTCACTGCCCGTGAGTGCGAGATAGGGCTAGCCGCAGGCAGCTAGCCCGTGAGGAGAGCGTCCATAGACACCTCACTTAGACCCCACACACGGTCTCGTCCGTGCCTCGCCGGCCGGAGAGATTGCTGGAGGTAGAGCAAGCCTGCTCTAGCCTCGCATGTCACTTCCTGTCGTCTGTTGTGTCGTTGTGCCCTTGTTTGTTTCTCTTGGCACCGTGGAGTGCTGGGGGGGGCGACAGGGAGGATATGGCCTTGAGTTATGTGTAAGCCGACTCAGGGTGTGTGGCAGCCCGCTGGCTGTGTGTCTTGTGAGCTTGTTTGTGTCTGTGTGTCGCTCGTGCGTGTCGTCATCATCTGTCTAGCGTCCACCCATACCGCGTTGGTGTCCAGTCCGAGCCTGGCTGTTCTTCACCTTTCTACCTACCTACCTATTGTATGTAGGCTCTGTAGGTATTTTACGAACATACCCGTAGGTGAACTGCTGACAGGGTTTGCGATGAGGAGCGATCCGAACGTGGTATTCGGGAGAGAGAGAGATTTTTAGCAATACCAAACAACTCTAACACTCACACGTCATTTGGGGCCTGGAGCCCTGTTCACGCGCGCGCGAGACGTGCAGACAGGGTTGCCAGGTGAGAGCGAATGGCGCGGTTCACGCCTCGCACAACAGAGAGAGAGATGCGCTCTGCATGGTGGGACATAAAAGAGAGCGAGTACTTGGGCGAGTAGGCCGTGCGGTCGACGCTGCCGCGCGCGACTTTGCGCGCGAGGCGGCGCAGCTTGAGAACGGCGGTGGGCGAGAAGCCGCCGCCGAACGTCTCGTGGAGCAGCAGGTTGAAGTTGTTGCGCTTGACAAAGATCGCGTCGTGGTAGAAACCGCGATGCGCCTTGACGTAGCCGTGGCCGTTCTTGTGGTCGAAGGGTTGGCCGGGTTGCCCGCGCGCCTTGCAGCCCATGTTTAGGCGGCGGGCCTTCTCTTCGGTGTTGCCGAAGGCGTAGGAGTGGCCAACGGAGGCGGGCGTGCCGCCGCTCGAGGCGTTGCCAACGCCCGCCGAGGAGGTCTTGAGGAGGGGCGTCCAGAGCTTGACTTCATTCACCTCATCGCATCCTCCCGGGCCAGCGTGGGGTTCCGCGAGGTCGACCTTGTACCCCTCGTTGTACTGCCGGGTGAGCTCTGGTTTCTCCTTGTCGCCGTGCACGACCGGTGCGTTGGCCGGGGCGCGCATCGCGTCCGCCCAGGCGGCGAGGACGCCGTCGTGGGGCCGCCGGTGGTGGGCCTTGTTGTAAAGGTAGTCGCCGAAGAAATCGACTGACATGCCCCGCTCGAGCGCGACCCGAAGGGTGGGAAGCGCCACGGAGAGCCAAAGGCCGAGCTTCCGCTGGAGCTCGTCCTGGAGGGTGTCGGAGGAGAGGGCGGTGGCGTACGTACCGTCGACACGGACATCGAAGGCCTTGCCGGCGAAAGGCGTTGAGGCAGAGACGAAGCGCGCGGCTTCGCGGTTGTTGACGGCGCTGTCTCCGAGGGACGGGTTGTTCTTGACGTGCACATCCCGCGCCTTGACGAGCTCCTGGTGCGCGAACCAGTCCTTGTGATTCTTGATGGCAGCGAGCGCCCGCGGCCGCGGGTACGTGGATTTGCAAGTGCCATTGAGAATCGCGTCGGTAGCTGGAAGGGACTCGGGCTCGGGGAGCGGGACGCTCTTGGGGTAGAACTCAGTCAGGTAGCCGCCGCGGACGGTGTGGTACTTGGTTTTGTCGCGGGCGGCGCGCTTCTCGCGTTTGTTTTGTATTCGGGTGACTAGATCACTACCGCCGAAGCGCAAGCGCTTGGAGCAAGGGAACTGCCACGTATGGGTCCCAGACTAGCACCCCACCTTTTTAGGTTAGGATTAGAGTTAGGATTAGGGTTCACCCTGCGTTTTCTTCTATCGGCGACCTTCAAGAAAAGAAATATTGGCATCCGCGCCCCTCCCCATGATGAAGCGCGACCTCAAGGACGTCACTCGCGAGTACGCCAGCGACCTGCGGCGGAGCGGCGAGAAAAAGATGAAGGGCGAGCACGTCGTCGAGATCCTCACGCGGCAGCACGGCGGACGCTATCCGGTGGCTATGAACGATGGAACACGGCCAACCGTCTGCGGTGCGCTAAGAGAGGCACTCGGCAAAGCTCCGTACGACAAGCTCTGCTTACCGCCGAAAAAGGGCGACTTCATCGTGCCGGAGCTTCCGTCTGATGCGGCGCCCGATGTGGTGGCGGCGCCGCCCTCGCTTGAAGCACTGTACATGCGCTTCCCGGATAACGCGGCCGACCTGCTGCGAGATGGCGCGCTGCTGGTCCAGCTGCTCAGTCCGGCGGAGGTGAGCACCGTCCTTCACCAACTGTCCACACAGAAGACGGACAAGAAGGCGCCGCGCAGGCTGGATCACTCACAAGGGAACGGGTACGCCGGAGAGTACGCGGATCTGACGAAGCCGCTGCCAGACCTCCTGCAGCGCTGCCAGGACGCGGCGCGGGAATGGCTCATCGACCATGCAGGCCCGCTTTGCGAGGTGAAGAGGAAGGAAAAGAGGGGCGGGACGGACGTCACTGTGACCATGTCTGGCGAGGACGCGCTGGACAAGTCCAAGGCCCTGCTGCTGCGGTACGGGTTGGGCGGCATCAACTTCGCGCACCGCGACTCGTGTGGCGACTTCCAGGCCCTGCTCCTCCTCTCGCAGCCGGGCGTCGACTATACGGGTGGCGAATTCTACCTGGCCGACGCCAACCCACCGTTTGAAACGCAGCCCTTCCCCTTTGCCGCCGCGGGCGAGCTGCTCCTCTTTCGCGGCCGCCAGGGCCACGGCGCGGTCGAGTGGAAGCACGGCATGCAAGAGGTGAAGGCCGGCAGTGCGAAAGTGACGCGTCGCGTGGCGGTCGGGTTCTTCCAGTAAGTAAAGAAAGAAAACGGACAACCCAAGGGAGGGATGGTGGGAGGTTCTTCCAGTATGCAGTAAGTACTTTGCGCGCGCCTGGTCTGAACTTTCTTTGTTTCTTATCAAAGCACGGGCGAGAGCAAAGAAAGAAAGAAAGAAACACGCCAAGGGAGGGATGGGAGGACGGCACGCCGCCACCACACACCGGCGAAGCAATTCTACGCAAAGTTTTTTATTTGTCGCGTTGTTTCGCGGCCGGTGATTGACCCGAGCAAGCTGCGATGCATCCCGCCAAGGCCGCCGCCGCGCTGGCCTCGAAGCGGCTGCGCACGCTCGTCCTCAACGCAGATTACTCTCCACTCTCCGCCTGCCACCCGGTGCGCGGCGCTCTGCTCCTCCGAGAGAACAAGGCGCACGAGGTGGAGAGCACCGACATCCTGCTTTTCTCGGAGAAGCTCTCCCTCCGCGCGCCCGCCGTGATAGTGCTCACGCAATACCAGTCCATCGGGAAGCCGCGCCGAACCGGCAACTCGACCCGCCCACGTATCCTACAGCGCGACGCGTACGTCTGCCAGTACTGTGGCGGCGTTGCCAGAACGGTTGATCACGTGGTTCCGAAGAGCGACGGCGGGAGGGACACGTGGACCAACATGGTTGCCTGCTGCGCCAAGTGCAACGCTAGGAAGGGTGCACTGTCGCTCAAGCAGTCTGGTATGCGCCTGTTGCGAGAGCCTCTCGAGCCGCGGCCAGCGGACATGATGCGGCAAAAGCTGTCTGCGTACAGGCTGCGGCCACACTCGGCGGTCGCCTCTGCATGGGAAAAGTATCTGTGACCGCCACGGAGAGCTGTGACCTGGCTGTGAGACAGAGAGCGCGCGCTCGCTCTCAGACTCAGAGACGCTGCTGCAGGGAAGCGCGCGCTCGCTCTCAGACTCCAGAGACGCGCTGCTGCCGGGAAGTCTCACAGCTCTGCCTGTAGACACCACCCCAGCCTGCACCTCTCTCGGGCTGTACCATAATCCATGTGTTGTGTGAAAGAAACTTTACGAGTCTAGGACTACGAGTACCGCGGGTAGCGGAGGCCTCTTCTACCACAGAACAGTACGAGAGAAGCCATAGGCATAGCCGAGTCGACGCGCTCTCGTATCTCGTACGTCAAGACTCAAGACTCCATACCGCGGGTCGCGGCGCGGGCGGTGAGCCGCGCCGCGACGAGCGCGCAGGCCGTGCCGCCCGCGAGGGTGAGGAGGCCGTACTCGGGAGCGCACTCCGAGCCCGGGACCACCGCGAGCCCAAAGCCGCGCAGCCGGCCCCCGAGCTGTCTCGACATGTCGTCCCACCAGCCCCGCTCGCGGATGCTGCCCGACTGGAGGAGCCGCACGCAGAGCGCCGCGGGCGGCGGCCACGGGCGCGGCGCCTCGTTTGGGAAGTAGAGGAACGTGTTTGTGCGCACGCGCCTCTCCCTCCCGTAGATGTCCTCTCCGCTGCTCGACGAGACGAGCAGCCAGCCGCGACCGCCTCTCCGGCCGACGTCCGGCGCGCGGCGCAGGTCGGCGCTGCCGTTGATGGCGATGCGGAGGTACGGCGTGTGCGTGCGGAGGAGGAGGCCGGCCCGTGAGCCAAGCAGCGAGCGGTGCCACCCGCGCAGCGCCGCCGCCTCGTGCCTCGCCACCAGCCTCGCCCGCAGTGTGCTCACGTCGAGGGAGAGTTTGGCGAGCGCCAGCTCGCCGTCGCCGTTGGACGCCTGCAGCGCGCGCGGGAAGAGCAGCGCGTCGCCGCCGCACGCGAGTTGCGCACCGACCAGGGCGAGCACCGACCAGACCGCAAGGCTCACCACGCCAACCAGCAAGCCGCGCTCCCTCCTCGCCCGCCGCCTCCGCGCCGCCTCCTCGGCGCGCACGAAGGCCTGCCACGCCTCCCGCGCCGCGTCCGCGTCGAACGCGCGGCTACAATCCGCGCCAAAGGCGGTATTGTAGTAGTCCTGCTCTGCGGCGGCGCCTCTTGCGAGGCTCGCATCGTACGCCGCCCGCTTGGCGTCGTCCGAGAGGATGCTCCACGCGGTGCTGATGAGCTTGAAGCGCTCCTCCGCCTCGGGGTCGTCGTTCTTGTCTGGGTGCCAATGCAGCGCCTGCTCCTTGTAGGCTCTCCGCAGCTCCTCGTGCGTGGCCGCAGGGTTGCACAGCAGGACGGCGTACAACGTGTTCTCAGTCTCGTCGTCTGCGGCGTGGGCCTCGTCGCCCATGGTGCCTAGCGATCTAGCGATCGTGCTGATGCCGCACAGAGCGATCTTGCGATCGTGCACTCCTGCTGGCTTCCAACTTTTTGCGGGGTATGGTACCGTCTTCCAAAGGGAACCCCGCAAAAATCCAAAATGTTGGGAAGGAAAGACCAGGTGTTATTCTTGTAAAGCGCGCTCTACCTTCTGGCAGAAATAAGATTTTGTATTCTGCCCGGCGGCGAAGCCGTCGCGCGTCGGACCGTAAGGAACTCGTCACCCCCACGCCACCTCATACAGTGGGTTGCGGGCATTAAGAAAACAGGATTCCGCGGCACGCCGCCGTTTCTAAGCCTTTCCACAGCCCTCATCCACCCCACGCCGTGGTTTCTTAGCTCCGGGCGGGGCACTCAATCAAGCCAGAGCGCCGGCCCGAAGGATTTTTAGGTAAGAAGAGTGTTAAAGCTCGGTCCGCGAGGGCGATGCCAAGAGTCTGCCGCCGAGTCGGCTCTCTGGATGAGGGGAAGACGCACACACGCCTCCATCCACTGACCACTCCACTCAGAACACCGCAGACCGTGAAAAGTGACAAGTGCGCTGCCGCAGGCCCAGGCGAAGAGAAATTTTGAGCTGCAGCTGGGGCTCCGGACCCGTTCACACTCGTGTCTGGCCTTTTCTCGGGGCCGCGCCTGCGGCGCCCCGTGGTTTCTTAGATTTTTGCGGAAATCGCTTGGTAGGGTTTCTTAATGCGACGTTTTCTTAATGCCCGCAACCCACTGTACCTGCCTCCCGCAAAGGCATTTTTTTCTTTTCGAACTCCTTATTATAACGCCTACAATGGCGCATACAGCAAAACTCCTTATTATAACGCCTACAGCGCATACAGCAACATGACAAGTGTCGCGCTTACTTAGAAAGGTGGCCCTTCCGTTTCTCGTCGATGAAAGCTTCGATCTTCCGATTCATCTCTGCGGGTAGCGCCGCGTACTTCCTACCGCCGCACTTAAAGCTTGCGATCTTGCATGGGAGGCAAGCTTGCAGCATCACTTTAGCAACAAACTGTTTCCCGTAGGCTGTGACACACTTTGCTTCTTTGGTCGCTTGCACCTGCTGCCAGTACTGTCGCACGCGTGGATACTGCTGGAAGTTCTCTTCGAGATTCACTTTCGCAACGAACCCGATCCTGTAGAGGAAGGGAACGAACAGCGCATCAGCAGTCGTGAGTTCGGCCCCGAACAAGAAGTCTTGTGATTGACGTGTCGCCAGGAGCTCGTTGGCTTTCGCCCAGATCTGCTCATAGACAATCTCATTATTTCGTTGGTAGTCCTCAGCCCCCGGATCCGAACCTAGCATCGACTCAAAGTAGCGGAGGCCCGCTATCTTCTTTAAGTAGACGTCCTCCATGCTCATGCCGTCCACGAGCGGCAGCTCCGAACCCTTCTGGTTGGCCAATAGGGCTTGCTGGTGCAACTTCATGTACCTGGGTATGTTTGCCATGCTTGCTTGTTCGCCGATATGCGTAAAACACCACACCGCCTCGTCCCATTCGGCAATCGTGTCCACGAAGGCAATGACCGATTCCTTCTGGCCCTCACTGATGGCCTTGCGATCGCCAGCGCCGGGATACTTCTGGAAGAGGTGGTCTGCTATCAGCCGGGAGTCGGTGATGACTTTATCTTCCACCTCCAAGAAAGGCACTGTCATGTTTGGGTTCAGCTGGGCACACTCGAAATCGTACTGCCCCTCGACGCCCAGGTCCACGCGCTCAGCAGCCTCGTTCACGGAAGAGAGGCGCAGGCACATCGCGGCCTTCGCGGAGTTCAGGGAGAAAGGCATGTACCACAGCTTAGGTATCGCTCGAAACTCCGCAGCCTGCCTTACTTTGCCGGTAGGCAATGCCTTTGCCATCGCGTTCAGCGGAGCAAATAGCAACCGAGAGCTCGAGATGGCTTGATAGCAAACCACTCCCAGTAGTGAGAGTCCACGACGATATGACCCTAACCAAGCCCCAAAAAGGGCCCGGGCGGCGCGTGCGAGAAAAATAAATAAAAGATGCTGCGCTGTAGAGTGGTCAACTCATTCACATATGGTTTGATACATGGATGACGCTGTGTCGGATAACTGACCCCGGCATTCGCGCACGATTTCTTCCCTCCGGCCCTTCATGTCCATGTGAGAGAGATTTTTTATCTAACGCCGCGCGTAGCAGTAGTAGGGCCCCCATGAGAGGGTGGGTAGAGACCGCTTGCGGGAATGGCGATTGCTGGCACACTCACTCAGACAAAAGAAGGTAACGCCTCATGCGTGATCACACTCGTCCGTCCAGCCAGCCGAGAGCCGTCATGCACTAGCTCCGAGGCGATATGCAGACGGCGGGCGACGCGGTGGTGGTCGGCGTCGAGAAGGCGCCGCCCCCGCGGCTTAAGGCCGCCGGAAACAAGGTTCGCGCCGCTGTGAGATTTGCACACATCCCGGAGAACGAGCGGTACACAATCACGACCAACATGACACGGAGAACGACACAGTTCATCGATGTGACCGCTGCGAGTGGCGCACAAGGCAAGGGAGCGTCCATGTTCTCCGCCATCATCTCCATCGCAGCAACGTGCATGGGGACCGGGATCCTCGCATTGCCAGGGGCATACGCGGAGGCTGGCTTGTTTGGCGGTTGGGCACTCGGTATTTTGGGGGCCTGCCTGGCCTGCCTGGCTATCTTTCTGCTCGAATCCGCAGCCATGCGAGCGGGGCTGGAGCTACCGACGATGTTTGACCTGTGCAATGCCGTGCTGCCGGGCTCGGGGGCCTTTGTGTCCATCTGCCTCGTCGTCTTTGTGATTGGCGCGGCTCTGACGTACGTGATCGTCGCCGCAGACAATGTCACGAGCACCTTCCCTCAGATCCCGCGCAAGGTCTTTCTCCTCGCGTCGGCGTGCTACTATGTGCCCCTCTGCTTCCTGCGTTCGATGGACTCTTTGCGTATCGTCTCGCTCCTCTCGGTGAGCTGCCTCATGCTCGCCGTGACCACGATCCTCAGCTTCTACGTCGCGCCTTCCCTGCTCGACCCCTGCGGCGGACAGGGGGTCAGCGACCCGCCCGCATCCTCGGTGTTCATGTCGTCGCCTTGCAAGGCGGCGTGTTTGGACGATCCAGCGGGAACGTGTACATCGGAGATCGTGCTGCTCGGCTCGACGGCGCAGTGCTTTGGCAAGCTGCCCTCCTTCATCCTGGCCTACTTTTGCGTTCACAACACGTTCACCATCCTGGCGGAGCTGGAGGAGCCGACCCCGGTGCGAAAGGCCAAGACAGTTGGCCTGGCAATGGCACTAATCTTTTCCTTTTACTCCATCGTGGCCACAGCCGGATACCTCACGTTTGGCAGCCTCGTCTCGAGCAACGTGCTCAACTCCTACCCGGCGGATTCTGTTGCGGTTGCCGCCGTGAGAGTCGCGCTCGCCGTCGCCGTGCTTAGCACCGTGCCGTTGCAGGCCTACCCGTCTCGCCTCAACGTCGTCTCAGTGATCGAGATGTGCACGAAGCGGAAGGAGGAGCGCATCGGGCCGCAGCGCAGCATCAAAATGACGATTAGCAGCTCGCTCAGCACCAACCTCCCTGCGACGCTCGCAACCTTTAGCACGGTAATCTCGCTCAAGGAGGCGCCCGAGACCGAAGCGCTCGGGGACTCGCTCTTCATCACGTCCACCCTCGACCGCGTCGCCGTGCTTGCGTACGTTTCTGTCGTCGTCGGAATCGCACTGTTCGTCTCCGACCTTGGCACCGTCGTCGACTTTCTCGGCTCGACTTCTGGGGACCTTATTTTCCTCATCGTGCCCTCGGTCACCTTCATCCTCGCCGGGGAGAAGCTACGCACGGCGATCCGCGCGCCAATAACATGGGCTGCGGCGGCCCTTGGCCTTCTCGGAGTCGCTGTCATGGCCAAGTTCTTGGCAGACAAGTTTGTATGAGACGGACGTGCTTATCCTGTCCAGAGCGCAGAGGTGAGTCGTGAGATCGAGTGAGAGCGTGGACCATGCTCGTGTGTAGTGTGCGGTGGACCGCCTTAATTCGGATGAGCGCATCTCGCCGCACGCGGTCGCCGTCCGGGTCCGCGCGGGGGGCGAGATCAAACCTCTAATCGTATGCACACATGCACATGCACATGCTCGAACATGCGCACGGTGTAACATGCATTCGTAAATCGTATGCGCCTGGCGGGCGGGGCCGGGGGCCTCGCGAACGCCAGCCGCCGTCGTCCCCCGTCTAGGCCGCCGTACGTACGTACCACCCCAACCAAGGGGTTGCCACTAGGGTTGCCAGCTGCCAGCGGGCGTTTTTTGCCGTACGGCTAGTGCCATTTCACTGTGGCACAGCTCGCGTTACAAAACCTTGATTTGACCATTTGCGCCATTTTGTCCCTCTCGGTGCCTTCCAGAGGCAGCTGCGACCCCG
>NW_005201851.1:349794-358955 GCF_000372725.1 Emiliania huxleyi CCMP1516 | reverse complement strand
CTGACCGCCACCGTTCCCAGGCTGCCTAATGTGGGATGGAAAGTAAGGCTGGGAGAGCGTATATAGAAGCGTGCCCGACCTCGTCGTGGCAACCTGTACGGCAGCGCTGGTAGGCGCGATGAGCGTCGTGCCACCTGACCCGAGACGGGTCGCAGGCGTCGTACCGAGCGCGTCGAGACCGTGTCCTGATGTGATCTGCACGGGTGAGTCACGTCGGCGTCAAAGGAGCGACGTGCGACCTGTCAGAGCTTGATCTCCAATCTCAGCTGCCTCTGCGCGTCCTGGGGAGGGACAAAATTGTCGCCGCCGGAGACGACTCGACGCCGCTGAGATTGGAGATCAAGCTCTGACAGGTCGCACGTCGCTCCTTTGACGCCGACGTGACTCACCCGTGCAGATCACATCAGGACACGGTCTCGACGCGCTCGGTACGACGCCTGCGACCCGTCTCGGGTCAGGTGGCACGACGCTCATCGCGCCTACCAGCGCTGCCGTACAGGTTGCCACGACGAGGTCGGGCACGCTTCTATATACGCTCTCCCAGCCTTCCTTTCCATCCCACATTAGGCAGCCTGGGAACGGTGGCGGTCAGAGGCAAAGCCTACGAGGGGTGGTGGAACCACATGTCACGGCTACTGCCGGCGGCTCGACCCCACGATAGCCTCCGAAGGCTGACTTTGCGGCACCATCATCGGACGATGTCGACGAGTTGGGTCGCTCTCGCGGTAGCCAGATGACCTCTCCTTCTAGGAGCATCGGCCATGGCCGCAGGGAGCGCGGGGGAGGGCGCTGGAAGCAACACGGAGCTCCGTTGGAGACGTTTTCAAGATTAGCGTGTCAGAGTGAAATGGCACTAGCCTAAATGGTGTTTTTTGAGATTTGACTTTGAAGTCAAGAACCAACTTTTTTTAACAACAACATGTCACATGCACAAGTGGTGCTCAACGGTCGCGAGGGAGAGAACGGAGTAGCGCACGCATAGCCTCCCACCCGCCGCTGGCCACGGCCACAGCCATTGCCAGAGCGGTAGCGATGCCAGGCGGCGGCCCCGCCGTCGCCGATAAGGCTGCGACAGCAAGCAGGCCGACGCTGCCGACCAAATCCGGCTGGGAGAGTAGGAGGTCGAGACGTTGCTGTCGCCACGCGTCGCGAAGCGCCACCGCCGCCGCGAGAGCGAGCAGGCTGGCCGCTCCCCCGCCGGACAGGAGGCGAGAGGCTCTGCGGTTCAGCCCGCGGACGAGGCGCAGCGCAGCTCTGCTCGCGGCGCGGGCCGCGAGCCTATACGTTGTGAATGCAGCACACCGTCCGGCATTCCGAGCACCGCATGTGCACGGGCTACGGGTATACAGCGGAGCACGGTTGGTCGAGTACGTGTCGTCTGTCGGAATACAGAGCGTGTCCGCATCTAGGGCTCGAGATATGGGGGAGATACGGGGCGATGTGGGATCCGTTCCGCATCTAGGGCGCGATCCTGGCGAGCGCCGCGGCGTAGCGAGGTGGAGGCGGACGAGCACCAGAGCGGGGACGGCCGCGCACGACCCCCCTCACGCCCTCCTCGCCGGGTGGCACTGCCGGCGGCGCGGGCAGCGCCGAGAATGCTCTCGCCTTCGGACTCGGTGGCGGAGGCGGTGGTGGGCGCGGTGGCGGGCGCGGTGGCGGGCGCGGTGGCGGGCGCGGTGGCGGGCGCGGTAGCGCTGCCGAAGGCGGAGGCGCTAGCGGCCGTCGTGACGCTTGCCTTCGCGGCGATGGTGTTCTTGGCGGCGGCGGTGGCATTGGTGGCGGCGGCGGTGGGGGGGGCGGCGGCAGCAGTTGTGGTGGCGGCGGTGGTGGCGGCGGTGGTGGTCGCGGTGGCGAAGGCGAAGGCGAAGGCGAAGGCGAAGGCGAAGGCTGAGGCTGAGGCGGAGGCGGAGGCGGAGGCGGAGGCGGTGGCGGTGACGGCGGCGGTGATGGCGGCGGCGGTGATGGCGGCGGCGGTGATGGCGGCGGCGGAAGCGAGGAGAGTCGGTGGGGCGGAAGCGACATCCTTGGATAATCTCGGGCACTCACGGCGAGGGAACGACGCTGGGCCGAGAGAGCCGTTGCGAGGACGGCGGCCACGGCGCCGCCACCCGCAGCGATGGCGGCCTGGCGAGCACTACCCCCAAGAGGCTGCTGCTTGTATGGACCACCGTCGTCGCCGTCGCCACCGCCTTCGCCACCGCCGCTGCCAGCACCGTTGCCGCCGTGACCACTCACGCTTGCAGGCCGCCGAGAGATGCCCCCCCCTGCCCATTCCGTGCCCGCCGCCTCCTCGCCGCGCCGCGCCGCCTGCCTGGTCTGGACCCGCTCACAGCTGCTTGTGTGGGATGCGACCCGGGGTGAGGCAGCTGCAGTGCTGACTGAGATGCCGCGAAACCTCACAGACGAAGCGGCTGGGGCTAAAGCAGGCAGCTCTTGCGAGGAGGGGAGGGCGCTCGCGTTGGATGCGCTCTGCACGCAGCGGCCTCCCTCCGAGTCCTGGTTCAGATCTGGCCGGGAGACGACGAGCGGCGAGCCCGCGCACGCGTTTCCCGCAGCAGCCCTCCTCACCTCAACAGCCGCCACCACCACAGCCTCCGCCTCCTCCGCCGCCACTGCCACCGCCTCTGCCGTCTCCTCCACCTCCATTGCCGTTGGACGGCTCACTCGGGTCATTGGCACTGTGGTCACGGCTGGATCCAGCACGCGCAGAAGGACAGCGGCGGTGGCGGCGGCGATGGCAGCGAAGGCGGCGACGGCCAAGGGCAGCATCTGCCGCGCCAAGACACGGTGACGAATGAGCGACGCAGCTTTCGGTGGACTTTCAGCCGTCAGCCGTCGCACGGCCGCCTCACCTTTTTTACTGGCGGAGTCGATGCCGACCAGCACGACCGACGACGGACGCTGTGAGAGCGGCCGGCGGCGACGGGTCCAGGTAGAGTGAGAGTGCATTTATGGTTTGCAGCAGAGCTGTGCCTTGTGGACGGTGCTTGCTTCAACCCCGGCCGGGGGGCCCCCGGGGGCAAAGAATTTTACAACGCGACTCCCTCGCAGAACACTGGGCACGGGACTGGCGCGCACTGGCACTAACACAGGTACACCAGAGAGAAAGCGTTTTAACGACGCCGTCGCCAAGGGGGAGTGTGTGTGTGTCGTCGCGTGTCCTTGTCTGGTGTTTATTAGCTCCGAGTAGAGGGGGCGTTCTGCTGCTAGGTAGGGGAAACCTGGAGCGCGGTACTAACCCTCGGAGACCCGTGTTTATTTTACGGACGGCCCTTTCCCTGCGAACGCGCACCCCCGGGGCTAGGGCTCTCTTGCCCGCAACCCGATGCCAATCATCCGGCCCGCTGGGTGCGCTTCTTAGCTCCCTGGCCCTGGATGTGCGGTTAATGACTGCACTCCAAGTGCTCCAAGTTTTACGAGAGAAAGCGACAAAAAACAAGATCCACTAGCTCCGAGTAGAGGGGGCGTCCTGCAGTTAAGGGGAAACCCGGTACGCGGGTCCAACCCTCGGAGAACCGTGTTTACTTTATGGCCCTTTCCCTGCGAACGCGCACCCCCCAGGGCTAGGGCTCTCTAGCCCGTAACCCGATGCCGATCATCCGGCCCGCTGGGTGCGCTTCTTATAGCTTCCCCGGCCCTGGATGTGAGGTTGATGACTGCACTCCAAGTGCTCCAAGTACAAGAACACAACGCACTCTCTCACATGACAAGCGATCCCACGATTGCGGATGTGGGGACCGCTACATGTGATTACATGAAGGGACAAGGGTGTGGAGGGGCCCGTCTGCACCGCTGGGTGTGGAATCTGGAAAATTATATATTTGCGGTTGCCGGTTTGGCGCGGATATTTCAGGCTTACAGACATCAAGCTTACAGACACAAGAATAATGTCACCATCAATCATTTCACATGCACGTGACCTCCCGCCCCCTCCCGCTCAACTAGCGGTCTGCGCACTGTAACTAGCGCCGCTTCCGCTTCTTCTTGCCGCCGCCGCGCTTCGCGGAAGCCACGCCGGCGCCCGCTGCCTCGGCTCGCGGCGATTCATCGCCGCCCGCAACAGCTCCCGCTGCCTCGTCGAGTGGCTCCAGCGCAGGCAGCACGCCCTGCTCCTCGAGCTGGGCATTAAGATTGAGCGCCCCTGCACGCCCCAGCTCGTTTGCCTCGTTCCAGAAATCCTTCACGCTAGAAAGCAAGCCGCCGCCATCTTGCTCCGACGCGGCTCCCGCCGACGGCGGCGAAAGGGGCGACGCCGGCGTCGGAGGCGGCGGAGGAGGAGGCGAGGCTGCAAAGCCGCCACCGCCCGTGAAGACACGCTCTCGGGCCACCTTCTTGGCGCGCCTCTCTGCGCGATTTGCGCCGCCGGCGGCAGCACGCCGCTGCTGCAGCTCGGTCCAGATGCGATCGAGATTCTCGTCGCGGGTCTGCATCTCCTGCGCGTAGGCCCACAGGCAGGCCCCGCCGACGCCAGCGTCGAGGAGCAGGGACAAGGGTGCAGAGCCAAACGGCAGCACGTCCTCCGCCAACGCCGCCGCCTGCTCGTTGCCTGCTAGGGAGCCTGCCGCGACGGCGGCGCTCGCCGCAGCGAGAAGGCCGAGCACAGCCGTGCCTGCAACTCTGGGCGTGCGGCCCGTAGCCGCCCGCGCCTCAGCCTCGACCACCTGCTTCGCGAGCTCTGGCGGCACGCCCTCGAGCGCCATCGTTGCCGACGCCGCTCGGGCGCAAGGCAACGCTGGGCGGAGCGTCGGATGCAGCGCAAGGGTGCAGAGCGCGGCCAGGTGCATGAGTAACACGACTAGCCGAGGGGCGAGCTTGCGAAAAAAAAACCCTAGCGGACTCCGGTGTGTGTGTGTGTGTGTGTGTGTGTGTGTGTGTGTGTGTGTGTGTGTGTGTGTGTGTGTGTGTGTGTGTGTGTGTGTGTGTGTGTGTGTGTGTGTGTGTGTGTGTGTGTGTGTGGAACTCCACCCAGGTTCACTCCCAGGTCGCTGTCTTCCGCCCAGCAGTCCCGATTGCCGCTGCGCGAGGCTCAGAGGCTCAATGACGCGGCTCGGAGCGTCGAGGCCATCTCGCGCCCGCGCAGCTGCGGGCTTTGGCATCACGGGCTGGTATCACTAAGCATGTCGGCCTCGTGCGGGAGAGCGCTAACGAAGAGCTTCTGTACAAGGGCGCGCCCGCCGGGCATCCCCTTCTCAAGGGCGCCCTTGCGCCCTTGCGACTCCTCCGGAGCCCTCACTGGCCGTCCTCCTCGTCGTCGCTCTCCTCGTCGGAGGGCGCGGCGCCGTCGTAGTCCTCGAGGGCGTGCCGCTGCGCGAAGCGCGTGAGGAGCTGCTTGCACAGCTGCTGCAGCTGCTCGGGCTGCAGCTCGTCGAGGGTCGGCACGCCTGCTCGCACGTGCGGAGATATAGCCGAGATATAGCCGAGATATAGCCGAGATATAGCCGAGATATAGAGAGTCGGCACGCCTGCTCACACGTGCGGGTGTGAAGAGTCGCTGCTCACAGCGTGTGCTGCGCCGGCTCGACGAGCGTCGGCACGCCCCAGCTCGGGTGCAGGCTCTCGGCTATCTCGGCTATATCTCGGCTATATCTCGGCTATATCTCGCCCCAGCTCGGGTGCAGGCTGAGTGGGTGGTGGCTCCGCGCGAAGCGCTGCAGCTCGTGGTAGTCGTCGCCCTCGGGCGGCTCCTGCAGGAAGGCGAGCTGCAGCACCTCGTGCAGCACCTGTGCGCGCGGCCCCTAGGGCTCGGAAGGGTCGCCGGGAGGGGGAGGCGGCTCAACCTCGCCGCCTCACCCACGGCAGCATCTGCTCGAGCGACGCCTGCACGCTCGGGGAGGGAGGGGGGGGACTCTGTCGAATGGTGACGGGGCGCCAGTCAGCGCAAGACAGCGGGTGGCGGCTTTTCTTGGGAGGAGGGCTACTCCCCTCCCCCCTCCTCCTCCGCCTGCCGCGGCCCCGGGTGCGAGCTCTCGCTAGACGGGGGGGGTACGCATGGTGGCTGGTATGGGTCTCCTCCTCTCCGCCTGCAGCCGCGGGTGGGAGCTTTGCGCCGCCTCGCGATCCCTCGCCCGCCCCGCCGCCGCCGCCGCTGGGGCGCGCACCGCCCCGCCCTCGCGCGCGCAGTACTCGGCGAGGTCGAAGGCGAAGGGCGACGGCCGGCGCGGCGGCGACGCCGCGATGACGCTCGCCGCGCCGTCTCCAAAGTGGAGCTCGACCTGCTCGCCGACAGAGTGCACGCCCACCGCCGGCCGGAGGAGCGTGGGCGCCGGCACGGAGGGGAAGGGGGCGCCGCAGAGCTCGCCGTCGACCGTGAAGAAGATGGCGCCTGTTCACGGCTGCGGGTGTGAAGACACGCCCTCCACGCCTCCACGCCTTGAAGAGAAGGCTGCCGTGGCAGCGGTCCGGGGGAGCGCCCGGCGGAGGCAGCACCAGCCCAGTGCCGACGGTGCGGCCGGTGCCGAAGGGGGCGCCGAAGCGGCGGCCGTACCCGAAGCTCGAGTAGACGTGGCCGTCGTCACCGTGGTAGCCGTATGTGTGCCTCACCCACCCGGGCTGCTTGTTCTTGGACGGGAAGCCCTCGGGGCTCCACCCGACTGCGATGAACCCGTGCTCTCCCTGACTGAGCACCCGCACCTCGTAGTACACCACTCGCCCCGACCCAAACGGCTGCGGCGTCGGGGAGCCGTGCACGCACGCGCAGCCCACCGTGTCGCCGTGGCACTGGTCGGTGCTGCCGCTCCACATCAGGCGCTGCCGCCACACTCCAGCCAGCGCCGCGTCCGGCGCGTCGTAGCTCCGCAGCCACTGCGAGAGCGGCAGCGGGCGCGCCTCGCTCGGGCGCTCAGGCAGCTCCGCCTCGACGGCGGCCCCGGTGCTGTCTGGTCCGACGCCCGCCCGCATGGACGACGCCTGCTGGTAGCGAAGCAGGCGCGCGGCAAAGTCCGCCTTCTCGGCCCCGCGCGCGGCGGTTGCGATCCAGACTTGCCACAGGAGGTTTCGCCAGAGGATGGGGTCGTCGGCCGCCACCTTGAGCGCGGGGCACGTGGCGGCAGCGGCGAGCACGTCCCGCACCGCCAGAGAGGCGAGCACGAGCGCGAGGCACTCGGGAGGCAGATCCAAGAGGCAGCGCACACTACTAGGCGTGTCCGGCGCGGCGGATGGCCCGAGGGAGGGCTTCATACACAGTGTTGCTCGCGCGATTTCTTTTAATGGGCAAAAATTCCCACGATTTGCCCGACGTTTATTTTTTTGATTTTTGTGGGCTTGCGGTATACACACACGCCGGGCGCATGCAGGTGATCGACAAGAGCGCGGGCCACCTAACCAACTTCGAGGTGGCCTCGCTCCTGCAGCGGCAGGTTCGCGAGCGGAGAGCGGCCGAGCGCAAGATGCCGCTGCCGGGTGCGCGCCGCGCGGTGTCGGGCTCCTGCCGCTCGCTGCAGGACGTCGAGGTGATCACCGAGCAGGCGACTGGCTACCTGGACAAGGCGGCGTGTGCGGCGCAGTCCCGCGAGGGCATCGCCCGCTTCGTCGAGGCGCTGCAGCGCTTCCAGCTCACGCGCGCAGAGGAGCTCATGCTCATCAACTCGCGGCCGCGCTCCCTCGTCGAGCTGCACCTGATCGTGGAGGAGTGCGAGGAGCGGATGCAGGAGGAGGAGATGCAGGAGCTCCTCAGTCTGTGCGCGGTCCTGGACTCGCCCGTCGGCGAAGCCGCAGCATCGTAGCGGCCATTTGTGGGTGTGGGCGCGTGTGTCCAAAAAACAGGTTCGAGCTCGGCCTTTCTTTTACGGGGTGTGGAGGGTGAGTTGACCAAGGGGTTGTGCGCCGGGCCCTCCTGCTCGGCTCCAGCCGGTAGACAAGTCTTGTCATCAACAGAGTAGATGAATCTGACCTCGGGGCCGATGTGACCAAGCGCTGGTAGAGCGGGGTCGTGGTTTTATACGCCTCACACCCATGGTCTCACAGTGTGCCCGCAGCGGTCACCGAGCAGTGTCGCTCACACAAGCCGCAGCACAAGTGACTGAGGGCCAGTGAGGGCGAGCCCATCGCTGTCACAGCTGTGGCAGCCGCACAGTAGGCTGTGTCAACTGTGCAGAGGCTTGTGAGCACGCAGAGGAGCGCTGCTCTCCAGGGGCTTCTGTCGCAAAGAGCAAAGAGCTGCATGCCACCGAAAGCGCTGTCGAGGTTCGCCGAGCGCGGCGCAGGTTGAGGGAAGCCGCCACCGACGAGCGCGTTGGACTTCACTCCGGACAAAAAACGCGGCACACAGTGGACGCGGTGCGGCCTAGGTGCGGCCTGCGGGGCGCCCTTACCCCTTAGGCGCCGGGGCGCGTGCCGCGCAAACTTAGCGGCGAGGCGCGGGACCGTCTGTGGCGAGGTGGGTCGCGTCCCTCGATTTTTCCGTCAACCCAGCATCCACACGCTTTAGTTAGCAAACCGATAGCGCGCTGGAATCGGTGCGAGTTTCCGTTATTCGTACCTGATGCTGATCGTCGTGAGAAAGTTCATTCTTCAAACAGCTGCGTCGCCTGCCTGATACACCCCCGCAGGTCAGCCGCGTCGGCAGCGGCCGCCGCCGCGCGCCGCCTGAGCGTGGCTACCTTTAGGCCGCAGGCTCTGCGCGCCCAGCGGGCCAAGGCGGATTGCTTGCGCGCGCACGCTGTGGCGCCCAGCACGAGCTGCATCTTGGCAAGGGCCCAGCCGGACCGCGCCTCGCGGAGTTGCCTGTGGACTGCGAATGCGTGCTCCTCCGCGAGTGCTTGCCGGCCGGACTGCTCCGCCTCGAACGTCACCTCGAGGTCCAGGATCTGCTCGAGGTCTTTGTAAGTCTCGCGGTTGGCGCCAATCTCGCGGTTGGCGTCGATCGCTACCTTAGCCACCGAGGCCAATTCACTACCCAACGAGGTCGCCACAGCGCCCGCCTCCTTAGCCATCAAGGCCAACTGGTTGACGGCCTCCTTAGCCATCGAGGCCAACTGGTTGACGGCGTTGTTGCTCAGCGAGATGTTGTCGCTTTCGAGCCGCCTCGTCGCGACGGCAGCGGCTTGCCGCAGCGCGGGGACAGCAAGCGCCTCCCGACTCGCCGCGGCTTCGGCCGCCGCGGCCTGCGTCACGCGTGCCACAGCCGCCTCGGCCATCGCCTCGGCTGCCGCCTCGGCCCTAGC
>NW_005201851.1:336401-349694 GCF_000372725.1 Emiliania huxleyi CCMP1516 | reverse complement strand
GCCTCCGCCTTCGCCTCTGCCGGAGGTGTTCGGTTCCTTGGCGGCATCCGCCTCCGCCTCCGCCCGCGATACTCGCGCCTCTGCCTCGTCCTCCGCCGCCTCGTGATGCCGCTTCCCCTCCCGCGCCGCCGCCTCACTCGTCGAGCGCTCACGCTCGATTGTGGCCAGCTCTTCCCGCAGCAGCTCCACCCTGAGCTCCTCCCCTTCCGTCTCCGATGCGGCCGCCAGCCGCGCCGCCTCCTCTGTCTGCGCCTCCGCCAGCCGTGCATGCCACTCGTGCGCCGCCTCGATCTGCGAGCGGAGCACGGCGACCACCTGCCTCTCTTGCTGTTGCTGCTCCTCGAGTGCCGCCTCTGCCCGCCGAAGCTCTCGCCGATGCTCCACTTCGCGCGCTTCGGCGGCGGTGGCGAGAGCGTCGACCTGATCCGCGTGCGCCGCGCGCTGCCGCTCGAGAAGCTGCCGCTGCTGCGCCATGCGGGAGCGAGCCTGCGACGCCTGCCGCTCCGCCTCTGCGAGCCTCTCCTCGAGGGCGGCGACAACCTCCGGAGCCGGTGACGGAAGGCTGTTGTCGATGGCAGCAGTCGCGTCCCGCAGCCAAGCTGGCGGCCGCTCCTTCTCCTGCTGTCCCTCGGCCTCGCCTGCGACGAGCGGCGGACCGTTGCAGGCCTGATCAGACTCGATCCCGTCGCTACAGCCTGGCTTGGCTGGCACTGCTGGCTGCCCAGCGGGCCGGCAGCCCTGATGGTGTGGAGCAGGCTCGAGGCGTCCTCGCACGGATCCGCCTCGGTCCCGTCCAGGACCTTGGAAGAGCGCCAACTCCAGATGAACAACGCGCCGCTGAGCCTCGCTCCGCTGGAGCCCGCGCTGACTCATGAAGCTGCGAAGCCGCCGCTCGTAGAGGCGCTCCCTCAGGTCGTCGTCGCCGCTGACTCTGTGTGCCATGTGTGTGGCTGCGTCCCCAAGGCACACAAGTCACGGGCACCAGGCCGTCCTGGCGTGCGCTCGCAACGCGCGAGGCGCAAACGTACGTGCGAAGCAGAACGCGCAAAACACAACGGCGCGAAGCACTTGGTCCCGCCCGTCGCGCGCATTGAAACTTTCTACAGTCGACTACGGAGCGCAATTACTTGCGGACTTGAGCACTGGATAGGTGCCCCTGGATAGGGTCGATTCCGCATGGTACGGGACCCTCCATCGTCTCGCCCTCCCTCGGTGGAAGATCATTTGGGGGGGGGTCACAACAACAAACAAACGCTAAGGATCGAGGTGCACGCTGCAGAAGCACAGTGTCGCCCCCCCTCGGTCTCGGGTACCCGACCAGGGTCCCCACCTCCGCTAGCAGGATTTTCGGCGACTTTCAGCCGCGATGCCTGCATGCTCTCTGGAGCTCGTGCGACAGCACAGCAGGACTCCCTGCCTACTCAACACGAGCTTCGGCTGCTACGACGACAATCCTCGGCAGGTCTGGACGCGCGCGTGCCGCGGCACCTTTGCTTGTGACGGAGCGCTGGACTCTGCTAATCACTTTCTGTGCGGCTACCCGCCCGGCAAAGAGTGGTACAACTGCTCCTGCGACCAGCAGTCTGCCGTGACCGCAGCCCGCGATTCAGACGAGGCAAAGTTCGGCGCCGCCTCCTGGCAGTTGGCGGCCAGTGACACGTACCGCCGTCATCACATCTACCGCCGGGTGCAGTTCTGGATCGGCTTGCTGCTGGCCTCGCCGGATCTGCCGACTGGCTTGACGGCGAGGCGAGGGACCGAGACCGACTACAGCCGGTTCTGGAGGAACGGCACGGTGCCGCCTCTCGGTGGCCGTGGCGCCCGCCGGAGCCGCGTCCACTGCCCGGGCACATTGCGGTCGGCCGCCGCGAGGGATAGCGCCAGCTACTGCGACGCGCTCTGGCCGGCGCAGGCTGGGGAACCGTGCGCAGTTTACGTGATTGGAATTGGCGGCGAGTGGACGTTTGCGGAGTACGCCCTCTCAAAGGGGTGCGAGGTGCACGCCTACGACCCGACTGTCGAGCTGCGGGCGAGGCACCTCCTCCGCTCTAGGTTGTATGCACTGGTTCTGCCCGGGCACACACAGAGCCTCCTGCTCCCGAGTCGATGGCCGCGCCTGGCGTCTGTGATCGGAGTTTTCTCTTCGAAGAGTCGCTCACGGCTACCACTTCCCCTAGGCACCGGCGCAGCGCCTCACGAATGAGCAAGACGCACTTCCACTTTGCTGGCCTCGGAGGCAGTTTGACTGCGAGCAAGAGGACCGGCGGTGCGAGAGCAGCCGACAGCATCAACAGCTACGGAACTATCGACGAAGCGCGCTTGATGACTCTTGAAGAGATGGTCGCGAGGCGCCCGCGCGGCGCGGCGCCGATCCGCGTGTTGACCATCGATTGCGAGGGGTGTGAGTGGGCTGCAATCGAGCACCTCGCCCACAACTCCACCGCCGCGGAAGCTCTCGGGCCGGTGCGGCTGCTGATGATAGAGCTGCACGTCTCGCCCAGCATGATCCCTCCAACCCCGGCCCAATTTGCGGCCGTTTTCGACTTTCTGCTTGTCCGCGAGCGCTTCAAATTGTGGTCCCTGCGCACCAATGACGGGTACCCCTTTGACCAGAACGTGGCCGACTTCCTCGGGGTGGGCGGGCTCGCTGCGGGCTTGTGCTGCTACGAGCTCGCCTTCGTGAGATGACGATGACATTGGGAAGGTTCCTGCACCCCGCTCGCCGCTGGGCCTGGCGTCTGTCTGTTCTCAAGTTCTCCCTTTTACTAACTTTTGACAACTCAAGAGTAGCATAATGCACCCGTGACTCTCCTCGAATCCTCAAGCTCAACCTCTTGCACCCACGTCTCGATCTTCTTCGGCAGCAGCTGGTTTGTCGTTTGACAGGTCATCTCCGTGGCCTAGACAGCCGTGGCCGCCCTCACCCCAGATAAAGACGGCGCCGTCGGCGGTGAGGGCGAGTCTGTGGCCCACTCCAGTCGAAACGGCGACAACGCGCTGGCCAGCAAAGGCCTCAATCTTCTTCTCGGCAGCTGGCGCTGCTGATCGCCCGCGTGGCCCAGCCGGCCTTCCCAGCCCACGCCCCAGCTCCAGACAGCGCCGTCAGCGGTGAGGGCGAGGCTGTGTTCGCTTCCCGCCGACACAGCGACGACGCGCAGGCCAGCAAAGGCCTCGACTTTCTTCGGCAGCAGCTGCCTATGCGTGCCGCCGTGGCCCAGCTCGCCGTAGTATCCTTCGCCCCAGCTCCAGACAGCGCCGTCGGCGGACAAGGCGAGGCTGTGGCGGGATCCTGCCGAGACGGCGACGACGCGCTGGCCAGCAAAG
Organism: Emiliania huxleyi CCMP1516; assembly: GCF_000372725.1. Classification (NCBI taxonomy): domain Eukaryota; phylum Haptophyta; order Isochrysidales; family Noelaerhabdaceae; genus Emiliania; species Emiliania huxleyi. Next base: position 346,370 of record NW_005201851.1, on the reverse strand, counting down.
GCCTCGACCTTCTTGGGCAGCAGCTGGTTCTGCTGGTCGCCGTGGCCCAACCGGTCAAGGGCTCCAGCGCCCCAGCTCCAGACAGCTCCGTCGGCGGTGAGGGCGTGTGGTGCTCTCCAGCCGAGACGGCGACGACGCGCTGGCCAGCAAACGCCTCGACCTTCTTGGGCTCCCGCTGATCCTGCTCGTCGCCGTGGCCCAACCGGCCAAAGAGTCAACAGCCCCAGCTCCAGACAGCTCCGCCGCCCCAGCTCCAGACGCTGCCGCCGGCGGTGAGGGCGAGGCTGTGCGCGGCGCCAGCCGACACGCTCACGGCGCGCTCACCCAGCGTCGAGGGAAGGCGGGTCGGCGCGTTGAGCCGCGTCACGCCCTCACCGTGCCCGAGCAGTCCTGGAGAGTAGGACGGTGCAGAGCCGCACGACGAGAGCCGCCCCTCACCGTCAATGAAGAGACTGTGCAGAGCGCTTCCCGCCGCCCTCGCCAGCGGGTTGGACTCGCACAGCAGCGCTGAATAGCACAGCCACCGCACGGCGCAGCCCTCGCCCTCTGGCTGCGCGGGCAGCTCGAAGTCGCGCTCTTGCGCCCGCAAGCGGATGCCCTCCACCGCAAGCGAGGCGTGAGAAAGAGGAGCGAGACGGCCGCGACGCGAGCGATGTCGGCGGGGCCGCAATGAGAGAGGGCGCGCACGAGGAGCTCCGTGGGGAGGTCGAGGAGGCGGGTGGGCGGCGGCTTATCTGGCGAGGGAGCGGCGGGGGCGGCTGGTGCGGGCCGGAGGCGGATTGCAACGGTGGTCGATTGCGCAAGAAAAAGAAACCCCGCCGCTGCCGCGTGCGAGCAACAGGATGCACATTGCAGATTTGTCACCCGCTCAACGTACCGTCCGGACACAGCCGGAAACACCACCGTTTCCCCACGTAAGCCACCGCCGAAACCAAAGGCATCTCAGCTCAACTCGACCGGAGTCGGGTTGGAAGGCGAGTCCCCCCCCTCCCCCTCTACCGCCCGCGGAGAGAGCGGTGGCGCGGCCTCGTCGGGCTCCGACGCCGCGCTGGAGGCGCGGGCGAGCGAAGCGAGGCCGAATGTCCCGCCTCCAACTTCCGGCAGCTCGACGTCGGGTCTCTCGTCCTGGTACTTGGGGCGCCGCAGCTCCAGCGCGGCCACCTCGGCCGACATGGCCTCGTATGCCTCCGCCTGTGGGCGTCCGGATGTTTTTGCTCAGGCGCGGGCCCGGGCAGCACCTTTAGAGCAACGGGCTGCTGGCTACTGCTGCCCTCTGCCTGCGCGCTCTTCAACAGCTCGAACTCGCGGCAGAGCAGAGTGTTGCCTGAGAAAAGAAAAGAGAGCGCGTAGAGGAGGGAGGGTGTGAAGGAGAGCGGGCGGCGGAGCAGAGAGGTGCCGATGGCCGCGTAGCCCTGAAATACGACCAGCAGCGCGGCCGACGCCTCGTCCCACGCCGCCGACGCCGCCTCGCTCTTCTCGCGGTTGCTGTCGAGCTTGGCCTGCCGAGGTTAGCCGAGATTAGCCGGGGTATAGCCGAGGTGCAGCCGAGGTGAGGTACAGCCGCGGTGTATCCTTCTCGCGGCTGCTTGGCTCGGGTGATCTCGGGTGATCTCGGGTGATCTCGGGTGATCTCGGGTGATCTCTTGCTGGCCTGCTGCGTGCCCGCCTTCTCCTGCAGCCTCTGGTACTTGTCCGCGTAATAGTCTGCGTTCAGCTTCAGCACCTGCAGCTCCGAACAGCCGATGGTGACAAGCCGTGGGCTCCTCATAACCGCTAGTGAGGAGGAGGGTGGTTGCTGGTACGCACCTGCAGCTCCGAGATGTGCTGCCACACCTAGTGCAGCGGGCGGGCAGCGCGGAGTCTGCAGTGCACTCGCGGCGCATTGAGTGTCACGGGCCACGCGCGCAGCGAACACAGCTGAAGGCAGCCGAGGCCGTGACGCCTGTCGACTGCTAGCCGCTCGGGTAATCTCGGGTAATCTCGGGTAATCTTCCGAGACCGTGACGCCTGTCGACTGCTAGCCGCAACGCACGGGCGCGTCACGTCTGCATCTAGGGCGCCGGACGGCGGCCATCGCGGTGGCCTTGCGCCGTACCGCCGGCAGGATGGCCGTCTCCTACACAGCCATGAGCACTTTAGCGTGGTGGTGGTGGTGGGGAGGTGGGAGTGCGGCGTCGAGCGGTGTACTCAGAGCATCGCGTGAATGCGAGGGCTACGAATGCCGCTGACGACAGCGGGGATGCCGCCGCGCCCACGCGTCATCTCGAGCGCCAGTTCGGACACACGGGTCTTCGCGTCAGGCCTCGAGATATGGGGAGATGTGGGGAGAGACGGGCCTCTGCTTCCGCATCTAGGCTGGCGCGGCCATCGCGTCTGCAAATTTCGTCTTGGAGGCGAGCTCCGCCGCGCTCATGCCGGTGGAGAAGGCGGCGGAACCAGAGGGCGCCAGCGAGGGACCAAGCGCGCCGTCCACCGCAAAGGCACGCGCGCCGGCAGCCAAGCTCGCTGCGAAGGGACTGAGGCCCGCCTGGCGGAAAGGAGGCGCCGGGCAGGGATCGAGATCTCAGGAGAAGGATTGCGAGTCACGGCGTGGCTGGCGGGAGAGGCGCCTGGAAGGCCACCAGCTCGGCGTAGCTGGCGAGGAGGCACTCCTCGGTCTTTAGGAACGCCTCCTCTCCTTTGAGGTACGCGTTGAACGCGTCGCTCGCCTTGGCCTCGGGGAAGGAGAGCACCTTATGGTTCTTGAGAAAGATCGCGCGATTCATCTTCTCCGTGGTGCTGCGCTTGCCGATCGCCGCCTTGTGCTTCAGCCACTTCTTGGCCTCTGTTTGCGGCCCGTTGTCGCCCCACATCCCACTGAGCCTCCGTCCGAGCTGGGACACGGGGCTGTCGTCTCTCTTGTCGCCACCTTCCGCAGGCTTTGTCGTCGTGCCGAACATCATGCACAACTGGATGCACCACAGGCTGCTCGTCCTGTCGGTGTGAACATCCCCAGCCTCCATGTCCATGTCCATGTTGTGTGAAAGCGCCGTCGCAACTGCCATGTCGGCAGGTTGTAGGCTGGTGCTCTCGCCCCGCTGGCGGCGCGGACCGGTGCCGCGGCTCCGAGCCCTCCTGTGGGCCCGCGAGTGTCACCATGACGATCGGCCGTCGATCCCGAAGGGTCGTTGGTTGAGCTAGGGAGCCTGGCGATGGACGCCACCGCGACCCCTCGTGGCATCTCTCTCGCCGTCGGCGAGCTGGGGGCTCGCGGACGGCCGACTTTCTATATGACCAGTAGGACAGCCGTGAGTGTGAATCGGATGTCCTCGACAGGCTCGGCACCTCTGTCATCCAGCAGCGCGACATCGTCCTCCCTCCCGGCGCAACCCGCAGCCGGGACAACCCGCGCCCCCCCCGCCGAGGCCGGTCGAGGCCCACTTGCAAGCAGCCATGAGGAGTCCTCTTGGTGCTCCTGGCGGCCGTTAAAACCTCGGGCCGGACAGGGCGCCGATGGGGGCTTCTGGGGGGAGGCAGGGGGCCACACACAGGAAGTGCCAACCACAAGTGGGGCCCAAGGACACAGGCCAGTCCAAACGCCAAAGTGCGGAAACGGGGCTCCGGCTCCGTTAGTCTCCGTTAGCACCGACTTCCCGATCTAACCTGGTCTAACAGAGGGCAGATTTGGAGAGATCTCGAGGAGTACATACAGATAGACCCTCTAACCATAAGAAAACTCCGACCTGATCGGTCGTACTGACCGCCGACAGATCACTCCAGACAGCAGACAGGCCGACGTCTGCACGCGGCCGGCCGGGCGAGAGGCTTGACACGATCCGACCCTGCGACCCTGACGCTGCTGCTCTAGCTATCAGACATGCACTGCTGACTGCTGCCACAATGTGCGACCTGTGCTGGCCCACTTGGCGGCCTTCCCGGTCAGTGGTGAGGCGCAGTTCAGAGCTGTCGATGGCGCGATGCCGCACTGGTCCCACATTGGTGACACGAGACCACCACGTTTGCCGGTCCAAGAGAGAGGCACCGGCGCTGTCCTGAGAAGGTGCATGGTCCCTATTGACTGCCCATGCGCGCGAGGCTGCGTAGGCATAGCCTCGAGAGTGCCAGCAGCCAATCCGAGGCAGTTTGTGACGCGCATTGCGTCAAGATGAAAACAACGAGGTGCTCTATGCGACAACGACTTTGCCGCGGGAGGGCGACGTGAGGTGGCTGGTCGACTGCGGTGCCACGCAAGAGCGAGCAATTGCCTTACTTAGCCAGCACGGCTCACTCCTTGCTGCAATCCAAGCCGTGCTGAATGCTACGCCGAACGAAGCTTCGGATGATGTGGCGCTTGCAGCGGCTGTGGCGGGCAGCTTTCCAACCTCGATGTCAGGAGAATGGTAAGGCAGTTGGGCAGTTCGTTGAAGGGCTGTGTCTTCAGAGCCTCAACGAGGGGCCAGCTGCAGAAGACGAGAAGTTGGTCGTCTATTGCGAGGCCTTTTGTGAAGAGACGAACGCAGCAACGGCGACGCTTCGCTCTCCACGAAGATGAAGGGCCCCGGCCTCCTGCGTAGCTGGACTGGCCTGCTTGGATGAGCGCATCGGCCCGCGCTCGAGATCTGCATTGACAATGATGGCGGCCACTTGGATGCGCTGTCCGCAAATATTAGGCGTGTTTCGAAGTATTTTCTAGAGGGGTCCTCGTCCCGTGGATGACGCCGTGAAGAGAGCCCCATGCAAGTCACAAGGCTCCTCGCACCCCCTCTCGCCGGCAGCAGCACGCGCCCAATCTACACAACATCGACACCGCCCACCCTCCACCCCATCCTTCCGTACGGGCCGCCTGTCGTTTCTCGCCGACGGCGCCGTCACGTCCACGTCGAGACCAATTTCCCCGGCGCCGTCTGTCCCCGGCGCCGTCTGTGTCGCTGTCGGACGCCTCTGGCGTGCCACGAGTGCACACATATATCTGGATATGCACGAGTGCGAGCCGCTCGCGGTTCGTACGCCCGCTTGCGGGTTGGTTCGAGTGGCGGGCCATCCCGCTTGTGTACTCGACGCCGATCCAGATCCCCACCGAAACTGGCTTTGAAACTCTTCTTCTACACTCGATTGATACCGGAAATTACAAGATAGAGACTCACATGGTCACAAGTGTTGTAAAACGCCAGCACTCGACACGACAAAGGTGTATTGGGCTCGAAGGCGCGGTGAACACAACCGCCTCGAGCGTACCGCTCAAACACGAGCCGAGGGTGGAGGGGGGGGCGGCGGCGAAGAGGCGGGAGAGCTGGGTCCAGTGCGCTCTGCTGCTGGGGGGGGGTGGGGCCCCCCCCCCCCCCAGCAGAAGCGTTTTGTTGTGGGGGTAAGACCCCCCCCCCCCCCCCCCCAGCAGCAGGGTAGTTGTGCAGGGGGGGTACCGAGCAGTGTGCGGCCGCTCCAGGCCCCGGGGCGTACCATATTGCACGCGCCGCTCGTCACCTCAGCCCTGGAACCACAGCAGGCGGACGTCCATGCCGACGCGCATCTTTCCGCTCTGGACCTCGTCCACGTCGAGGAACCACGATGGGTCGTCCACATACTTGTTGAACGGGTGCTTGCGGATGTCCATCTCGACGACATTCGCCTTCACGCGCTCGATGCCCTCCAAGTCAGCGCCGCCCATGCTCGGATCCGCCTCGATGCGCAACCGCCTGGTCACGGCCGCGCTGAACTTGTTGCCCACGCGCACGCCGCCCGGGTTCGGGTACGGGTTACGCGAGGTGTGCAGGAGGGTGGTCGCGTCGCCAGCGAGAGCGCGGAGGTTCTGGACCGAGAGCTGCTCCTCGACGCTGTCGTTGTGGGTGAGGAGGACCGGCCGGCCAGCGTCGCGCAGCGCCTCAAAGGTCGGCCGCCACAGCGCCGCGAACGGCACGGTCCGGTGGCCGTGCATGTCGTGCTCACTTGTGTGCATGACGTGCTCCGAAAAGGCGCTCGTCGCCGCACGACGCAGCTTGGCCCGGTCGACGTCGCCGCCCGAGAAGCGGACCGTGCCTCCCTCCTCGGGCCAAACGGCGTCCCAGATCGCCGGCAGCGGCGCGATAGTGACGGTCGGCACGTCGTGCGCCGAGACCTCGTACAGGCCCGGACAGAGCGAGAGGCGGAGCCAGCCGTCGAGGAAGCTCGCCTCGTGCCGTGGTGCCTCGGGCCCAAAGCCGCACAGATGGAAGCTCTCCACGAGCGGGAAAAGGCGGCGCAACGTCGGCGCCCAGCACTCGCCAATCTCTTTGTGTGTGCCAGCCTGATCGAATTCGAAGCCCGCCGTCGAGGCGACGCTGGCCCACCCGAGAAAGTGGAGCGTGATCGGCTCGGTGCGGCGGTAGAGGGAGTCGCCGAGCTGCATCCAACACGCGTGGTAGATCAGCAGCGGCCGGGAGAGGTACGAGAGGATTTGGTGGCGAACGGCCTGCGGCATCCGATCGTGCCAGATAAGCTCGCATGGAGGAGGCCCCGCGTTGAGCTCGGCGCGCTGGCTAGTGGACAGGCCCGGCTGCGCATAGGCAGCCTCCGGCCAGCGCGGCGGCCCAGGCGGCTGCCAGTGCATCAGGCCGCCGAGCATCAGCCCCTCGCGTACGACAAACGCGCGGAGCGCGGACCAGCCGTCGGCGTGCTCGTCCGACGGGTCGATGAGCCTCACGTTTCGCACCGCACGGTAGAGCCACGCGCTGTCCACGCCAAGGGAGGCCGTGCGCTTGAGGCCCTCCTTCTTGTGGAGGACAATGCTGTCCCAGAGGAACGCCTTCGACGAGCGAGCGATCGACTCGCGCATGCCCGGCGGGAGCGGTGGGAGCACCTAGATGGTAAAGACACATGGAGGTCTCACCGAACTTCGGTCGACAATTCGGACCGTCCAGAAGGACAATGAATGGACACCTTGCCCTTTGGTGCGCGCGGCGTTAGCATCGCCATGGCGTCTGCAATCTCGCTATCGGCCAAGTGCAGGTCGCAACCCGCACGCAGAAGTAGGAAGACGCCGGGCGCGTTGCGGGCGAGTCCGGCGGTCACCAGCGCGGACTGGCTGTTGGGCGCAACGGCGCCGGGCGGCGACATCGCGTCGACGTCAGCGCCGTACTTCAGCAGCAGCGCGCAAATCGGAAAGTTGCCAGCCTGTTGGCACGCTGCAACAAAGGCGGTGCAGCCGTCGGGGGCTGCTTTGTTTGGGTCGGCCCGATGGTCGAGCAGCATCTTGACGACGGGCTCCATGCGAGTCGGCCCGACCTTGCGAAAGGCGCCAGACCCGCAGGCGACCATGAGCGGCGTCGCGCCGGCGTACCTTTGCATCATGACCATGCCTACTGCGCCGAGAGCAGAGAAGGGCGCGTTGGCGTCGCCGCCGCTTGCGAGCCACGTGGCGACGGCGCTGAGGTCGCCCTCGCTCTCGATCGCGTCGAGCACCATCGGTCCGAATGGCTGGTAGGCGGCGACGATTTCCAGCGAGTCGCGGCGAATGCTGCGCCGGCCGCCAGCGGCCAAGCGCACGATGACGCGCTCACCGCTCCCAGCGCTCTCGACGACGCCAAGCGCGCCGTTCAGCTCCGTGGACGTCAGTAGCTTCACGTGTGTGCCGGCGCCGACGCCGGGTCGAAAGGGTGAGACCAACGACAGTCTAGCATATCCAATGATTGCAATGATGGCAAAAATTGATTTGTTTTTTCTTTTTTTAGATTGTTGCGCCGCTGGCGCAGCCGGCCAACCCGCTCGAGGCGATCACCGGCGAGGCGACCACCGGAGCGGTGGCACCCACTGGAGGGGCACCCGCCGGCACGGCGATGCCGATGGAGGACCTCGCCGGTGTGGAGGCCCGCGGGGCGGCCGGCGCGGCGGCCATCGGAGCCGCCCGCGCGGGGACGGCCAGCGCGGCGCCTGCTGTGTGCGGGTGCGGCGACCGGCGCGGATGCCGCGCCCGCCGCTGACGTAGAGGCTCGCCAGGCGATTGCCAACTTCGCCGCCGCGCTCTTCATCTAGACGAGCACCGGCCGGTGCTGGCGTGGAAGACGGCGGCCATCCGCGCGTATCTAGTGTGCGTGTCGGTGTCTGCAGCCTCCTGGAGCCTAGCAGTAAGGCGGCCGGCGGTGGGGCGAGGGGCTGGGTGGGGGAGGGGGGGGGGGGTATGGTCCCCGTCGGCGGGAGGCTGGGTCTGTCAGCAGGCGGGGGGGGTATGGTCTCGAGGTATGTATGTATGTAGGAAGGTGAAGAACAGGTGGGTTGCGTGAAGCGACCATACCATACCCCGCAAAAAGTCCGAACCCTGAATCACGCTTTGCGCGTCTCCGTTATCTGCGCGCGGATGCAGACCCTCACTGAATATCAGCGGCGGCAAAGCAGTCAGCGGCGCCCGTCTGAATCGAAGGTGTCTCGCAGCAGTGACTGGGAGAACGTTAGCGACGAGACGGACCACTTACCTCAGACCCCCGAGGAGGCCTTCGGTGATTTCACACAGACTAAGAGCTCGGCCCTGCCTGCGGCGACGCCGACGCCAGGCAAGGCTGCCAAACTGGAGGGACTTGATGGGTCGCGGTGGGTAGCGTCGGTGCTGATTGTCCTGAATCACTTCTACCTGACCACCTGGGTGCGTTCGCCGAATGGGGGACTCACTGGACCCAATTCTTCTTCTGCCTGAGCGGCTTCATTCTGGCCTACGTGGAGCTCGCGCGCTCGCCCGACAAGGTGGAGCAACAGAGTACGCTCGAATATGTTAAGAGGAGGCTAATCACCACGTACCCCACATACCTCCTCGCCATCGCAATCACAGCCTCGCAATCTGAAGTTAAGCCAACGGCGTGGCTCTTGCTCCCGTCAACATCCTCATGATGCATTGCTGGGTGCCAGTGTGCTGGCCTGACGAGAGCTCTTCCTTTCCTAGCCCCGAAACTGGCCCGGAGGACCTTAAAATCCCTGTGAAAAAAACTGTTCAGTTTTCAAAGGCAAAACACAACGCTCTGCGGTTGGTGCACCCCTCACACTGACACATTCCCCTCATCCCCTACCCTTGGCTGAGCACATCTACCTGCGAGCTAGCATCTCCGCATTTTCTCTTCCAGTCATCCGCCCGCGCCGCGCGCCATCACTGGGCGTCTAGTGCAGCCACTGACAGAGCTATTCCGAAGGAGTGGTCGACGCCTCGCCTAGAGTTCGGGTGGACTTGCGCACTGCTTAGCCCTGAGGGGGGAGTGTGTGTGAGGTGGTGTAATGTTGTCCCGTTTCAGGCGGCAGGTCAGGGGATTAGCCGGGAGGATTCGGCAGCTCAGCCGGGGGCTGAGCGTCTGCAGGCAGCCTTCCGCCCGCGCCGAAATTCACAGCCCTCCCGGGCCGACGGGGTGCTCCTTGGATCGGGCCCCGCTCCCCGCTTTTCCTGTACCTGGACTGTCCGGGTTAGGAGGGTGAGAGTATTGGGTGGGCGAGGGCAGTACATCTGGCGGGTGGCGATTGAGGGACAGCGTGGGTTGATTGGGGGGTCAATGGGCGCGCGGGCGGCGCTTCGTGGTCCTGGGCGAGCAGGGGAAGTGGTTAGGAGTCTGGGCCCAGAGATGAGAGGATTGTCGAGATGTCATGCGAGAGCGGTGGGTGGGCGAAAGTAGCGCGGCTGGAGAGTGGTGTCCGAGGGACAATGGTGAGTTGTCACTTAAAATCCCTGTGAGTGTGTGGTGGCGCGGTGGCGGCGTGCCGTTCTCCCATCCCTCCCTTGGGTTGTCCGCGTTTTCTTTCTTTCTTGGCACCGAATTGGCGTCTTCCCATCCCTCCCTTGGGTGGTCTGTTTATTTCTTTCTTTCTGGCGCGCACTGGCACTAACGCGAGAAAAAGAACATGAGCGAATTCTAGATAAAACGGAAAGTCCGATGGGCAAAGGATAACGTTCTCGTTGCATGGGGCCGTTGATCACATCACACACTTGCGGTGTAGGTGAAACAAGGGCGTGCAATTAAGTCGGCGAGACTGTGTTATTGCGCGATT
>NW_005201851.1:333877-336301 GCF_000372725.1 Emiliania huxleyi CCMP1516 | reverse complement strand
CCGTGATTGTGCGGAAGCCTGTAGGTGAAACAAAGAGGCGGCGGGAGCTAAGCAGATTCGGGAGGGCGAGAGAGAGGAAGAGAGGGGGGCAGGGGCGGGGGCGGGCGGGCGGGTGGGTGGGTGTTGGGGGGGGAGGGGAGGTGAAAAGTGCGCAGGGCGAACGCGAGGGATCTCATCACTGCCCCGGCGCCCACGCCTCGATCTTCTTCGGCAGCAGCGGGTTCGACAGGTCCTCTCCGTGGCCTAGGCAGCCGTGTTCGCCCTTGCCCCAGGCGAAGGTGGCGCCGTCAGTGGTGATAGCGATGCTGTGGGTGCTTGCAGCGAACACAGCGACGACGCGCTGGCCAGCCAAGGCCTCGATCTTCTTGGGCTGCCACTGGGCCTGCCCGTCGCCGTGGCCCAACTGACCTTGGCGTCCGTAGCCCCAGCTCCAGACGGCGCCGCCGGCGGTGATGGCGAGGCTGTGACTCACTCCAGCCGACACAGCGACGACGCGCTGCCCAGCAAAGGCTTCGACCTTCTTCGGCAGGAGCTGAGGCTGCTCGTCGCCGTGGCCCAGCCGGCCCCCGCCTCCAAAGCCCCAGCTCCAGACGGCGCCGTCGGCGGTGATGGCGAGGTTGTGGCCGTACCCAGCCGACGCAGCGACGACGTGCTGGTCAGCGAAGGCCTCGATCTTCTTGGGCAGCAGCTGGTTCTGCTCGTCGCCGTGGCCCAGCTTGCCCCCACCTCCACCGCCCCAGCTCCAGACGGCGCCGTCGGCGGCGAGGGCGAGGCTGTGCTCACGTCCCGCCGACACAGCGACGACGCGCTGGTCAGCAAAGGCCTCGATCTTCTTGGGCAGCAGCTGGTCCTGCTCGTCGCCGTGGCCCAGCTCGCCAAAGGCTCCCCAGCCCCAGCTCCAGGCGGCGCTGTCGGCAGTGATGGCGAGGCTGTGGCTACCTCCTGCCGACACGGCGACGACGCGCTGGCCAGCCAACGCCTCGACCTTCTTCGGCTGCCACTGCTCCTCCTCGTCGCCGTGGCCCAACTGGCCGTGTTCTCCCTTGCCCCAGCTCCAGAGGGCACCGCCGGCGGTGAGGGCGAGGCTGTGGTACACAGCCGACACGCTCACGGCGCGCTCACCCAGCGTCGACGGGAGGCGGGTCGGCGTGTTGAGCCGCGTCACGCCCTCGCCGTGCCCGAGCAGGGCTGGCGCGTAGAGCGGCGCTGAGCCGCACGACGAGAGCCGCCCCTCGCCGTCGATGAAGAGACTGTGCAGAGCGCTTCCCGCCGCCCTCGCCGGCGGGTTGGACTCGCAAAGCAACGCTGCGAAGCACAGCCACCGCACGGCGCAGCCCTCGCCCTCTGGCTGCGCCGGCAGCTCGAAGCCGCGCTCTTGCGCCCGCAAGCGAATGCCCTCCACCGCAAGCGAGGCGTGGAAGAGCAGCGAGACGGCCGCGACGCGGGCGATGTCGACGGGGTCGCAGCGAGAGACGAAGCGCACGAGGAGCTCCGTGGGGAGGTCGAGCAGGCGGGCGGGCGGCGGCTTGTCGGGCGAGGGAGCGGCGGTGGCGGCGGCGAGGCGGCGCGAGCGGCGGCGCGGCGGGGTGGACATCGCGAGAAAAGAATTTTGAGCACGGATAATAAGTTTTTTTTCAAGGGTGCCCAGCCCTCTCCGCGCGGCGATGCGCCCTCCCCCCTCGCTTTTGCAAAATCCTGCAAAGGTGGGGACGTGTCTGTCCTCGACCCAGCCCTAGCTTGGGATGTCCGTTGTATTTATTTATTTATTTCAAGGGTTGCCCGGCCGGGTTGCTGCGCAAATCTCGCGCTGCGCTAGGCTCAGAGCGAGTTCGCGCTGCGCTAGGCTCAGACGGGCGTGCGTGCGCGGGCCGCCGGGGTGACGGCGGGTGAGGACCCCACCGCCTCCTTCCTCGGGCTCGGCAGCTTGTCGGGCTCTACCACTACCACTACCTCAGCCCTCAGCCGAAGCTGGGGCCGGTCCCGTAGGCCGTCCGTAGCCGAGAGAGCCCCCGCGTCCCGATGAATGGTATTGGTCGTCGAACGGCGGACGGGCGCGGGCGGCGCGGGGGGTGGCGCGTGGCGGGGCGAGACGGCGCAGCATTCCCAGCCCCTTTGCCAAAGGTCCCTGTTTTGAGGGCATTAGTAGAACGGAGAGAGATCCCTTTTGGTCCTCCTTTGAAGCTGTTTACACACGACCTCACGCTGGAAGTGGCGAATCGATGCGAGCGCGCCGCGTGCTCCACGCGCGGCGCGCTCGTATCGACTTGGAGTCCAATGCGCGCAGCGGGTAGCACCTCGGGAGCTCGCTCTACCCGGGATGCGGAGAACTGCCCACAGGAGCGAGAATCTATCAGCCACGTCTGTCGTCTGGCGCAAAAGGCCGCGCAGTCGTCCGCACCTGCGGAGGCCGCCGCAACTGGCTAA
>NW_005201851.1:327729-333651 GCF_000372725.1 Emiliania huxleyi CCMP1516 | reverse complement strand
ATTTGCCGGGCGTGAGAGGGGGGAGGGGGCGGGGCGGGGCGGGGGCGGGGCGGGGGCGGGGGCGGGGGGTGCGTGCCAAGTCTCTCGGGGCCGGCGGGGAAGAGGGGGGCGCAAGAGGTGCGCAAGAGCGGCGCGAGAAGGGTGAGGAGTGGACGAGCGAATACGGCCGGGGTGTGTCGGCCGGGGAGCCTCCGGCGGGCCTGCGGCGCGGGGCGCTGCGCGCGGCAAGCTTGCCGGAGTGTGGCCGCAGCAACAGCCTCCGGCGGGCCTCCGGCGGACGCCTAGCGGCGTGGCGCGGCGCGCCGGCGCTCGCGCGCCCGCGGAAGCAGCCGGGGTGTGTCGGCCGGGGAGCCTCCGGCGGGCCTGCGGCGCGGGGCGCTGCGCGCGGCAAGCTTGCCGGGGTGTGTCGGCCGGGGAGCCTCCGGCGGGCCTGCGGCGCGGGGCGCTGCGCGCGGCAAGCTTGCCGGGATGTGTCGGCCGGGGAGCCTCCGGCGGGCCTGCGGCGCGGGGCGCTGCGCGCGGCAAGCTTGCCGGGGTGTGTCGGCCGGGGAGCCTCCGGCGGGCCTGCGGCGCGGGGCGCTGCGCGCGGCAAGCTTGCCGGGATGTGTCGGCCGGGGAGCCTCCGGCGGGCCTGCGGCGCGGGGCGCTGCGCGCGGCAAGCTTGCCGGGATGTGTCGGCCGGGGAGCCTCCGGCGGACGCCTGGCGGCGTGGCGCTGCGCGCCGGCGCGGCCGCCATTCGAAAGAGGCTCGACTGCATCTTCAAACGCATCGAATTCGCAGATTTTTCGCCCCTATCAGTTGTACAGCTCGCGGAGGAGCAAGAGAGAGAGAGAGCAAAGGGCGCCCGATTTTAGCGCTGCGCGCGGCCGGGCAAAAACTCAAAACAAATCGATCGATCCCTCGCTGGTCTTGTTTCTCTTTCTCTTAAGACGATTCACAAGCGTAGCGTTCTCGTGGCATGGGGCCGCATCCCACTTGCGGCGGAGAGAGAGAGTTTGTTTTGTTTTTGCGGCGGTGATGTAGGTGAAACAAAGAGGCGGTGGGAGCTCGAGCGATTCCAGATTTTGCCCCTTGGCCTGTCCGAGGGTTTCCTCTCGCACCCTACCTGGTTTCCTTTCCGTGTTTCCTGCTCGTTTCCCTACAACACCCTCTAGTTTCCTCGGGAAACCCCGGGGAAACTCCGTGGAATTCGTCATTTTGGGGGGGCTCTGAGCCGTGTCTGAGGCTGTTTTGGGGCCAAAATCGGCAAAATACCGGGTATTTTGCGGGTATACCTGGAAAACCCCGGTATACCTGGAAAATACCTGGGTATCGTGCCGATTTCCTCAATTTTGCCCCAGATTTTGCCCCAGACCAGCTCTCAGACTCAGGGAAACTCGCGAGTTTCCCGAGGGAAACTCGAGAGAAACAGAATGGAGCACCAAACACCCTCTGGTTTCCCTGGAAACTTCCGGAAACGCAAAGTGCTGGGGACCCTCTGGTTTCCCTCTGGGTTGCCGGAAACCCTCGGACAGGCCAATTTGCCCCAGACCAGCCAGCTCTCAGACTCAGGGAAACTCGCGAGTTTCCAAAATTGAGCACCCTCTGTTTTCCCTGGAAATTTCCGGAAACGCAAAGTGCTGGGGACCCTCTGTTTTCCTTTTTGTTTTCCGGAAACCCTGCTCTAGCCCAACGAGCGACACACAGACACAAACAGGCTCACAAGACACACAGCCAGCGGGCTGCCACACACCCTGAGTTGGCGTACACATAACTCAAGGCCACATCCTCCCTGTCGCCCCCCCCAAGAACAAACAAGGGGATAGAGCAGCCTTGCTCCACCTCTAGCAATCTCGCCGGAAGCAGAGAAGGTGGTCGAGAAAAGAAAAACAATGCAGAGTGCTCAGGTTTGCTGTCCTCTCAGGCCTTGACTTCCGCTGGATGCTCCCTTCTTCCGAGACGAGCCGCCTCCCTTCTTCGGCCCCGATTGCGCCTCTCCCGCCCTCCTCCGCTGCTCATGGCCGACACGCCTCCGCGGCCGCGCTGGCCGCGGCGTGGCGGCCTCGACGCGTCGCCGCCTCGGCTCACGCCGCGCCGCTCGCTCGCAGCCGGCGGCGAGGCGGCGCTGCTGCGTGAGCAGCTTGATGCTCTCAGGGATGAGGCCGACAGGCTGCGAGAGGAGAACCACGCCTTGCTCAAGCAGAGGGCCGCCGCCACCCCGTGCAGCTCTGCCAAAGTGTCGGCGAGCCCTTTCTATCGATCGAGCGAACCTGGCGGCGTGGACCTGTATGCGCCGGCAGGAGCTGAGGTCAGTGCGGGCGGCGGCGGCGGCCGCCGAACGGGCGAGGGGCCGCCGCAGTGTCATCTCCTCAACCTCTTCACTCCCCCCTCTGCGGCCGCACCGTCGGCCACTGCCGCAGCCGGTCTCGCCTCGCTGCACGCGGCGGGCCAGGCGGCCGGCGCGAGGTATTCGGCTTGTCGCGCGAGCTCTATGGACGGCTCGCCGAGGAACTCGTTGGCAAGCTCGGCGGATGACACCTCCCGACCGACCCCCTCCCCCTTCAGCTCGCCGCAGAGGCTTCAGCCTCCGCCGCCGATGGCGCAGCCCCTGCCGCCGCCAATGATGCTGCAGCCTCCGCCGCTCCCAGCTCCGCAAACAGTGCCGCCGCCGCCGCTTGCGCCGCCGCCGGCGGACGCGGTGCTCGTGGCCGGAGGGGCGGGGCTGTCTCCCATCCTCTCCGAGCGCTCCACCCCGGGCTCGCACCTCCAGGCGCGCAGCGGCGGAAAGATCTCGGCTCATCTCGGCCAGTCTCGGCCCATCTCGGCTCATCTCGGCTCCTCTCGTTCCTCTCGGCAACTCTCGGCTCCTCTCGGCTCACCTCGGCTCACCTCGGCTCAGCTCGCCTCACCTCGCCTCGGCCTGCAGGCGCAGCGGCTGACTCCGCTCAGCCTGCAGACGTCTGCCGGCTCCCAAAAGTCGAGCGAGCGGGAGACGCCGCGGCGCAGCCTGCTCGACGAGGACGTGACTAACCCGGAGCTGCTGCGCAACCTGTCCTCCGCCTCCCTCATCCCCGAGGCCGAGCTCTTGCCGCCGCTCCTCGGCTCGGCACTTGTCCTTGAGCCGCGGCCCTTCTCCTCGTAGGACGAGCTCTTCCGCCGCTCCTCCCTCGACGGCTCCTCCGACGACGCGGAGAGCGCGAGGGAGCTCGGCAGGAAGCCTGGAGCAGGGCAGCCTGGAGCAGGCGCCGGCTGTGGGTACCCACCCCGTGTCCGGGTGGCGGGGGAGGGCGGCGCGCGTGCGCAGAGGACGCACGGGGGCGGGGGTCGCCCCCTCGTCGGGCCGAGGGGAGGGAGCCGCTTCTTTGCCCCGCGCGACGCCGCAGAGCGCGCGGCTGCGGGCGGCGGGCCCTCGCCGCCGGCGGAGCTGGGCAAGACGCCGGGGGGGACGCGCCGCTTTCTGCTGCAGGAGCCCTTCCGGCGGATCGGCTCGCTGACCCCGCGCGGGTTCGGGTCGATGCCGCGCTTCCCGCACGGGGCGGTGTCGGCCGCCGCAGAGCCGGCCGCCGGCGCGGACCTCTCCACCCCTCCGGGCAGCGGAGGGAGCAGCAGCCTGCGCAGCGCGAGCGGCGGCCGGCAGCGCCTCATCGTGTCGGTGACGTCGTGCACGACCCGCCGCATCGCCGGCAGTGCCGAGCTGTGCGATGCCCTCAAGGAGCTGCACGCCCTCGCCTCCTGCGGCGGCGACCTCGGCGAGCCGTCTTTTGGGACCCCGCGCCTCTGCTCTCTCTCTCTCGCACTCTCTCTTCACACCTCCCCGCTGTGACACAGGCGAGCCCTCCCTCGGCCGAGCGAAGCTCGCGGCCCGCCGCAGCTCATCCGGGCTGGCGCCCCACCCGTCCGCCACCGGGAGCAGCCCGCCGGACCGGAGCCCTCCGAAGCGCGTGCTGGCCGGCGGCGAGGCGCGGCGAGGGGGGGGGGACGCCGCCGCCAGCGACGCAGGCCTCGAGCTGGCGACGGTGCAGGGCGCGTGCGCCGGCGCCGAGTCCTCCAAGGAGCTCGCCGGCTCTCGCACGGTGGAGCAGGAGCGCGGGCTCGGACCCCTCTCTCGGACCCTTCCTAGGCGCGGCGTCGGCTCTCACAGCTCGCCGAGCGGATGTCGTCCGCGATGGACTCTCTCGGAAGCTCCGTCCTCTCCGGCCCCTCCTCCCTCGCGCCGCTCTCCCCCACAGGGGTGTGGGTGGCGTCTCGTGAGTGTCCCTCGGAGCCGTGGCGCCGTAGGAATCTCCGGCCGCTACTCGTCGGCCCGCCTCTCAGGACGCTTCGGCTCCGGTCGCCTCTGAGGGTGGACGCACTCCTTCGACAACCGGGACGCCTCTCCGACCCTTCTCCGGCCCTTCCTCTAGGCCGCATCTCCCTCTCGGGCCGGATGTCCTCCTTCGACGAGGGCAGCGGCGACGAGACGGGAGCGCTCGTCCCCTCGGGCGGCAGCGGGCGGCGGCAGCAGCTGGTGAGACTGCGGCGGCTCGATTGGGCCCTCGCCGTGAGAGAGAGCACCCCCCCCTCACACCGCGTGTGTGCGCGCGCGACAGGTCGACGTGGCAATCGAGTGGCCCGAGCTCGGCATCAAGGTCGACAGCTTGCTCGGCGACGGGATGCAGGCGCTGCCCGCCTCGCAGCTGCTGCAGCACGACCAGGCGCCTCTCATGAGGCTGGTGCGAGAGAGGGTTGCCAGGCGAGCGCTCGCCCCTAGACACCTGCTGACACGTCCGAGACTCTTGCGCACCTCCTGACACACCCGACACCTCGTAGACACTTCCCAGACACCCCCTGCCGAGATTGGCTTTCTATAGACGGGTCCGATGTTGCTGCCCGCCCCACCCCCTGCCCTGCCCCTGCTCAAGAGAGTGTTTGGACGGCGACACCGCCGCGACGGGACTGGTGCCACCTGCTAGGCTGCGCAAGCTCGCGGGCGCCGCGGAGGCCCAGCCGAGTGCGGGTTACCAGGTCTTTGTCGAGACGGGATCGAGCTTCTTGAGCTGGCGCGCAGCTCGCCGAGATTAGACGAGATTCGCCGAGATTCGCCGAGATTCGCCGAGAGTCGCTTTCTGAGCTGGCGCGCGGCTTCGTCGCACGGCGGGGCCGCATGCGCGCGACCGCCTTCGAGAGAGTGCGCGGGCGTGTGGCGCCTGTAGGCTCGAGCGGCTCCCGATGTCGCAGCGGCTGCTCATCTTCAGCTGCCTCCTCGAGGCGCTCCTGCTGCTCATCTATGGCGAGCTCCCTCGCCGCGCGGCCGAGGCTGACACCGCCCTACGTGTTTCCCTCACTTCCCTTGCCGCGAGCAGGCGTGCTCTCGTTTGTCGACGCGGCCAACTATGCGAGGAGGCTGTACAAGGCGTCGCGACACCGCCTGTGCGCCTGCTTCTCCCAGCGTCTCCTCACAGCCCGAGGTGTCGGGGCAGGCGACGCGTGCCGCATGCCCGCTCGAGTGCGACGGCGACGGGTGCGACAAGTCCGGCTCGCTGGGGCCCAACGCCACCGCCGCGGAGCTCCGCGTGGCGTCCATCCTAGCCGACCAGAGCGGCGGCGGACGGTGGCCAATCTTGGAGGCGGGGCGCACTCTCTTGCGGCGGGCGGCGGTGAACGGCAGCAGCGAGCCGGAGGCGTATGCGTCCGAGATCCGATTCGGCGGTATGGCGCAGCTGTCGGCACCGGATGCGGAGGCGCTTCAGGCGACGATACAGAGCACGGTTCCGGAGATGATGGGCCCAGGTGCGCTCCCTCGCCCCCCTCCCTGCCCCCTCCTGCCCCCCTCGCCCCCCCGCCCTGCCCCCCTCTGCCCCTCGCCCCCCCGCCCTGCCTCCCTCGGCCCCCCTCGCCCCCCCTCCCTCGCCCCCCTCTGCTTTTCGGGCCCCCCCGCCCTGCCCCCCCCTGCCCCCCTCGCC
>NW_005201851.1:309291-316301 GCF_000372725.1 Emiliania huxleyi CCMP1516 | reverse complement strand
ACAAAGAACCCTGCACAAAGACCGCCAATCGTGGTCTGTACTGCTACGCAAATGCAAGGAGGCCCATATGCATACGCATCACATTACGCCCTCTCGGGAATACGTAAACTCGGTGCGTGTACGTCACTTGCCAGTCCAAATGCGTCGCATTACGCAGCCCGTCGAACGCCTCCCCCTTCAAAAATAAATAGAAAACGTCAATACATACACGTAATCATCGCGTGCGTGACGGTGCGATGGCCCTGTGGTTGCCTCATACGTACCACGTGTCACGTATACGGATTATGGATCTCCGCCGGTGCGCCGCGGCCCGCGGAGGGCGGGGCGTCTTCGACGTATCACGTATCCGCATTACGCATACGTCCTTTTCACCGCAAAGCTTTGCCCCGGGGACGGTGCAATGGCCCGCGCGGCGGGTGCCTTACGTACCACGTCTCACGTTTCCGGATTATGTATCTCGCCCCGCGCGCCCCAGAGCCCCCCCCCCCCCTTACGTATCACGCATACGCATTACGCATTACGTATTTTTCATCCTTCGTAGTCCAAGGCAACCCTAGCCAACTTACGGCAGCCCGAGCGGCAGCGCCAGTGCGCGCACATAAAGGGGGGTGGGTGGGGGGTTAGGGGGTGGCTGTCGAGGGCTATGCCCGAGTCTGTTGTTACCAGCGCACATACAACCCTAGCCAACTTATGGCAGCCCGAGCGGCAGCGCCAGTGCGCGCACATAAGGGGGGGGGGGAGGGGGGTTAGGGGGTGGCTGTCGAGGGCTATGCCCGAGTCTGTTGTTACCAGCGCACATACAACCCCAGCCAACTTATGGCAGCCCTAGCGGCAGCGCCATTGCGCGCACATAAAGGGGGTTGGGGGGGGGATGCGTAATACGTATGCGTAATACGTGAGGCGTAACCCCCGTCGGCCGCCACTTCTCACTCGAATCCGGAATGCGTGTGCGTAGTACGTGGTGCGGAGGCCCTCTCCGACACCTTGGGCGTGCGAATGCGTAAAACGTATGCGTAATACGTGAGGCGTAACCCCCGTCAGCCACCACTTCTCACTCGAATCCGGAATGCGTGTGCGTAGTACGTGGTGCGGAGGCCCTCTCCGACACCTTGGGCGTGCGAATGCGTAAAACGTATGCGTAATGCGTGAGGCGTAACCCCCGTCGGCCACCACTTCTCACTCGAATCCGGAATGCGTGTGCGTAGTACGTGGTGCGTAGGCCCTCTCCGACACCTTGGCAGCACCTTGGGCGTGCGAATGCATCAAGCGTATGCGTAATGCGTGAGGCGTAACCCCCGCCGGCCGCCACTTCTCACTCGAATCCGGAATGCGTGTGCGTAGTACGTGGTGCGGAGGCCCTCTCCGACGCCTTGGGCGTGCGAATGCGTAAAACGTATGCGTAATACGTGAGGCGTAACCCCCGTCGGCCACCACTTCTCACTCGAATCCGGAATGCGTGTGCGTAGTACGTGGGGCGTAGCGCGCCTTGAGAGGCACACCCCGATCGGCCGAAGGTGGATGCAGAAGACAGATTCGTAATACGCAAGACATTTGTAGCTCCCTCAGGCGCCACTTGGCTCGGGCACGACACCGAAATACGCGACGTCTGGCCGACGCACTATGGATCGCGGGCGCGTGTATTTACATAACATGGCCGATCTGTGCATTCTGGGCGACTACATATGCGTAGCAGTACAGACCACCTCCCAAGACCGCAGGGCGGGGACCTGTTCCTTTTTACCCATCTCCTAGTAGAGGTGTCCGTTTTATTTATTTATTTATTTGTGCGGTTGCCGACTGCACTCGAAGTGCTCCATTGTGGCACGGCCCGCCCTTCTAAGCCACGACAATGCCATGACCATATCGCGCCGTTGCGAGCGCCGCCACCGCCTCCCACGCATTGGTCGCGGGGTCGTAGCGCTCCACCGAGCTGGATGCGTTACCCGTGTCGCCGTCGTACCCGCCCACAGCGTACAGTTTCCCATCGAGCACCGGCACGCCGGGGTGGTTCCGAGCCACCGCCGTCGGCGCCACCGCCTCCCACGCGTCCAACGCCGGGTCGTACCGCTCGACCGAGCTGAGGTGGCCGCCATTCTCGTGGTTGTAGCCCCCCACAGCGTACAGCTTTCCGTCGAGCACTGCCACGCCGTGAGCAGCCCGCGCCCTCGCCATCGGCGCCACCGCCTCCCACGCGTCCAACGCCGGGTCGTACCGCTCGACCGAGCTGAGGTGGCCGCCATTCTCGCGGTTGAAGCCACCCACAGCGTACAGCTTGCCGTCGAGCACCGCCACGCCGTGACAGTTCCGCGCCTCCGCCATCGGCGCCACCGCCTCCCACACATTCGTAGCAAAGTCGTACCGCTCAACCGCGCTGAGGGGGCCGTCGTCGTCGCGCTCGCCGCCGACAGCATACAGCTTGCCTTCGAGCTCTGCAGCTGCGAGAAATGCGCGTGCTGTCGTCATCGGCGCCACCGCCTCCCACGCATTCGTAGCAAAGTTGTACCGCTCCACCAAGCTGGAAGCTGGGCCGTCCTCGCCAATGCCGCCCGCCGCGTAGAGGTTGCCATCGAGCACTCCCATGCAGACATCTTCACGTGCCGTTGGCATCGGCGCCACGGCCTCCTCCTGCCACTCATTGGTTGTCGGGTCGTACCGCTCCAGCGAGCTGTTGGCGTCGTTGTTATAGCCGCCGCCCTCGTAGTCACTGCCTTGGCCGCCGATCACGAGCATGCGCGGCCTCTTGCGCTTCTTCAGCGTCTCCTTCCAGCCGCGGCGCCACGCGCGGCACGTCGCCTTGACCGAGTGCTCCTTGGTCGGCAGCTGGGCGAGGATGTGCGGGGCGAGGTCCGGCGAGAGGAGGACCTCGGAGAGCACCCACTCAGGCTGCTCCACGAGCCGTGCGGCGTGCTCGTCCGCCACGCGCAGCGCGGCGGCGCTCCAGAGCGGCGCCTGCTTGTCGATCAGCTCGATCAGCTGCTCTTGCGAGAGGCCCGCGAGGCGGGCGCCGATGCGGTGGGAGGCCATGGCGCAGTTCGCAGCGTTTTCTTTTCTCAAAAGAATTTAAGCGAGAGCAACAATTAATTAATTTTTTGTGGGTTTACGAGGACCCGGGGCAAATGCGGTGGGAGGCCATGTCCGGACAGCAGAAGAAGAATTCGCTCGTGTTTCTCCCCGGAGTCGCTTTTGCGGCTCCCGTGGTGTACCTGTGTTAGTGCCAGTGCGCGCCAGTCCCGTGCCCAGTGTTGGCGTGAAAATTCATGTGAGCGAGCGTTTAAATTCTTCTTTTAGGCCTATACGCACGTCCCCAGCGCCCGATCTCATCGTCATGAAGGGCTTGAAGTCGCTCCGGCCCATCTCGCGTACTCGCGACGTCGTGCTGGAAGGGACAATCGAGACGACCAACTCGCAGATCGCAAAGTTCGTCGAGCGGATGATAGAAGACTTGGAGGAGGACCCTGTGCGCTGCAGCCACCTCAATGGCGATGCGATGCCGCTGCCACACCCGCATTGCCCTCGCACATAGACATATGCCCACCGAAACGGCACACCGCATCAGCTCTTGCCTAACCGCTCCGCCGCGCCCGCTCGCAGTGGATGCCGCCGCTCTTCACAAGGGGCCTGAGGCGAGGGTGGGGCGGCGTGTGGCCCGCAGTCGCGGACGCGGTGCGAGAGCACATTCTCGTCAACAAGAGCCATACCAAGCACGATGACGCGGAGCTAGCGCAGGCGACTCCCCCTGCTGCACATAAATAGACAGCCACGGGCCCAGATCGCACCTGTGTGGTCACTACCCTGCTTCAAACACGCTTCAAAGCTCATAACTGTCCCGCCCGTATGCAGAGCCGCCAGGCTGCCAAGCGCCTCTCCGACTGGCCCTCCGCCCCGGAGCTCGACGGGTGCGGAGGAGGGCTCTACACGTGGGCGCGCGCAAAGCTGCTCTACTCGCTCAGGCCCGCAGACAAGCCCTTCATGTGGGTGGCGCAGCAGCCGCTTGCGCTCGCCTGGCTCGGCGCGTCCCTCTGCCCCTTCTACTTTGTCTCGCTGCCGCCGCTCGCCCTCCTCCTCCTCTTCATCGACAAGAGCGACGAATACCAGCTGATCAGCTTCATTGCCCTCGTCAAGGCAGAATAGAGCTTTTGCTAGAGCTAAGACTCCGAGCCATTGCAGCCGCTCAGCACCTGTGACCGCAGGCCTGAGCTCAAGGAATGTGAGCGAGAGCGTACCTGCCTGTCAGGCGAACTGGGTGGTTCAGCAGCTCGTCATGATGCTCGTCGGCCTCGCCGAGCTCTACTACTGCACCACCACCCTCTCTTGCAACGAGGCAGCGCCCGGCATGTCTGTCCGAGGGCAGACCGCGGCGGTGACACTGGTTGCGCTCGAGGCGCTCGTGGCGGGTACGTTTCTCTCCTACCTGCACACGCGCCGAGTGCGCTGGCTTGCCTTCAAGCGGGTCGAGGCGGTGCGTTCGGCGGCGCGACGCGGGGTGGCGCACCGGCGAGCCGCGTCGACGGCATGCACAGCTCTCGACCTTGTCGCCAGCGCGCAGCAAGGGCTCCTCGACACGGCCGCCGCCGCCGCCTCTGCCGCAGGGCTTTCGGCGGGGGCAGTCGACCTGCCCACGCCGGACCTTGGCGTCAAGGGCGCACTGACCGTCTTCGTTTTACGTGCCCGGGGTCTAGAGAGCACGGACCGGAATGGGCTCGCCGATCCGTATGTGAAGGTGACGGTCGGCAGCACCACGCGCAAGACCAAGGTGATGCCTCGCACCCTCGACCCGGAGTGGTTCGAGCGGCTCGGATTCGAGGGCGTGCTGCGGGACATCGTCGCAAAGCCGGTGCAGGTGGTGGTGTACGATCGCGACGTGCTGACGCGCGATGACAAGCTCGGTCAACGCGCAAGATACCTTCCCTGCTCTCTATCCTTCATTGACGCGTCCCGGTCACGCCTATCAGGCGAGGTAGCGCTCGACCTGAGCCTTCTTCTGCTCCAGCCATCGACCTCGCCGCGGCGCACTCACCAACTTCACCACCTCCACTTCCAGGACGGCAAGCAGGGCCTACTCTCGCTCGAGGTCGGCTGGGCCCCGCAGACCGACCCCTCCCCCGCCGCCTCCACCGTGCCCTCGGCGGGTGCGTCGCCGACGCAGCCCCGCCGAGACTACCTCGACATGCACGCGCGAGGAGAGCTTGCTGTGCACCTCTTCCGCGGCGGCGCTCTGGCTCCCAAGGGCAGCAGCAGCAGCGCCGACCCGTACGTCGTCGCGAGCATCGGCAGGCAGCGGCGCAAGTCGAAAGTGGTGCGGCAGACGCGCGCCCAGCGAGAAGCAGGAGCGCCAAATCACCGCGCTTGCACTCATGGCTTGGACTGTGAATAGGCTGCAGCCCGAGTGGGACGAGCGGCTGACCTTTGACGGCGTCCTCAGCGACTTTATGGGCAAAGTGCTCCACCTACAGGTGCTCGATAAGGGCCGCTTCCGTTCGGAGCCTCTCTCCGAGTGCGAGGTGCCGCTCGAACCTATCTTGTGCGAGCTCGAAGAGTCTGCCGCCCCCGTCGTACGCTGGGAGCTGCCCTTGACTGCGACCGGGCCGTTCAACGCAACGAGCGGTCACCTTACCATCGCCATCGATTGGCTGGAGCGGCGGCCGGCGGCGAGGAAGGACGAGGACGCGTGTGCCGTCGCGGCCGCTTCGTCGTTTGGCGGCGCGGCCGCGTCGTCGGCTGGGGCCGAGACATCTCTTACCAGCGGGGAGGCGGTCCCGCGCGCCCCAACGAAGATGCCGTCGCGGATGGCGTCGCGACCAGCGATGCGCTTCATCGACGCGCACGCCTACGGCGAGATCGAGGTACATGTGCGCAGCGCCCAGAACTTGGAGGCCAAGGACGCGCGCACCCAGTCCTCCGACCCGTACGTGCTAGTGCGGCTCGGCCGGCAGCGAAGGCGGTCGAGGGTCGTGAAGCGTAGCCTCTTCCCGCTCTGGGACGAGCGATTAGCCTTCGAGGGCTTCCTTGGCGAGCTTGTGCAAGACGAGACGCTCCTTGTCAAGGTGCTCGATCACGATATTGGCAGCACAGACGACGACCTCGGCGAGCTAGAGCTCGAGCTCGGCCAGCTGCTCAGCGAGGGTTCCATCACTCTCACCGACGTGCCCCTCGCCGCCGCGAAGCACGGATCCATCTCGCTCTCCGTCTCCTGGTACCCCTTCGAGGACATCGTCGGGCCGTGGGAGCGCGTCGCCACTTGTGGCCGCATCCCCTCCAAGCGGCAGCGAGCGGAGCCGCGGAGCGACCGGGTTACGCGAGGGGTGGTTGCAGTGGACCTCGCCTTTTTGCTGGGCATCTCCTTTCTCGCCTCGGCCGATCTCATCTATCGCGTCAACGGGTGCGGCCCGCTCGGTATTGTCACCGACATCGCGGCGCTCTGGACGCGTTTCCTCACCCTCGAGTCGACGAGCACGGAGCGTGGCGTCTGGTGGCTGCTCTCGGTGCTCTCGATGGCGACGGCACTGCCTTACCTCCTGTTCCTCCTGCCAACGATCGGCGTCATCCTGCTCCGACTCGAGCTGACGGGGTACGACAAGAGGGGAACGCTCCGATCGGTGCTCAGCCACCGCAAAATGGTGCGCGAGATCCCTTGCGGAGCGCCGCCCTCCCGCTCCTGCTCCACCCGCCGCCGCCGTGATCCGCTAGGTGAAGCTGCACTATATGCAGAACGAGGGGGCGAAGCCGCGCGGGGGGCGAGGCCGGGTGGGGAAGAAGCGCTCGGCGGTCGGGGCGCTGGTGGGCTCCGCGGTGGGCACGTTGGTGGGGCAACGCTACACGGCGTTGATATGAACCTACTCGACGCGCGCCGAGCGGGGCGAGGCGTTAGGCTTAGGGCACAGCATGGGGCACAGGGGTCAGGCGACGGCGGAGCGGGGGGTGCCTCTGTTTTTTGACAAAAGAGACCATTACGGCTTCACGGCTTCACGCGAAGCTCTCTCGGAAATAAGCTGCCCTCACACTTCTGACCG
>NW_005201851.1:304750-309191 GCF_000372725.1 Emiliania huxleyi CCMP1516 | reverse complement strand
TTCGTGGCAGCCGGCGGCGTATGTGCCGACGCGAGCCCCGCCTCGCCGTCCTCGAACGCACGGCAGCGGGCCGGGTCCGCGCCTGGCGAGATTGTGCCCGAGATCTCGCCGAGGTGCGGTCGGTATCGAGCCGCGAACGACTGCGCTGTTACTCGAGGAATCTTCGGCCCCATCTCGGCTGGCTCTCGGCTGCATCTCGAGGCCCGCGCCGAGGCGCCGCGCGGCCTCGAGGAAGATGTCCGGCGCGGGCTTGCCTGTTCAGTCCCAAAGTCGACGGCTGTCCTCCACGTCTCGCCCCTCGCCTCTTCTATCCAAGGCGTGCCCGCCGCCA
Organism: Emiliania huxleyi CCMP1516; assembly: GCF_000372725.1. Classification (NCBI taxonomy): domain Eukaryota; phylum Haptophyta; order Isochrysidales; family Noelaerhabdaceae; genus Emiliania; species Emiliania huxleyi. The sequence goes on along the minus strand of NW_005201851.1, from coordinate 308,860 downwards.
CCTCGTGTCACTTCGTGCCATCTCGTGCCATCTCGTGTAATCTCGCGCCTGCCGCCACCTCCGCCGCGCACACCACGTTCCCCAGCCTCGAGTTGAAGATGTCCGCGAGCCCAGCGCTCTCGAGGTGCCGCTCCACGTGCTCCCGCAACCTGTTGGCAGCCTCCTTTCGATAAGCAGTCGGCGCGTTGTCGGCGCTCGACGTGCCGCTCGCGCGACCCGCTGGTGGCCAGGCAGACGGGCACTCCTCGCGCGAGCGCCCCACGCGCGAGCGCCACCACGCACGCAATCGGCGCCGGCGCGCCGATCTTCTCCTCGGCCTGCAGGTGCGCCCGCTTCTTCTCCGCCAGAAAGGCGGCCACAAAGGCGTCGGTCGCGTCGGTGCCCTTTTGAGCGCGGTGCATCTCCCGCACGATGTCGGGCAGCGGCTTGCCCGCGAAGCCGTAAAAGTCGTCCTCCGACATCGATAGGCCGTGCTGAGGGCACACCTCGGCCCACGAGTGATAGAAGAGTGGCATCGTGTCAATGAGCGTGCCGTCGCAGTCGAATAGGAGGCCGGCCAGGTCGGCGTCAGCGACAAAGTGCGACCCGACGGTGCGCTGGCCGTCGGGGAGAGACATAATTGACCCTCGTTCCGACGAGCGACCGCCGACGAGCGACCAGTACCTGCACGAAGAGGGAGGCGGAGTGTGGAGAGAACAAGAAAAACGCGGCAGCGCTTCCATACCGCCCTGGTGTCCAGCCCGAGCCTGGCTGTTCTCACGCCTATTCATCTGACTGCAATCGTAAATACCTAACTGAGGCGACCAAGAAACAGAAACTGAGGCGACCCAAGGCACGAGTAGTGGAGGCGGAGCAGCAAAAAGAAAAACGGCCCGGCGGGCAGGAGCCCCACGGCATTCAAAGTGCAAGCACCGGCCCGGTGCCGTGTGGGTGAGCAACCTGCACCCCACTCCCTTCGCGCTGGTGTCCAGCCCGAGCCTGGCTGTTCTCACCCCTATTCATCTGACTGCAATCGTAAATACCTCACTGAGGCGATTAAGAAACAAGAAAAATATCCTCCAACTTGGGGCAAGGCGGGACCGTAGTCCGAGCCCGATGGCGATGCCTCACTGCCCCGGCGCCAACGCCTCGACCTTCTTTGGCAGCAGCTGGTTCGTCTGGTCCTCTCCGTGGCCTAGGCAGGCGTCTTCGCCCCTGCCCCAGGTAAAGACGGCGCCGTCGGCGGTGAGGGCGAGGCTGTGGAATGCTCCAGTCGACACGGCGATGACGCGCTGGCCAGCAAAGGCCTCGACCTTCTTCGGCTGCTGCTGGCTCTGCTCGTCGCCGTGGCCCAACCGGCCATTGCCTCCATTGCCCCAGCTCCAGATGGCTCCGTCGGAGGTGAGGGCGAGGTTGTGGCGGGCTCCAGCCGACACAGCGACGACGCGCTGGCCAGCCAAGGCCTCGAGCTTCTTCGGCAGCAGCCGGTCCTGCACGTCGCCGTGGCCCAACCGGCCAAAGGCTCCCCAGCCCCAGCTCCAGACAGCGCCGTCGGCGGTGAGGGCGAGGCTGTGGGCATCTCCAGCCGACACAGCGACGACGCGCTGGCCAGCAAAGGCCTCGAGCTTCTTCGGCAGCAGCCGGTCCTGCACGTCGCCGTGGCCCAACCGGCCAAAGGCTCCCAAGCCCCAGCTCCAGACAGCGCCGTCGGCGGTGAGGGCGAGGCTGTGGCGGGATCCTGCCGAGACGGCGACGACGCGCCACCCAGCAAAGGCCTCGACCCTCTTGGGCAGCAGCTGGTCCTGCTCGTCACCGTGGCCCAGCTCGCCAAAGGCTCCCCAGCCCCAGCTCCAGACAGCGCTGTCTGCGGTGAGGGCGAGGCTGTGCGCGGCGCCAGCCGACACAGCGAAGACGTGATGGCCATCAAAAGCCTCGACCTTCTTCGGCTGCCACTGCTCCTCCTCGTCGCCGTGGCCCAGCTTGCCCTCCCCTCCATCGCCCCAGCTCCAGAGGGCACCGCCGGCGGTGAGGGCGAGGCTGTGGTACACAGCCGACACGCTCACGGCGCGCTCACCCAGCGTCGACGGGAGGCGGGTCGGCGTGTTGAGCCGCGTCACGCCCTCGCCGTGCCCGAGCAGGGCTGGCGCGTAGAGCGGCGCTGAGCCGCACGACGAGAGCCGCCCCTCGCCGTCGATGAAGAGACTGTGCAGAGCGCTTCCCGCCGCCCTCGCCGGCGGGTTGGACTCGCAAAGCAACGCTGCGAAGCACAGCCACCGCACGGCGCAGACCTCGCCCTCTGGCTGCGCCGGCAGCTCGAAGCCGCGCTCTTGCGCCCACAAGCGGATGCCCTCCACCGCTAGCGAGCCGTGGAAGAGGAGCGAGACGGCCGCGGCGCGAGCGATGTCGAGGGGGTCGCAGCGAGAGACGACGCGCACGAGGAGGTCCGTGGGGAGTTCGAGGAGGCGGGTGGGCGGCGGCGTGTCTGGCGAGGGCGCGGCGGTGGCGGCGGGTGCGAGGCGGCGCGAGCGGCGCGGCGGAGTGGACATCGCGAGAAAAAGAATTAATGACGCCACCGATAAAAATTCAAAAAAAAACTCTCGCACCTAGTGGGGAGGGAAATAGCGGTGGCGAGACACACGTGGCCAGCCGATGCGTGGCTGTCTCATCCCGAGGTTCCCTCGCCGGCCGCCTCCAGCCAGCGCGGGCACGCCGCGTCGGGGTGGCCGCGGTACAGCCAGCCGTCGGCCAGCACCGCGCTCTCGCTCTCGTGGAGGGCGCCCTCCGGAGGGATGTGCCTCCAGCAGCGCTCGCACCGCGGCGCCGTCGCGCGCTGCACGAGCAGCCGCACCGACCAGCCGGCACACCCCTCCCCGCCCTCCGCGCCGCCCTCCGCGCCGCCCTCCGCGCCGCCCTCCGCGCCGCCCTCCGCGCCGCCCTCGGCCACGATCTCTCCCCCGCCCCACGCGGCGACGGCGGCCGCCGCGTCCTCTCCCTCGCCACCGGCGGCGGAGGCGCCGACGACACGCGTGCCACACGGACACACGGTGTACTAGCACGGCGCATCCTGCGCCGTGCCCCATGAATGTCGATACTCCAGCATCACACCCTCTGTGCCACAATCGTGTCACGTGGACGTCCCTTAGTCGGCGCGTCTTGTCTGTCGCGATGTCCTAGACGTCGTGCCTTTCTGGTCCTTTACAACCCTTCAGCCAGCCACCCTCCGGCTCTGAGCCTCCGCGCTCAAAACGACCCTACCTACCCCGTCATGACGGCCAAGCAAAAAGAAGTTTACAACAAAAAGAAGACAGACTTGAACCAAATTTTCGTTTTTCTTTTCTCCTTGCCCGCCGCTGTCTCCGCCGTCTCCGCCGTCTCCACCTTGCTGTGATGCTCGAGACCTCCCAGCGGCGCACCGGCGCCGCCGCCTCCCCGTGGTGCTTTGACGGCTCAGCCGCCGGCCCGTCCTGCAACACGTGCTCGCGCTACGCGCAGGGCGCCTGGGTGCAGACTGAGAAGCCGCCGCTCTACCGGCTGACCTCCTCGCTTCTCGCGGTGCGAGCGGGGGTCTCCATCTCGAACAGGTCCACACACCACTACGGCAATTGCGCCGACCAGCACGAGCGCCGCCACGGCGGGCGCAGCTCCATCCCCGAGCGCGAGTGGCGGCCAACCGGCTGCAGGCTTGAGCAGTTTGAGCGCGAGCGCGCGTGCGCCACGCTCCGCTCCGTGGGCCGCAGCCTCCTCATCGTCGGCGACTCGACCACCGGCCAGCTCTTCCTCTCAATCAGCATGATGCTCGGCGCCACGCTCGGCCGCAACCGCGACAAGAAGAGCGTGCTCAACGACGTAACCGCATCCGCGTGCAACGACACGGTGCGGATCAGTTTCGTGCGGCGCGACCTACTCCTCTTTGCGATGCACCAGCACGAGATCGGGCAGGTGCGCCGGTGCAACCCGCGCTTCAGGGAGCTCATCGGCACCAGCCTCTATCCGCGCCGCGCAAGCATTGCGGACGCCGTCGTGCTCTCGACAGGGCACCACCACCCGGCGGTGCAGGAGCAGCTTGGCCGCTCGGCCGACGCCTTCTTCACGCGGAGCCTCAACCACACCCTCCAGTCGATCGCGCGGCTG
>NW_005201851.1:303574-304650 GCF_000372725.1 Emiliania huxleyi CCMP1516 | reverse complement strand
GAGAGGCCAGCCGGGGGGGGGGGGGGGGATGGGCGAGGTGCGCCAGGCACACGCCCTCACGCCACGACGCGACCCACCGGCGGCGGCGGTCGCTGCGCGCCGCGGTGCTCGTGCACCTCCTCCGCCAGGAAGGGCGTGATCGGGCCTGCAGGAGGGCGGAAGAGAGGCGTCGGAGGGGAGGGCTCCCTGCCTCGCCCGCCGCGGCCGGGAAGGGGGCGGGTGGTGCGGCACCGATCGAGAGGAGCAGCGCGTCCAGCGCGGCGTGCAGCACCTGCCTCGCAGGCGGAGGCGGTGAGCAGGTGCGGGGAGGAGGAGCGGGCTCGCAGCGGCAGCAAAGGCGTCGAGCGGGGCTCGCGGCACCGTCTGCACTGCCCGGCGCGAGTCGCCGTCCGCGTCGCCGCAGTACAGCCGGTCCTGCTCGGAAGGGGGGTGGGGGGGGTGAGCTCGTGAGGGACCACACGGCGTCGCCCCAGCGGAGGCTCTGGTCAAGACAAAGTGATCCGCCGAGATCTGGGGAGATCTGGGGAGATCTGGGGAGATCTGGGGAGATATGGGGCGATCCTTGGTCGAGTCAAAGTACTCGGCCGAGAGGCGCTCCTATCAGTATCAACATCAATCACAGACAACCAACGAGCAGTCAGTGCATGAGTCGCTGCCCTCATCCTAGCAGCAGTGATGGCAACAGCAAATGACGCGCGAGCAAAGGACCGAGTCGCAGCTCTCGTCCCAGAGGCGCTCGGTCGCGAGTGCGAGGGAGAGATGGGGAGATATTGGGGAGATATTGGGAGATTTGGGGAGAGATTGGGAGATATGGCGCTCCGTCGCGAGTGCGAAGGAGATATGGGGAGATTTGGGGAGATATTGGGAGATTTGGCGCTCCGTCGCGAGTGCGAGGGTCGAGCCAACCACCCGGTGCAGCTGGCGGGTGGAGTAGCTCTCGCGCACCTGAGGAGGGCGACGCGTGGGGCCGTCAGGAGGAGGAGGGGGAGTGCGGCGGGGCGGGGGAGGCGGATCTCGCGCACGCGGGAGGAGTGCTCGGCGAGCAAGTGGAGCATGTGCCGGTCGGCGAGCCTGAC
>NW_005201851.1:302043-303423 GCF_000372725.1 Emiliania huxleyi CCMP1516 | reverse complement strand
GACGGCCACAGTCGCGAAAGTGGGGTGAAATCCGTGCGGCGCAGTGGCAGCGGTGGCCAGGCGGCCCCTCTCGGGGCCGCGTTGCGCAGGCGCGCCGCGCCATGAGCGGCGACCGTGGTGAGAACGCGATGTGCCACTTGCTCTCACTTAGCAGCTAACTATGATAGAACAAGTTTGAAAACCTGAGCGAAAAAACCGGGGGTCGGGATTAGTGCGCGCCCGCTCGGAGGGCGAGCGGCCCCCGCGCGCTGCTTGTGCTGACGTGAGCTGCGCTATAATGTGGTTATGAGAGCGCTGTGGGCCTGGGTGCCTGTGGAGCTGCAGCTGGTCCGTCACGCGCTTTTTCACGAATCTCCGCAGGGCGCAGGCCCGCAGGCGTCCGCACACCTCACCCCCGCCCCCAGGCCCCCACGGGCCCGCGTCCCCCACATCACACCCCCGTCTCTGGCACTGGCCGGCACCAGGTTAGCTGCACTTGCTCTCCTGTTCCTGGTGCTCTTTTCTCATTTATTTCGTGCCCGTGCGCGCCAGACCCGTGCCCAGTGTTGTAAGAGGGAGTTTTTGTCAATTGGTTTTCGCACGACCCTGCGACCTGGAGCACTTGCGGACTTGGAGCACTTGGAGTGCAGTTGGCGACCTGACATCGCTGAATAAAACACACCGCACACCCCACACCCCACAACACACAACAAGTGCTCGTCTTTTCTCCTGTCGTCATACCGTACATACAACAAGTGCTCGACGTTCCTCCTCCTGGCGTAAGCTCTTATCGTGGCGTACCTGTGTTAGTGCCAGTGCGCGCCAGTCCCGTGCCCCTTGGGCGAGAGTCTGGTAAAATTCTTTTCGTGGCGAGGTTTTACGTGCTTTACGGTAATCTGAATTGCCTTCGCACCGCTCCTATCGATCGGCGCCGCCATCATCTTGGCCAAATCTCCTTGCTCGCGCTCCTGTGCGATCATCATGGTCTCGCTGTGGTCACCTGCATCAGTAAGCTCAATTTCGGCAGCTGATGCCCTCGGCGCTGAGCGCGGGCCACATGCTGTGATAAAGCAGGGAGGCACACTGACGCACACAAGCTGGGACCGGACAGGGTCCTTTGCCATGGGAATGATCCTCTCCTGGTCCTTAGCCAACCTGACAGGGTTAACGTACGTTGGCGAGTTCGATGAGGATGAGTACGACGGAGCAGGATGGTACGACGATCCAGATGATCCTGCGACAAACGGCACAGCTGGCGAAGAGTCAAAAACAACAGAGAGCAGGGCAGAAGCCGAAAGACGAACCCTGATGTACACACTAAGGCATGGCGAAATCTCCCTGTTGCGGCGAATCGGGTTGCCCATCAGAAGGCCCTCGGGTTTGCCACACGCCTCGCATCGC
>NW_005201851.1:300856-301943 GCF_000372725.1 Emiliania huxleyi CCMP1516 | reverse complement strand
CAGCCCGTGCGTAGTGCCGCGACCGAGGCGGCAGCAGCTCCGCCTCGCTCAGCCGCCACCAGCAGTCGGACCTAACGCATGTGGATTGCCTCATTGAGACCTCATTGGTGTCAACGAAGACTCCGCCATCAACGAAGACTCCGCAGTCGCACCCGTGCGTCGACACGAGCGACGCCACGTGCTCCACCGTCTCCTAAGAAGCCGCCATTCATCACTCACCACAACATGGACTGACCAGCAGGCGCCGCGTGCTCCACCCTCTCCTCGGTGAGCAGCGCTTCGCCCGTCTCCACGTGGTAGAAGGCCGGGAGCGGCACGCCCCACGACCGCTGCCGAGAAAGGCACCACTCCGTCCGGCCTCGCACAAACGCCTAGGTTGAATTGAGTCGTCGGGCAGTCCATTCGTAATGGCCACCACTCTGTCCGTCCTCGCACACACGCCTCGAGGCGCGCGCGGCCGGCGGGCGGCCGCATCTCCACCGCATGCAGCGCGGCGAGCGCCTCGCCGCGCAAGTCGCCCAGCCTCACAAACCACTGCGGCGTCGTGCGGAAGATGACCGGCGTCTTGGAGCGCCAATCGTACGGGTAGCGGTGCTCGTGCCGCGCAGCAGCGAGCAGGGAACCGCCCTCGCGAAGCGCAGTCAGCACCGCCTCGTTCCCGTCATCCAGCACGGACTCGCCGGCAAAGCCCGCCGCCTCCTCCGTCGCGGCAGTGAAGCAGCCCTTCTCATCGACAGGGCAAGCGGCGGCCAGGCCGTGCGCGACGCCGACCGCAAAGTCCTCTGGCCCATGCCCCGGCGCCGTGTGGACCAGCCCGGTGCCCGCGTCGTCCGTCACGTGCTCCGCATGCAAAACTGGCACCGGACGCGCCGAGAGCGGGTGCGCACAGTGTCGGCCGATCAGCGCGGCGCCGGGAAGCGTCGCTGCCACCACTAGCGGTGTGCCGAGCGCCTCGCTTAGAGCGTCGACGAGCGAAGCCGCGACCACGAGCCGCGCGCCGTGGGGGAGGGGCGAGGCGTTGAGGTTTGGGGGGGAGTCGCCAGGCTGAAGCTCGGGCTTGCCAGACTGCAGCTCGGACTTGAGTCGC
>NW_005201851.1:297520-300756 GCF_000372725.1 Emiliania huxleyi CCMP1516 | reverse complement strand
GGGACAACTCAAGCCATGTTCGGGACTTGGGCACCTGGAGCTCCGACCGCATCGGCCTCCGCCGAGAGGAGTTTCGGAGGCACTGGCGAGGTGGGGACCGCACCGCAGACGTCGACGGGGGCGAGGGGGGTGAGGCCGCCTTTGGCGAGCGGCTCCACCTAGATGGCCCTCTGGAGGAGGTGTGGGCGCACATGGCCACAGCCGACGTGCTCATCCTATCGAAGAGCTGCTTCTCGTTGGTGCCAGCGCTGCTCGGCGAGGCACCGATCGTCATTTATCCAGAACCCATACGGCGGAGTATCATTGGCTTCGCTCGACCGCTCCGCGACTGGATTGTGGTCGACACGACGCAGGATTGGTGGACGCAAACGGCGGGAGAGTCAGCCGAGGAGGCGATGCAGCGAGTTATCGAGACGATGGTCGGGGAACGCACCGAGCGGCAGCTGAAAGATAAGCTCGTGCTAAGACTGAGCGGGGGCAGCGGCGTAGTGGACACCCCTCTGATGGACGAACTATAGTGGCAGGGAAAGGAGAGCGCGAACGAGACCAGAGCGATCGAGAGGGTGTGCCGAGGGGTTTGAATCGGCCCAGAGGCGGAATTGGATGCCCCCCCCAAACATGCACGTAACAACTGACAACAAGGAAACATTTCCATGCCATGTGGTGAATAGAACACCATCCCGGTCGTACAAGACACATCAGTCACATTTCCACTTTGACATTTTCGTCGGGCCGAGACACCCCCGGACCCCCACACGCACGCGCCACGCGCACACCTCCCCCCCCCGGCCCCGCTGCGCGCTGGCAGCGGACTCGTCCCCCGCGCGGTCCACCCCAGAGGCAGAGCCCGGCTGCCCCCCCGCACATACGCGCACCGATTTTTCTCACGCATTTCACTTCAGGTGTCGATTCTCCCCGCTCTTTTACATATATATAGTTATCATATACGTCGGTAAGCATGTGTGTAAAGCCGTACGCGTCACACTCATGAAGAGTGGTTCGCACAGCGGAGAGAGAGAGAGCTTTTCTGGCTCGTTGTGGTGTTGGTGTACGCAATAACGGGAAAGGGTGGTCGTTCTCTCTAGCTCCCCTTCTAGCTCTTAGCATGAGCTGCGCCCTGTGTCCGAGGAGTCCGACCCCTTTTGCGCAGCAAGAGCAACACCTTAAACTTTTTCGTCAATGGGGTGTCGCCACCCTCGTTCCTACATTTCAACGTACAACGAGGACGCGAACACAATGTCTCGTCGGAGGAGGCGACAGCTCTCCTCGAGCTTGCTGAACAGCTCGTCGTTGCCCATGGCCTTCGCGGCCGACTTGAGCTCGTCAAGCAGCTCGCTCAGCCGGCGGATAGCGCGGATGATGGAGCCCTCAAAGAGCTCGCACGAGTTGCAAAGCTCGGCAAAGGTGGCGCCCTCGCACCACGCGTGCACCATGTTGACCATCCCGCTGTCGAACCGCTGCACGTATTCGGCCTCGTCCGTCGCGATGCCGGCGTCCGTGTAGACGCGCGCCACCTCGGTGGCCACCTCGCGCAAGGTCGCGAGGGGCGGCTGCAGCGCGGGGAGGGGCGTTTGTGGCCGCTTGATCTTCTCCATGTCGGCCGCGACCAGGCACGAGCAGACCGCCGCCGCTGCCGCGGGGGAGAGCTCGTTGAAGAAACCGCGGTAGAGCAGCTCAGCCACGAGCACCTCGTCCGAAGCGTCCACCTCGGCGGCGGCACGCCCCTTGAGCAACACCACCCGCTCCGAATCGACGAGCCCGAGCCGCAGCAGCACGCGCTGCATCCGGCGTACCGTCTCGCCGAACTCGTCGCACGCCACCCCCGCCGCCTCGGTCGCCAAGCCAGCCGCCTGCTGCTGGAGGAGCTGCTTGCGCGAGAGCCGTTCCTCCCGCTCCACCAGCGTCGCCGGCGTGGCGCCGCCAGCCGGCCGGCCTGCGCCAGAGCCGTTGGTGGCGCCGCCGCTCCCGTTTGCCGCGCCGCCGCACCCCGCTCCGTCAACGTGAGCCCCGCTAGCTTCCGCCCCGTTGCTGCCGCTCGCTCCGTCGCCGTCGGTTTCGCCGCCGACGTCCATCAGCACCACAGCAGGGAGGCGGCGCAGCTCGGCGTCGAGTTGCGCCTCGCGCGCCACCGCCGCGTCGAGCAAGCCCATCGCCCGCTTGCACGCCGGCGAGCTGTCGCCAAGGTGCTCGAGCGGGCGCAGATTGAGCTGGCGCGCCGCGGAGGCGTCCGCGAGCCGCCGCTCCGCGAAGACCTGCCGCAAGGCGTGCAGCACGCCGCGGCGGCTTTCCGGGCTGGACACCTCGTCCGGCAGCCAGAGACGCACGGACGAGAGCTGCTGCAAGCACGAGAGGCGCACCGGCAGCACCCACGCCTCGGCGGACGGGTCGTGCAGCGGTGCGGGCTGCGGCGCGTCGCCGGCGAGCGCGAGCGCCTGCGCACCTGCGGCGCACGGGAGCAGCACGTCCAGCACCAGCTCCGACGCCCTCATCCGCTCGGGCGGCACAGAGGCGCCGCCGACGTACGCGGAGGTGGCGGTGCCGCGCCAGCCGAGCAGGACGCCCCAGCCGAGGCTCACGCCCCGCGACGCGTCCTCGAGGAGGCACAGCCGGCCGGGCTGCAGGAACCGCAGCACGTGCTTCGGCGCGCGCACAAAAGCCTCCATCGCCACCTCGCACCCCGCCCGCTCCGACCGCGCGGCGAGGAGCTCGCGCAGGTAGGGGCAGATAAGGTCCAGGAGAGCCTTAGAAAGCCAATGCCATGTCTATATATTTGTGAGCATGGTTATTTAATTCTAACAATATGTTCCCTCTACTATCAAATAAAAATATTATGAAAAGTGTTAAGTATGCAGATCTACATTTCCTCTATGGAATAAGGTATGTATGTATAAAAAATATATATATATATATTTTTTTTTGGAAGTTATAATAGTGTTTATGCGCCTTGTCTACATATGGCCAACCTAATGAGTTCTAAAGTTAAAAAGGGGTGGGGGGACTGTATTTTCCATTCAGGTACATGGCAGCTTTAGTGTAAAAATGCCCTTGGCAAACATTTACAATTGCCTGTAACATGTTGAGATCTATTGCATAATATAAAATATTCTATATTCCCTTTTACTGCATGCTCACAGGCTGGTATACATATCATGATATCCATTTAACTGTTTGGTATTATATTGTGCATCTGTTCTTTTTCATAGTCTGGCTGCCCCTTTCCATATGGTGCCTGGCCT
>NW_005201851.1:290807-292860 GCF_000372725.1 Emiliania huxleyi CCMP1516 | reverse complement strand
ACATCGGAACGTCGAGCGACTTGAGCCAGCGCTGCTTCGCCGCGACGTCGTCGAGGCTCTCGGCGGGCGCGCGCGCAGTCATCGCCGCCTCGGACACGGCCGAGACTACCTCCACCTCGCCGAGGGAGTCGACCTGGGGGGGGGGGGGGGGAGGGTGTGGGGGAAAACTTCTACCACACGCAGACACACTCACACACACACGAGGGGGGGGGGCAAAGGCCGGGCAGCCCTCGCGGGGCCACGTCTAAAAGACGGGAGCCCCACGGCACTCAACGTGCAAGGCCCGGCGTGCGTGCGCGTGCGCCTGCCCGTGCGTGCGCCTGCGTGCCTGCGTGCGTGCGTGCGTGCCTGCGTGCCTGCGTGCCTGCGTGTGTGTGTGTGTGTGTGTGTGTGTGTGTGTGTGTGTGTGTGTGTGTGTGTGTGTGTGTGTGTGTGTGTGTGTGTGTGTGTGTGTGTGTGTCCCCCCCCCCCTGTGTATGTGTGTATGAGAGGGTCTGTGAGCCCACCTCCCCCCCCGCAAGCCTAGCCAGCCAGCTCGGTGCCGCCCCCTCCGCCGCATCGCCCTCCGCCCCCTTCTCCGTCTCGCGCTCCTCCGCCACCGCCGCCGCCCACGCCTCCGCCGCCGCGGCGCGCGCCTCCGCCTCGACCACCTGATCAGTTCACAGCTGCAGGTGTGAAGAGACGCTGTTCACAGCCTCCGCCTCGACCACCCCAGCAGCTCGACACAGACACACACGTGTGTGCTGTGAAGTCTACATCTCTTCACGTCTCCCCACATGCGCATGTGCACATGCACATGCACATGTGCATGTGCATGCACATGCACACATCTCCCCACATCTCCCCGCACCTGGTCTTGAGCAGCTACATCTCCCCGCATCTCCCTACATCTCCCCGCATCTCCCCGCATCTCCCCGCACCTGGTCCTTGAGCAGCTCCGCCGCCGCAGCCTTTGCCTCCGCCGCGGCGACGCGTTGCGCGAGCAGCGCGTTCTCGTGCGCAGCCAGGTTGTTCATCCACTGCTGCACCTACTCTCGGCGAATCTCGGCTGATCTCGGCTGATCTCGCGTGATCGCGGCGAGAGCTGCTCCTCCACTGCCGCACCGCCGACGGCTGCAGCGACGCCGCCATGTCCATGCCAACCTAGAGGCACGTGCGCCGGAGGAGAGGTGAGAGGCACCTCCTCGCAGACGGACGCCGCAATCCACACGCCAACCGGCTCACGGCTCGAGTCCCTGCGCGGAGCAGGCGCCGCCGCCGCCGCCCCCGCCGCCGCCCCTCCTCCTCCGCCTCCGCCTCCGCCGCCGCCGCCTCCGCCCGCCGAGCTCGGAGCCGGGCGGCCGTAGTGCGGCGGAGGCATTGCGGTTCCGTAGTTTGGAGGCGGCATCACCCCGCTCCTCCCTCGCTCGCGAGGGTGGGTGGCGGCGGCCGCGCCCTTCTCGGCCGGCTCGACGACTCCGCTGCCTTGCAGTGTCAAGACACCCCGGGGGTCGGGGGCGCGAGTACGGTCAGGGGCGGGGGCGGGAGAGGACGGTACAGCAAACAGCGGGATGCGGTCGAGAGCACGCGCCCTCTCTCGCGCGCGCTAGTCGGAAGACGGGTGCGTGTGCTCTAGGCTCCGATGAGGCTGCGCCGCCTGCGCGGCCTCGCTGCCGGCCGCCTCCGCCGGCGTGGTCCGACGGGGCCGCCGGCGGCTCTTGCTGCGGCCGCCCCCTCTGCCACGGCTGTTGCTGCTGCTGCTGCTGTTGCTGCTGCTGTTGCTGCTGCTGTTGCTGCTGCTGCCGCTGCTCCGTCGCTCGGCGCATCGGGTCCATCCGCTCGCCTGAGCTCGCGCCAACCTCGGTGAGACAACCTCGGTGAGACCTCCCGCGTGATCCAGCGTGGGCGCAGGGACGAACCCCCCCCCCTCCCATCACACCTCGCGCGTTTTGCTCGCAGGTACTCTCCTCTGATGAGTAAGGCCACGCCCCGTTTCTCTGGGTGGCGCCCCCCGGGGGACCTGAACGGGAAACCGGCCCCCGCCTGACCGATGCGATGCCTCCCAGGGGCTCCC
>NW_005201851.1:270040-290707 GCF_000372725.1 Emiliania huxleyi CCMP1516 | reverse complement strand
CAGGGGGGGGGCAGGGACGAACCCCCCCCCAACCCCCCCAACCAACCCCCCCCCCCCACCCCCCACCCCCCACCACCCCCCCACCCCCCCACCGCCGCACCTCGGGACGAGAATCGCTCCGCCGTCGCCGCGCCCGCCGCCGCTGCCGTCCGGGCTCGCGCCGCCGCCGCGCGCGCAGCGGGGCGGTTCGAGTCCATCTCTGCGGCAAGCGGAGAAAACGCGCCTTGCCCTCGCGCCCCCGCCGCCGCATGCCCCGCCGCCTCCGCCGCCGCCGCCTGCGCCGCCGCCTGCGCGGGCGCCGAGGCTGCGCGGCGGTAATGCTGCGGCCGAGGCGGTGCGCGCTGCGGAACGCCGCCGCCTCCTCCCGCCGCCTGCGCGGGCGCTGCCTGTGCCTGCGCCGCCGCCGCCGCCGCCGGCGCCACGCTCCCCGCGACCGAGGGGGTGCGGTGCGGAGGGGTGGGGGTGACTGGCTTCGCGGCTGGAGTGGTTGCAGACAGCGGCCGTGGGCCGGGCTCTCCGAGCCTGCGGCAGAGGGCGAGTTAGGCGAGTCAACACGCTCGCAGGGTGGTGGGGCGAGAGCTGGGCAACCCTCGCATACCCAACTCCACAGACAGGAGTCGCGCCGCATTCAAAGTGCAAGGCACGGTGTGCATGTGCGCGTGCGTGCGCGTGTGTGTTTGCCTCCGCCGCCCGCCGCGCCGCCGCCGGAGCGGCACGGCGCCGGCAGCCCGCGGCGCCGCGCCCCGCCTCGCTTGCACCCCGCCCGGCGGCGGGGCGCCTAAAGAGGAGGGGCCCGAGACGGTTCCGGAAAGGGACTGGGTGAGGCGGTGGCGGCGAGATGGCGGGAGGAGCGCGCCCCACTGCGGCTGCGGCTGCGGCTGCTGCTGCTGCTGCTGCTGCTGGGGAGGGGCCCACCGATGAAGGCGCGCCTGTGCCAGAAGGGGGGGGGGGGGGGGGGTTGGGGGATTAAAGGGGAAAAAAAACCCGGAAGGGAGGGACGGACGGAGGGAGGGAGGGGAGGGAAGTAGGGAGGGAGGGAGGAAGGGAGGTAAGGAGGGACGGAGGGAGGGAGGGAGGGAGGGAGGGAGCGGGAGCACCTGTTGCCGTGCCTCAGCGGAGCCGGCGAGAGGGCTCTTGAGGAGGCTGGCGGTGGGGGGCGCGCCCGGCCTCGGGAGCGCCCGGTGCAGCCGCAGCGGGGGCCCGCGGCGCAGCGGCGGCGGCGGCTGGAGAGGCCGCTGCAGCGCCTGCGCCATCCGCTGCTGGGCGAGGAACGGCGCGGCGACGGCGGCTGCGCGGCGCGGGTCCATCCGGTTGAGCTCCGCGCCGGAGTAGCCTTGCGCACGCGCCGCCACGGGGTCGAGCATCGGACCCGGCCCCGGCGGACGGCGGCCAAACACGCCCGAGCGCCGGGCCTCGCGCCTCGCGTCGGCAGAGCCAAAGCGGCCGCCGAAGCCAAAGCTGGCTTCGACGCCGGCAGCCGCCGGTCGCGCCGCGAGCGCCGCCTGGAAGTGCGGCCGGGCGTGCGCCAGCGCCGGCCGGAAGACGAGCGAGGGTGGGTCAACAACGAAAACGAGGACTGCTGCCATCCTTCGAGATCTTCGAAGTCATCAGAAGCTGGAAGAGCCCTCCAGAAAGAAAATCTTTATGCACTCACTCACGCGCGATGACGGTCACACAGGAGCGACACACAGAAACACAAGACAAGACACTCAGCCGAACTGACTGCCACACATCCTGAGCGAACTTCCCTAGTCACCCGCGGCCGGACTCCATCCGGCACGCGTCGCTGGGCGCTCAGAGCCGCGTCCCCTGCGAGGCCCTCTACGCTGGGGTCGGGTTTTTTTTTCGGGTCCCTCAGCTGTCTGTAGCGGCGCCACTCACCACTGTCGCTGCGCCGATCGCTCACCGTGCTGTCGCTGCGCCGATCGCTTCGCCCCTTGGCGGCGAGGGCCGCGATGGACTTCGCCGCCACCCAGAACTTCTGCGAGGGCGCCACCCAAAACTTCTGCGACGGCGACGAGAGCGACGAGGAGGACAAACCACAGTTGATCCGGCTCCTCGACGGTGGTAACGCTGGGGTGACCATGCTCCCGTCTGTCGACGGCGGCGTCCTATCTATCGGGCGCGCCGCGAGCGACGACGGAGCGTCCGCTCTGCTCCTGACCGACGAATCGCAGCCACAGCCGCCCAAGGTCTCCGCTCGCCAGGCAGAGGTGCGCCTGGTCAACGGCGCCTTCACCCTGCACGTGTTGAGCAGTGCGACATTCACGTTCGTCAACGAGCAGCACTACATCAAGCCCGGGGGCGGGTCGCCCCCCGCCGTCTCGCTCTTCCACGAAGACACGCTGCGCTTCGGTGGCGGCATCAAGGCATCCCAACGCTACGACAAGTTTGTGTTTAGGGTCCACGCGCCCGAGCACCCCCGCCCCGGCAACAATGGCGTCGCTGCAGCTGCGCAGGGTGGCGTCACTGGCGAGATGCCGATCGTGGCGGAGCAGATTGGCAGCGGCGAGGGAGATGGCGAGTGGGCGAAGGCTAGCCTCCTCCTCCCGGCCGTCGCCACCGAAGCGGCGATCGCTGCGCCCAGCGCTGCCACGTCTTCAGAGGCACCGAGCGCGCCAGCAGCCTCGCTCCTGGGAAAGCGAGCCGCACCGGCGTCGGATGTCATGCTGGGTGCGGCAGCGGGTTGCGCGGTCGCGGGTGGCGCGGTCGCGGGTGGCGAGCCGGCCAGCACAGAGTCGGCATCGGCAGGCCAAGCCTCTGTGGCAGGCTCAGCGGGGCGTGAATTTCAGGTGGCGACGCTTTCTAGTTCGGCCCGAGGCGTCGAGCGCGGCTTCAAGGTGCGTTTCAGTGCGCGCGGGCCCGAGCAGGCCGGCTGGTCTTCGGTGCTGCCGCCAGTGCTCCAATTCGCGGTGGTCAAGCGGGAGTCGATCACGCCGTCGCTGCAGCGCGTGGCGTTCCGTCTGACCGACCTAGCGGGCGAGTTCGAGCCGTGGCTCAAGTTTGTGCGCTCGTCGTCGTCGCGGTGCGGGTGCATGCAACTGCCGGGCGGCGCAAGCGTGATCACCACGGCTGTTGTCGGCAGCGAGCTGGCGTGCGAGCTAGTCGGCGGCGGTGGGGCACTGGCCGAGATGGAGCGGCAGCTCGCCGCCAAGAGCCGCGCAATGAGCGAGCTGGCAGCGGAGCGAGACGCCGAAGCAGCGGCCCGCAAAGAGGCCGAGGAGAGGGCCGTGGAGCTGCAGCAGGAGGTAGAGGAGTGGGAGAACCTCTCGCGCGACGCAGCGACGATGCGCGAAGGCATGGGGCAGCAGGCGGACTGCGGACCGGGCGAGCTGACGCAGCAGGTGGACGATCTGTGGTCGGTTGTCGAGGAGCCCGGCGACGAGCTGCGCCAACGCGACCAGGTGACACCTGCCCCCAGCTCAAGTCCCCTCCGCGCCGCTTTCGAGCCGTGGCTCAATTTGTGCGCTCGTCGTCGTCGCGGTGCGGGTGCATGCAACTGCCGGGCGGCGCAAGCGTGATCACCACGGCTGTTGTCGGCAGCGAGCTGGCGTGCGAGCTAGTCGGCGGCGGTGGGGCACTGGCCGAGATGGAGCGGCAGCTCGCCGCCAAGAGCCGCGCAATGAGCGAGCTGGCAGCGGAGCGAGACGCCGAAGCAGCGGCCCGCAAAGAGGCCGAGGAGAGGGCCGTGGAGCTGCAGCAGGAGGTAGAGGAGTGGGAGAACCTCTCGCGCGACGCAGCGACGATGCGCGAAGGCATGGGGCAGCAGGCGGACTGCGGACCGGGCGAGCTGACGCAGCAGGTGGACGATCTGTGGTCGGTTGTCGAGGAGCCCGGCGACGAGCTGCGCCAACGCGACCAGGTGACACCTGCCCCCAGCTCAAGTCCCCTCCGCGCCGCGTGCGCGCGCACACATGAACGCCCTCCCCGCTCGCAGCGGGCCTCGTGTGCCTCACACACCGCGCATTCTGCCCCCCGGGCACACCCACCCACCCACCCTCCCACCGCGCACTGGCCTGGCGCTACCCACAGGAGCTCATGCGAAAAGTGCGGCTGCTGCTGGAGCGAGCACTAAACAGGACCTTCGACGGAGGGCGCGCCGTCCCCACTGGCTTTCGCAAGATGGCGCTGCACGACAAGCTAGGCTCGCTCCGCGCAAGTCGCAACATCCCCGATTCTCTGTTCAGCGTTGCGCACCTTTTATACCATGTTCAATCCCCCCTCCGGGTGATGCCAAGGCAGCAAAACGGGCTACGGGTGGTGCCATGCAGCCAGCCTGACCCCCTAGAGCCGCCCGGCACCACCGCACCGGTGCGAGGCGTGATCGTGCTGCTTGGGGTACATTGTTGTTTTCATGGGCTCGAATGCGGTGTGAAAAAGGCGCTCCGAGGTGCCGATTTTGCACGAGAGTGCGAGGTTCGAGCTCTCGTGCTCCGTCCACAGGCTGCGAGCCGTCGAGTGCTCGCTTCGCACTTTCCATTGGGTCCGTTGGCGCATATCGGGCGCCTCGCAGGCACGCCGTCCCCGCGTCTCTGTGGAGGAGATGCGTCACCCGGTTGCACTCAAATCGCAGCCGAACGCCATATCGCTCCGTGTGCCCCACCGGTGGCTAGCCTGCCGCCACCGCTTCTTCGCACTTTCCATCAGATGTATGGGCGCGGGGCGGATGCCTCGCCGGCAGCCGAGGTGCTCTCTCCTCGGATCCTTTGCGTCACCCGCAAAAAGTTCTTCGGAAGCCACTGCCGTCTGGACACTCCACCAGCCCTCCTCGCCTTTTGAGGCTGGGATTGGTGTCGCCCGTGGCATCTGCGCCGGTCGGAAGCTTCCACGTCGCTCATGCGCATCAGGGCGAGCGAAACGCTCGCCCTCGGACCGGTTGCCTCTGTAGAAGCTAGCCCGCTACTGTGCACCACGCTGTGTCCCTCTCTCAAAGAGGGTGTGTGTGACGATACGCTTCTAATCTATACCCGTGCCGAAAATCACACGCACACACATCTGAATCACACACACATCTGAAGACAACTATCTGAATCACACGTCGGTCTAGGTCAACATCTCAAAGTCCGAGTCTGTGTCCTCGGCAGGCTCCTGCTCCGCCGCTGCGCCAAAGGCGGTCAGCGTTGCGGAGCCTGTGTGCGGCAGTTGGCGCTGGACATAGGCTAGACGTAACAGCGTGCGCACGTCGTTTCGGCGCTGTGCGACGAAGGCGTTGTTTTTTGCCTTCGCCGTCTTCATCGCCGTGCAAGTCCGCCGCATGCCGTTGAGCGGGGTGATCTCCTCACGCCTGCGGGGGCGGCGCGACACCGGTCAGCCTTATCGCAGGCATGCACACACACACACAGGGAGAGCGCACCCGCGAAGGTACTCGCTGAAGGAGCGAGTCAGGTCGCTCCTCACGTAGTCGACAGCCACCTCCGCGACAAAGTCCACCCAGAGCGCGCACTCGTGAGTGCAAGACTGCAGCTGCACATCCACCACCTCCAGCGCCCAGCCGGCGGCAGGCCCGGGGCTCCGGTGGAAGCAAGACGCGATGCCCGAGTCGATTGCGCCGCCATAGGGCTCGTGGTAGAGCACCCGTCTCTGGTCGACGAAGAAGAGGAGCTGGTGCCAGTGCCCGCCAAACTCGCTGCCGTCGGTAAAGCGCTGCATGACCAGCTTGCGCTCCGTCGGTGCCTCGCCCGCGAACAGCTTCGCCACCCACCCGGTGGGGGCTCCCGATTTGAAGCGGTTGAAGAGCGATCCGGCGCGAATCGTCATCCCCGAGATCGGCGCCCTCGCCTGCACGTCCTGGCTGTCGGCCCACGGTGAGAGGTCCTGCATGTTATGCACAATGATGTCGTTCAAGTGCTCGTCGTACCTGTCCGTCGGCACGGGGCAGCTCGAGCGACGCTGGGTCGCCCGGCCGTAGAGCGTCGGCTCTAGCTCTGTCCACGAGATGCCGAGCCCAGCTTCTGAGGAGACGGTAGACGAACCGGCCTGGGCGGAGCCAGCAGCACCGCTAGAGGCCGCATCCGTGGTGGAGCTAGAGGCCGCGGCGGAGGAAGTGGCGGCGGCGGAGCTGGCAGAGCTGGTGGCGGCCGCGCGGTTGAGAGTGGCGGCGGAGGCGGAGGTGCCAGTAGCGGTGGCGGAGGAGGGAGGGTCTGCGCGTGCCCGACGCCACACGCGGAGGGTGCCGGGCTGGAGCCGCGCGCCGGGGTCGCTCCGGATCGCGTCCAGAGCAAGACGTAGCGCCTCGCCCGCCAAAGCTTGCCCGGCCTCGGCGGGCAGCAGCTCTTCCACGCTCGACAGCGGCTCGGCCACCTTGCGGATCGGAGTCTTTGACTCGCCGCGGTTCCACGGATCCATGATGTAGAGGTCCGACCCATCCAGCACCTCGTGTAGCCAAAGGTGGCTGACCTTGTTTGCCCTGGCGGCTGGAGTCTCCGTAACCAGAGCGAGGTAGACGCCGGGCTCGTCGCGGTAGGTGATCTCCGCGACGCGGTCCTTCAGGAGCCGGGACCGCGTCTCGGCGATCGATGACACCGGCGACTCGGTCGCGCCTCCGTCGTGCTGCTGCGCGGCCGTGGCAGCGTCCGCCGCCGCCGCCTCCGCCTCCTCCGCCGCCTCCCCTTCCGCCTCTGAGTCGACGTCGTCGTCGTCATCACTGCCGTCTACGTCCATTTCGCCAGTCATCGGCAGCTGCGCCGCGCCGCTCGCGCGCTCTGCCCGCCTGGCAGCTACCTCGCGCAGCCCTACGACTTGCAAGTCGAGCCGGGCTTGGGCACGCAGCTCGCGAGGCGTCGGCACGCCTGATGTTTGCGTCCCGGTTGTCGCTGTAATCGCTTCGCGAGCGGCGGCACGGTGGCCAACCTCCTCCAGCTCGAGGCGTCCGATGTCTGCCACCAGCGTGAGCACGCTTGCTTGCTGCTGCTGCTGCTGCTGCGCAGGCTCCGCTGGAGCACTGCTGAGAGGGAGGTTCCTCGTCAACCTCCATGCGATCTCCGTTCGAGGCCGCAGCCGACGAGCCGCCGACGAGCCGCTGCGGCGCTGCACGGGAGAGCGATCCTCGGCGTCCGTGCTCTCTCTGGTTGTAGATCCCGTCGCGGCGGCCCTCGTCGCTCGTGCTATGCAGCTCCATGGCCTCGCCGAGGACGTCGCCAACCGTAGCATGCCGCGGTGCTCTCAGGTTCTTTGCGACGCCGACTCTGCGCGAGCCAGCACGGCTTTGCGGCCGCGAGGACGTTGCACTCGGCGAGGGCGCCTGTTGTGACGAGATCGGAAGCGTGAGATAGCGACGACTGCGCAGGCACAGAGTCGCAAACTGGCGGTACCGAGCGGCGATCTGGTCCTGGCCTGGAGCCGGGACGGTTGGCCGCTTTTGCGACGCTGTCCCAGGCCTGCGCCCGCTCTTTTCGGCATGGCTCGAGCACGAGACAAGTCGGAAAACCGCGACAACTTGGCGGGCATTCACAGATTTTTACCACCTCGGAAGCAACGCCTGTGTGTTCACCGGTGCTAGAGAGTGTCGAAAAGGAGTCCACACTGCATTCATCGACATCAACGCGCCCCGCTGCGCCGCGCTACTCGCGAGAGCGGGAGGAGATTTGGGGAGATTGTCGGGAGATTTCCAAGATTGTCACCGGGGTGTGCGTGGGTAAGTCGTGCGTCCTACGTGCCAAGGCGATGTGCATGCTAGTCTGGCTCGTCCCAATACGCTCAGGGGGCCGAGAACAGCGCTCTGTCGCGCGCTACTTTCCGTGCTGCTGAGAGAGGCCCGGAGGGGCCCACCACGGCCCACGCTCGCCTCGGAAATGCAAAAAAATGCTCCCAGGCCCCCTCCCGCCCACCCCGCACACCTGCTTGACTACTCCCGAGCCCCACGAGCCGAGGCGAGAAAGTTCGAATTAAAGTGCGGAGTTTGAACATGGTGCCACCAGCTCCGCCTCGTGGGGAATGTCGCTTCCCATGACACGGACCACCCCCTCCCTCCGCGCGGCCAGCTGCTCGATTTGGTGGCCAGCCTTAAGCAGGAGATGATCCTGTGTTCCCGCTCGAGGGTGCAGCGCTAGATTCGCATGGAGGTGTTCGTTCGGGTTCCGTCGATCTAAAAAAGAACGATATTAAGTTATACGACACGTGCGTCGGCCCAGCCCCAGGCTCGAGCCGCTCGGGAGACGCGACGACTCTCTCTCTCAGCGTCTGGTCTCCAGGTGCCCGCCTAGCGACATTCGCCGGCACACTCCCCCCCCCCCCCCCCTTTCCCCGGAAGTTCGTCGCATTTCTAGCACAACACTGTGCGTTTGGATGTCTGCGGAGATTCTGTCTTAGCACACACAGTGAGTCATTCGGAGTCATTCGATGGCCAGAGTGCGATTGTGTGTGTGCGGGAGTTGGTTTGTGCTTTGTCGGGAGGGAGTGGGCAGGCTGCTCACCCACGTGCACCGGGCCAGTGCTTGCACTTTGAATGCCGTGGGGCTCCTGCCCGTGTCCGGGTGTGGAGATGCGAGGGTCGCCCCCCCTTGCCCCACCACTTTGTGTGTGTGGAGAAATTTACCTTACCTTACCTTACCGTTCCCAGGCTGCCTAATGGGATGGAAAGGAAGGCTGGGAGAGCGTATAGAAGCGTGCCCGACCTCGTCGTGGCAACCTGCACGGCAGCGCTGGTGTAGGCGCGATGAGCGTCGTGCCACCTGACCCGAGACGGGTCGCAGGCGTCGTACCGAGCGCGTCGAGACCGTGTCCTGACGTGATCTGCACGGGTGAGTCACGTCGGCATCAAAGGAGCGACGTGCGACCTGTCAGAGCTTGATCTCCGATCTCAGTGGCGTCCCGAGTCGTCTCCGGCGGCGACAATTTTGTCCCTCCCCAGGACGCGCAGAGGCAGCTGCGACCCAGCCGAGTAGACGGGCGCACACCGCGCCACCTGCTGCGCAGCTGCCTCTGGATGTCTGGAAGGCACCGAGAGGGACAAAATGGCGCAAATGGTCAAATCAAGGTTTTGTAACGCGATCTGTGCCACAGTGAAATGGCACTAGCCTTTGTCATTTGTGGGATATCTTTTTGAAACGATGGGCTGCTGTGGCGGGGCCTGGGCCGTGCGGGGACGCCCCCCCCCCCCCCCCAAACCGGACACACGGCGACGCAATCACGGACCGAGCTCTTGCGGCTGTTGAAAGGCTCAAGAGGCGAGCCCGGCTCCAGAACGTCAAGCCGTCACGGCCCAAAGTGTCAGCGCGCACCGGGTCGCGAAGGCGGGTCTGACCTCGTGGAGCACGTCGCACGCGCGGAAGAGCACGAGTCGCCCCCCGAGCGGCGCGATCTCCACCGCCTCGCCGTCGCGCCGCCACGCGCGCAGCTCGCCGCCGCCGTCCCAGCCGGGCGGCTGCAAGTAGAGGATGGCGGTCAGGCGGCGCGGGTTCGAGGCGGGCTCCTTGCAGTCCAAGTGAGGCTTGTAGAAGGCCGCGCGCGCCCGCGAGCCGTCGTAGACCGCGGCCTGCGGCACGGGGGCAGTCTACTGGCTCGTCCGTCCAAAGCGGCGCATAGTCCTCTTGCAAGACCTCGCAGGCAGCTGCAGTAGGAGAGCCCACACAGGAGTCAGTGCATGGAGGAGACTGCTGAGGACTACGCTCGCAAGCGGTGGCCTGCAGCGGGAGAGGCGATCTCGTGCAATCTCGTGCAATCTCGTGCAACCTCGAGCCTGCACTGGGAGAGGCACCGCCAGCGGCCAGCCTCCCGCCTCCTGCACCTCCGCGGGCAAGGCGCGCAGCAGGCGGACAGCGAGAGAGAGGGCGCGGCTGCCGCTCGCCTGTGGAGGAGAGTTGGAGGGGGGGGGGGGGGGGGACAGTCGCCACGTGGGCCGGTCCCTACTCACACAGATCCGTCGATCGTGGGCAATCTCGGATCATCTCGGCGAGGTCTCGCCTCGAGCTGGTCTGCACTCAGCCAGCCGATCCGGTCGTTGCGCACGCCTTGCGCCGCCTGGTGCCGCACCTCGGACAACCTCGCCTACCATCAGCGACGAGCAGTCAACAGCATTGCGCCGCCTCGCGACGCTACTCCTCGCACAGCCTCGCCGATCCGTCCATGCTCTGCAATCTCGTGCAATCTCGTGCAATCTCGTGTGATCTCGTGCACAGCCTCGCCGAGCCGTCCATCGCCAGCAGCTCGGAGCGAGCCGCCGCCACCTCGGAGGGAGATAGCGCGCCGTCGACCTACTCACAGCCGTCGGCGTGATCAGGCGCTCTTCACACCCCCGGACAGAGCCAGCGCGTAGCCGACCTGTTCACGGCGACCGCTGTGATCAGACGCTCTTCACACCTCCGACAGAGTGAGGTATCCCGCCCACCACGGCGATGCCATCTCCGTGCGACGGCCGCAGTGCGCTCCTCACTCCGTCGGTGATGAGCTGAGACGCGCGGCGCCACCTGGCGGGAAGGGGCGGAGGAGCTCCTGGCGTCGAGTGGCGGTGGCGGTGGCGGTGGCGGCGGCGGCGGCGGCGGCGGCGGCGGCGGCGGTGGCGGCGGCGGCGGCGGCGGCGGCGGCGGCGGCGGTGGCGGCGGCGGCGGCGGCGGCGGTGGCGGTGGCGGTGGCGGTGGCGGTGGCGGTGGCGGTGGCTGCAGGTTATGCGGACGTGGCGGTGCCGAGTGATGATGTGTGCAAAGCATTTGGAGAGTGCAGTCGCGCCGGCATTGCGCCGCCGGCACCGCGGACGCGCCGCCCCAGTAGTCTCCCGACTGCTGCGCCTCTTCGATCAGCTTGCCAGACAGTGCTCGCTCAAACACGGCAGCCGCGAGCTGCTCGGCCGACGCCAGCTCCTCCTGCCGCCGCACTCCGTCCGACAGCAGCTTCTCGCGGACGGCGGCAAGCTCCGCAGGACCGAGGCCTAGGACGGCGCGGCCTGTCGCCGCAGCGAACTCCTCTGCGCTTGACGCGCGCGCCTCCCAGCCGTCGGCCGAGCGGAGAGAGGCGGCGAGGCCTGCCAAGACGCGAGCCTTTGCGGCCGCTGCGAGCGACGCAAAGTCGGAGCTAGCGCAGGTGCTGGAGCTACTGTCCGAGGCGGACGAGACGTTGGAGCTAGCGCACGGACGGCACGGCGGCCGCAGGCGCCAGGCAGCGTCGCGATCTACACAGCGAGCGGTCGAGTGGTGGGCTGAAGCGGCCATTCGTGCAAAAGAGAAAAAGAAAAAAATAGCGCTCAATGGTGGGCGACGTCTAGCGCATCACACCCCTCTCCTTAAAATCCCTCCCCCGGCTACAAAGGAGTGTGGCGGCACGCCTCTGGCCGCTTCAAGGCGCTGCACTACGTGAACGGAAGGCAGGTACATCTCGGCTGCTTCGACACGGCGGTGGAGGCGGCGGCGGCGTATGCGCGGGCGGTCGGGCAGGCGGCGGCGGCAGGAGAGGCAGGGCCGTCGGCAGCGGCGGCGGGCGAGGCGTCCGATTCGGACGAGGGCGAGCCAGGCGGCGCTGGCGGCGAGGCTGCAGCCGCCGAGAGCAGCAGCGACGACAACGAGGAGGAGGAGGCCGCCTCGACGCCCCTCCGCGCTCCGAGCTGCAAGACGCTCGGCTGCAGCCTCCGCCTCTGGCACGAGGGGCCTTGCAGCACCGCCGTCACAGGCAAGCGGGCGCGGGCACTCACCGACAAGGCGCGGGAGGCGAAGCGAGGCAAGGGCGCGGGCGGCGGCGGCGGCGGCGGCGGCGGCGGCGGCGGTGACGGTGGCGGTGGCCGTGGCGGCGGCAGCGATGACAGCGCGCAGCCATCCTCCTCGAGCGACGCCGCGCCTTCGGCGCCCGACGCGAGCGTTCAACGCGAGGCGGCGGGGGAGGGAGAGGACGATGAGGTGGAAGTGGATGTGGAGCAGGAGGAGTCGGAGGCGGAGGAGGAGGAGGAGGAGGCGGAGGCGATGAGCGAGGACGAGGTGGAGGAGGTGGCGCCGCCGCTTCAAATCTCCGCCGCCGCCGCTCTTTCGCTCGCAGGCGGCGACGTGCAGATCTCCGCCGCATCAGGCGCTCCCAAGCCACCCCCGTCATGACTACTGTCAGATGCACTCTCACTGCCTCCCTTGCCTGCGCCGCACAGGCCTGCTGCCCGAGCACCTGCCGCACCAGCGGGCGCTCTGCCCTCTCCACCCCTTCCATGCGGCCGAGAGGCCGGTCGCGGCGCCGGTCGAAGGCAACGAGGCGGCCTGCCCCAACTGCTACTGCTTCGCGTGCGACGCGCCCGTGTCCGCGTGCCGCCACTGGCGGGGCGGCGAGCCGAGGGTGCCGGCGCACTGCAACGCGCACGCCGGCAGCGCCGAGTGGCGCACGCATCGCTCCAACGCCAAGCGGCAGCGCACGCGGGCGGCGCGGGCGGCACGGGACCCGCTCGGGCTGGGCTGATAGAATACTGCACGCGCTTGCCGCAGCCCGTCGCTCGGTGGGGGACACGGTGGTCGTACGACGACGACGTTGGCGTGTGTGTGGCCCGACCGCCAACGGCAACGCGCCGCGACCCGGGACCCGCGGCCGTTTAAAGAGACATTGAGATCTTTCGCGGATACTGTGTACACACACGTATAGAGGTGCGGCGTGTTTCAAACGTTTTCCCTTTCCCAGACGCACCGAGCGAGCGCACTGGAGAGTATAAGAGGCGACAGCGGGGACGCGCGCGGTTCAGCCACAGAGCCACCCGCGCGTCGGGACCGTGGGCGCGTGCGCTACATCACCCTCTAGCTTGCCGCCCGCGGCAGCTCGCCGGCGGCGTCTATGCTGCACGGCTCGAGCGGCCGGTTCTTTGTGCCCGAGACCGGCACCGCCTCGAGCTTCCGCACCACCTGGCGGGAGATACGGCCGAGATATGGGACAGCGCCTTGCCGCCCGCACGCACCGACTAGCGCCGCATCTCGGCCAGCGCCGCATCTCGGCCAGCCGCATCGGCTGCGCATCACGGCTATATCACGGCTGTCTCTCGGCCGCTTCTCGTGTGCCATCACGGCCGAATCTCGTCCGCATCTCGCGCGCACCTCCATCCCCTCCGCCACCCGCCCGAACGCCTCGTACCGCCCGTCCAGGAAGCCGGCGTCGCCTGCCCAAAAGAAGAAAGTGGTTGGTCTAGGAAGAGCCCACGAAGGTGCCTGGGAGCCAGCGGTGACCAAACCGACGGATCTCGGCTGCCTCTCGGCTGCCTCGTGGGTATCTCGGCTGCATCTCGGCTGCATCTCGCCGACGAGCTGGATCAGGAAGCGGCTGTCGCTCTGCCCCGAGCCGCCGCCCTTGCCGCTGTTGACCATGCTGACGAGACCCGCCGTGTTGTGCCTGGCGGGCAGCGGGTGCCGCGGGGATTCGTGAGCCACAAGCTCTCGCCGTGTCGGAATGTGGGAAGCCATGTCGCTCGGCAGCAGTCTCGGAAGTGTCTCGGAAGTGTCGCAGCTGTCTCGGAGGTGTCGCAGCTGTCTCGGAGGTGAGTCGAAAGCGTCCCGCGCCGGATCGCGTAGTTGTCGTGCGCGAAGGTCGGCCCCGCGTAGCTCGGACCGCTGCCTAGACCCCACGAGATACAGCCGAGATACAGCCGAGATACAGCCGAGGTGCGGCGGGGTGGTGTCCGTCCGCGAGGCGCCGCTGTACGGTCCTCCGGCGATCTGCCCGCCCTGGACCGTCAGCCCGGACAGGACGGTGTAGAAGGAGGAGCCAGCGTACCTGATTCACAGCCGCAGCCGTGAAGAGACGTGAAGCGGCGCCCGTGAAGCCGACGCCGTCGCGCGCCACGAGCGGGTGTGTGGGCGGGGAGAGAGGCAGCTGTGGCGCACCCGTAGCCCTTCTCACCGGTGCAGAGCGCGCGAAAGTTCTCCACCGCGCGCGGCGCCACCTCGCCCCACAGCTCGATCACGATCTTGCCCGCAGGCCGGCCGCCGATGCTCACGTCGAGGAAGCAGCGCGACGTGATGGCGGGAGGCGAGGCGAGCACGTCGATCGTCGGGCGCCGCTCCTCGTCGAGGACGATCTGGCCGTCGGGACCAACCTTGCCGACCACGGAGGCGCCGCCGCGGGTTGAGCCGTCGGTCGCTGGCGCGGCAATCGCACGGCGAGGCGGCAGGCAGCGCTGCGTGGCGGCGGCGACGGCGGCGCCAACAGCGGCTCTCCTGGACGCAGCTGGCGTGAGGGCGTCCACGGTGGCGAACAGCAGAAGGAGCATCCACTGTTTTGGGCCGGGCCCTGCAAGTCGCGGTTCTCGTTGGTGAAGGGGCTGAAAAAAATGGCAAGAAAGCGGCGAAGGAAGGGACTCTGGGACCGGAGTCGGGCGGGCGCACATGAGGCGTATCCGTGTACGTGCGTGGAGTACAGTGTTGTGTCCGTTAGCTCCGAGTAGAGGGGGCGTTCTGCAGTTAAGGGGAAACCCGGTACACGGAACTAACCCTCGGAGACCCGTGTTTACTTTCCTCCCTGTGGGGGGGCCCGTGAACATCTTTAGCTTGTGAGCCAGGAAAAGGGTTGGTTTACTTTAAGGCCCTTTCCCTGCGAACGCGCACCCCCGGGGCTAGGGCTCTCTTGCCCGCAACCCGATCCCGATCATCCGGCCCGCTGGGTGCGCTTCTGAGCTCCCCGGCCCTGGATGTGAGGCTGCCAACTGCACTCCAAGTGCTCCAAGTGCTCCAAGTGCTCCAAGTGCTCCAAGTGTGGGCCCTCAGGGGAGCTGGGAAGAGGACCGCCGCAAGCGGCGTGGCGTGGAGCGGTTGTGCATCCCTCCGGGGGCCCCTCTGCGCCGGGGAGGCGTTGTTGGAGGCTAGGACTCAAGCGTCCGTCGCCCTTTTCAAACTCGGGGCCCACTCCGCTACGCTCCGACCCGAATTTGGAGGGCCTGAAAGTTTAAGGTGTTGCTGCGCAAAAGGGGTCGGACACAGGGCGCAGCTCATGCTAAGAGCTAGAAGGGGAGATGGAGAGAACAACCACCCTGTCCCGTTATTGCGTACACCAACACCACAAAGCTCTCTCTCTCCTGCTCCTCACACTCAGGGGGCGGTCACGACTACCGAGTCCCTCGACTAGCTGCCACGTTCAAAACCAGGACGGCGACAGCGGTTCGAGTGGTGGCTACCGGATGGTGGCGAACCGCGGGAAAAGAATTCACTTCGGGGTCTAACTATAGCAAGAGAGTACTTCGAGGCCCTGCAGCAAGTCGCGGTTCTCGTTGGTGGCGAGAGCTGAAAAAAATCACCGCCGGCGAAATAGCATCCGCGAAGTTGCCTTCCTATCTATCTCTCTGTTGCCTCTTTGCGCCGCTCGCTCGCGGCGGCGGGAGACATGGCCGCCGATGCGGCTCGCACTCGCTCGGCGGGCCTCCGTCCCACAGCCGCCCGGGCGTGCCACGGGTCGGCCTGGCTGGCGCTGCACTGCTCGCTCGCACGCTGCACTGCACAAAGCTGTGACAACAAGGGGAGGCTCCTGAGCTTGAGCGTTGAGCAGTTTCAAAAAAGAGCTGAGACGTTTCCTCACCAAACAGACCGTCCTCGGAATCGATGCCAACTGCGTCCCAGATGTCCAGCTGGACGTGAGGTCAGACGCCGCCTCGCCATACGACAACAGAGGGGCAAATGAGCTTGCCGATGTGATGACGCACTTCGGACTAGTCGACGTCGCGAGAGAATGGCTCGGACCCGCCCCCTTCTACACCTCGCATCATAACATCACCCTCCGAGATGGAACCAAAAGCACAACATCGACCCGCATCGACCAGATATACCTCCCGACACTCGACGGCCTCTCAGCTGTTCACGAACCAGGAGTCCACGACTTCTTCGCCCGAAGGAGAGACGCAAAAATCCTAGACCACGAGCCGGCGTCAATAGTCACCACCGAGTCGAAGGGAGAAAGAGGACACGACCTTCCAAGAATAGACGAGCGGATTTACGACGACCCCAAAAACAATTCCGACATAGCAGAAATTCTAGCGAGGTGCGAGCATGATCAGGAGAACGCGCCAGGGCAACACTCAGAAATATGGGCGCAGACAAAGAAAGAAATAGTCGCTCTCTCGCTAGTCCGAACCAAGAGAATGAAGCGGACAGAGTCAGCCGAGCAGAGACAGATTAAACTAAAAATCTCCACCCTCAAAGCACTCATCGACCAAGGACAAGCCTTGCCAGACGATGTCACAGAATACCTAGAGGCGCGAGAGGAGCAGAGAAGGATCACCCGCGAGGAGCTGACCCCATATTTTGCGTCAGAGGAGTTTTCACTCAAACAAGGAGCAGCGCACGACACAGGATCAGCAGCCTTCTACAGACCGTACACCCCGAAAGGGTCCAACCACTGGATAAACGAAATCTTTCACGCCGACTGGACCGACCCCTCGAACCCAAAGAAGACAGGGACGACAGCCACGGACCCCTCCAAGATATCAGCGGCGCTCACCCCCTTCTACTCCTCCCTATACGCCCAGAAGCCATCCATCAACCCGGAGCGACCGCTCGCCACCCTCGAGAGCGGCAACAGAGTTCTCCCGACCACCGCCGCCAAGTGTGGCGCGCCGATCTCCGCAGGAGAGATTCAGGACACATGCGATATGCTACCCACGGGTAAATCACCAGGCCCCGACCTGATCCCAAACGCCTTCTATAAAATATTCTCGGCAAAGATCACCCCCATACTCGAGCGGTGGTGAGAGTGCCTGATTGGGGGCGAGTTGGTGCTGCGCCAGGGTGCGAAGCATGCCCTCTTGCTCTGTGCTGAGGCATGCTGGCTGGCGCCCAACACAATGCCCTGGATGCATTGCTCTACGCCGGAGTGGTTCTCGACGTTAGTTAAAATGAACTCGGGCACGGGACGCGGCATAAACGGGGCACAAAACGCCAGGCAATGAATTGACATCTCCCATGAGTGCGAGATAGGGCTACGTAGCAGTAGGCAGCTAGCCTGTGAGGAGGGCGTCCATAGACACCTCACAAGACCCCACACACGGTCTCGACCGTGCCTCGCCGGCCGGCGAGATTGCTAGAGGTGGAGCAAGCCTGCTCTAGCCTCGCATGTTACTTCCTGTTGTCTGTTGTTCGTTGTGCCCTTGTTTGTACTCTTGGCACCTTGGAGTGCTGGGGGGGGCGACAGGGAGCATGTGGCCTTGAGTTATGTGTACGCCAACTGAGGGTGTGTGGCAGCCAGCTGGCTGTGTGTCTTGTGAGCCTGCAAAGACCCGAAGCGGGCACACGATCCGGAGACCCGTACCAGCGGGGCGATGGCGTCTTCGGCAACTGGACGGGGTCTCCACGTCCCGTGGTGTACGATGGCACGTGTGTCACCTCGGTACACTTCGGCATGCTGCGCCCGCTAGCGCGCGGCACGCACCTCGCCACCGACTATGCCGAGGCGACGAAAAGGAGGGCTAAAGCCGCGGCGTGCGAGGCCAACAACTTCGACTTCATGACATGGGCGGCGAGCACGCGCGGCGGCATCGGCACGAGGCAGCGACGTGGTTCAACACCAACTTCGCCGCCAAGTTTGCTCGGGCATCCTCCGATAGCGAACGATGGCGGATCAGCGGTGAGCGCAAGCGCTTCCTGCAAGTGCACTCGACCAATCCATCAACCACATTCATCTTCTGGTGCTTAGCCCCGTGCAACAGCGGTCCGGCAGGCTGCCCCCAAGGCCCCCCGGGCCGCTGCGGGTTTGGGAGTTATGCTTAGGCACAGCGTCGGCGATGGCAGCCCCTCTGTGGGGTGTTGCATAGGCGGGGAGTCTCCCCCGCTGGTCTCCTCCTTCGCATTTTTTCTTTTCTTTTGAGAGCAGAACGCCGGTTTGTCTTGTGTGCGTGTCGGGTCGGGTGTGTGTCAGTGCGGGGTGGCGGGGGACGGGGGCGCGCAAGGTCAGAGGCTCAACCACTCGTCGGCTCGTCGGGGTTGGAGAAGGGGAGGGGGAGTCTGGACGGTCGGCGAGGGGGGTGTAGCAAGCAGCGCGTACGGGGTAGCCGCCACTTTCCTGCCTCACAAGGGCGGGGCTGTCCCGGAAAGTGAGAAACGCCGGGCAGCGTGGTGCACAACTTCAACCTCCCATACATACGTGTTTGTCTCGCTCCTTTCCTCGGGCTGTTCCATCTACCCATCTCCTTCCAACCCACGAACCCAGGCGAGGGGCGGGGGGGGGCGCGCGGGTGCGGGATGCGGTGCGGTGGTGTCAAATGAGTGAACACTTTGAGGCCTTTTGTCTTGCTTGGGTGTGAATAAGACGTTAGTCGTTACCACATCACGCCTTGCGCACGAAGATAGTTTGTTACCAACGTGAAAAAACACGCCAGACGGCAGCGGGCAGGCTGAGTGAGATTTTGTACAAACAAAGCCTACTGAGTTGATTGAACACGCAGTCGACCACGCTGTGGGGGTTGTGTGCGGGTTGTGTCTGGGAGGGAGGGAGTGGGGTGCAGGTTGCTCACCCACGGCACCGGGCCGGTGCTTGCACTTTGAATGCCGTGGGGCTCCTGCCCGTGTCCCGGGCGTGGAGATGCGAGGGTCGCCCCCCCTTGCCCCACCACTTTGTGTGTGTGGAGACGTTTACCTTACCTTACCTTACCTGAGCATACAACTTACAACATACGATACTCCTTCTGACCCGTTGGCGTTGCGCCTTGGAGATTGGCTGGCCACTACCGTACAGCAAACGCTCTGAGCCACCGTCTCGTTCAATCAGTCTTAAGATCAGTCCTCCACGCTACAGTGTGTGACAAAACTGGTTTGCGGCGGTCCCGGTAGCCAGTACCGCTGTAGCCTATACGGCATTGTGCATGGTGCGGAGTGCACTGCCGTTCTTAATGGAGTCGCTTAGGCGGCTCCGGTGGTGTGCCGGTGATAGTACTAGCACGCGCCAGTTCGCACCTGTGTCGAGCCTGTGTCCTGTGAGAGAGAGTTGTTTTGTTTAAATTCTTAAAGCCCTGGCGAGTACAGACCACGCCTGCATTCACAGCACAAGCCCTCGCCGGGGCTCGAGCATGCGCAGTACCGGGGGGTGGGGCGGCCGGAAGTCAACCAACGGCGGTACGCTTTTTGTCGCGTTGTTGGGATTCTGTGTGCCAGTGCCGAGTGTGTGTGCTGTGTGGCTGCACATGGACATGGGGGTCTTTCGCTTTTTCGGCCGCATCCCGCAACGCGCACCTCAAATCCAATTCCAAAGAAAGAGGTCCGATCAGACAGACAGACAGACAGACATCTAGATCTAAAGCCGTCAGCCGGACGATGGCGTATGTCAGCCCTCAGCCTCACTCAAAGCGGCGAAAAAATCCTGTGTCCTGTGACCGACCTGTGTCAGCAACTCGTCGATGGTATAGCCTGGCGGCGGGGCTCGCAGCTTCTCCACGCTACAGAGCCCGTCCCCGCCGCGGCACTCCGGCGCAGGAGCGCCCGCACGGTCGCACACCGCTGGCAGAGGCGGCACGCCCAGGAAGGCGAAGAGGCGGCGCATCGCATCCTCGCACGAGGCGCGCGAGGCGGTGAGCTCCTCCGAGTAGACGTGCAGCAGCGGCGTCGACGGCGCGACCTTGTCCCGCGCGTGGCGGAAGAAGGCGGCGTGCTCGCGCCGGAAGCGAGCGTACGAAGTGCGGTTGGCGCGCGAGCGGCTTGCGGCGCCGGCGGCGGACCAAGGCGGGAAGCAGCCGCGGCAGCCCGTGCGCGCGTTGAGCCTCGCCCACGCCTGGTGGTGGACTGGTAGTAGCAGACTGGTAGTAGCAGACTGGTAGGAGCAGACTGGTAGTAGCAAGCGACTCTCTCTCTCTCTCTCTCTCTCTCTCTCTCTCTCTCTCTCTCTCTCTCTCTCTCTCTCTCTCTCTCTCTCTCTCTCTCTCTCTCTCTCTCTCTCTCTCTCTCTCTCTCTCTCTCTCTCTCTCTCTCTCTCTCTCTCTCTCTCTCTCTCTCTCTCTCTCTCTCTCTCTCTCTCTCTCTCTCTCTCTCTCTCTCTCTCTCTCTCTCTCTCTCTCTCTCTCTCTCTCTCTCTCTCTCTCTCTCTCTCGCTCCCTCCCTCCCTCCCTCCCTCCCTCCCTCCCTCCCTCCCTCCCTCCCCCACGCCTCGTCGTCGCGCGGGCCCTCAGCCAGCCGCGCGTACGCCGCCTGTTCACAGCGCAGCAGGCGTGGAGAGGCGCCGTTCACAGCGGAGGGACGGCCGGGGCCAGCCGCGCGTACTGCCGCCTGCACCCGCGGCGTGGTACCCCAGTTGCCGCTCGTGAGCGCCCTCCGCCAAGAGGCGAACTCGGCGGCCACATCCTGCCGCTCGAGGAGGATGCGCCTGTTCACAGCTGGAGGTGTGAAGAGACGCTGCTCACGTCCTCTCCCGCTCCAGGGAGGATATACGCCCCCCCTGCGAGGTGCGCACGCCAGCCTCGGGGCGGGAAGACGGTACTGTGCAGAGTACGAGCACGCCGTGTGAATACGAGTAGTCGCACGGGGACAGTGGAATACGGCGGAACACAGCGGAACACGTAGTTGAGTCCGTGTCCTCTCGAGCGCTGGCTGGAGTACAGGAGTCCTCATTCCGCTTCTAGCCGTCCTCGCCGCCCGCCAGCAGCGACGAGCCGCGCCGCCGCCGCGCTACTCTCCCTCGCATCCTAAGGTGAGGAGACAGGCCCGGGACACTTCTCCACACACACACACACACACACACACACACACACACACACACACACACACACACACACACACACACACACACACACACACACACACACACACACAGTGGTGG
>NW_005201851.1:249833-269940 GCF_000372725.1 Emiliania huxleyi CCMP1516 | reverse complement strand
GGCAGCCGTGGCGCGTCGGTCGCATCTCCACACCCGGTCACAAGCGGGAGCCGGCACGGCGCGCATTCAGTTCACCGGTGCGTGCGTGGGTGAGCGGACACCTGCCCCCTCGTCTCCTCGCCCAGCGAGTCGCCCATGCGGGACGGCGGGCGGAGCCTGCAAGGAACATACGCCGCACCTCGGGGCGGGGGCGCGCGGAGCCTGCCGTGCTGAAGACGCAAACATCGGGGCGGGAGGACGGTGTTGTGCGGTGTCCTCTCGAGTCCTCAGAGCACAGTATGAGCACGGCACAGCCGAACACGTGTCCTCCTCTCGAGCGCGGGTTGGAGTACAAGGAACACGGCTTCCGCTTCTAGGAGGCGGAGCTGGCCAGGCAGCAGCTTGAAGCCGCAAGCCGGGGTGAGGCAGGCGCCGAAGTAGCGGCGCGCGTAGCTTGGCACGTCGGCGAGCGCCGCCGCGCGGCTCGGGACCTAGGG
The DNA here is from genome assembly GCF_000372725.1 of Emiliania huxleyi CCMP1516. Taxonomy (NCBI): domain Eukaryota; phylum Haptophyta; order Isochrysidales; family Noelaerhabdaceae; genus Emiliania; species Emiliania huxleyi. The sequence goes on along the minus strand of NW_005201851.1, from coordinate 269,464 downwards.
CCCACACACCCCCAGGCACTCCCCCTCCCCCCTCCCCGAGGGGTCCACACCCCTCGCCTCCCTCTCAGCAGCCTGGCGTCGGGTGTACATGGGTGGGGGAAGGGCGGCGACCCTAGATCTTGGCACCACTACTACACACTACCCCCCACGACGACGACGACGACTACTACTGCTACTGCTACTACTACTGCTACTACTCCTACTACTACTACTACTACTACTACTGCTACTACTACTACTGCTACTACTGGCGGGGCCCGCAGGTGTGTGCGCAGCTCGAACGCTGTCGTCGAGTTGGACCACATCTCCCACCTGTTCACAGCTAGAGGTGTGAAGAGGTGCCGTTCACAGCTGTCGTCGAGTTGGACCACATCTCCCACCTGTTCACAGCTAGAGGTGTGAAGAGGCGCCGTTCACAGCTGTCGTCGAGTTGGACCACATCTCCCACCTGTTCACAGCTAGAGGTGTGAAGAGGCGCCGTTCACAGCTGTCGTCGAGTTGGACCACATCTCCCACCTGTTCACAGCTAGTGTGAAGAGGACGCCCCGTCCACCCCTTCAGCTGCGCGACCTCACACGGCTCTCTCTTCTCCCCACCGGCAAGTGACGAGCGGGTGAAGGCTGAGGAGGTGTGAACAGCGTCTCTTCACACCTCTAGCTGTGAACACCGGCAAGTGACGAGCGGGTGAAGGCTGAGGAGGTGTGAACAGCGTCTCTTCACACCTCTAGCTGTGAACACCGGCAAGTGACGAGCGGGTAAAGGCTAAGGAGTCTCTTCACACCTCTAGCTGTGAACACCGGCAAGTGACGAGCGGGTGAAGGCTGAGGAGGTGTGAACAGCGTCTCTTCACACCTCTAGCTGTGAACACCGGCAAGTGACGAGCGGGTAAAGGCTAAGGAGTCTCTTCACACCTCTAGCTGTGAACACCGGCAAGTGACGAGCGGGTGAAGGCTGAGGAGGTGTGAACAGCGTCTCTTCACACCTCTAGCTGTGAACACCGGCAAGTGACGAGCGGGTAAAGGCTAAGGAGTCTCTTCACACCTCTAGCTGTGAACACCGGCAAGTGACGAGCGGGTGACGGTTGAGGAGGTGGGCCAGAGTCGTCGAGGCCGAGCGTGCGCGCGTCAGGAGGACGAAGCGGACGGCGCCGACCCGCCACGCCTCCCGCCACGCCGCAGACTACTTATCATCAGCCGTCAGTTGTTCAGATTGATCACACCATCCACGCCTCCTCCTCCTCCTCCTCGGCCTTGTGTGTAGAAGCCCCGGCTCCCCCGCCCGCTTCTTGTCCCGCCTCGAGCACCGCCGGCCCACGCGTCGCGCTTCTCCGGCGGGCCCCGCCCCCCGAGGCAGCCGGGCGAGCGAGGCCGAGCAGCTCGAGGGGCGAGCGGGAGTGGCACGAGGACTGTGTCGATGAACAGCTCACGAGTGAACAGGTGATTAGCTAGTAGCAGGCCAGCGCGACAGTGTGGCACGGCGCCTACCCATTAACGACTCGTGATGAAAGGCGGTTAGTGAATCGCAGGAGCGCGAGTGTGCAGGTGACGCCTCGTCGAGCAGAGGGAGGGCGGTGCACCAGCCGCTGGCCGAGAGGCCGCCGCCGCCGCGCGGGAAAGAGAAGGGCACGGGGACGGGGGAGCGGAGCTGGGCGCGGAGGCAGCTCCGCGCCGCGCTCTCCGCCTCGAAGGCGTCGCAGGCGGCGAGCGAGAGAGACGTGCCGCACAGGGCCTCGGGCGCCTAGCAGAAGCAGGCAGCCTTGCTTGCTTCCAAGCCGCTGGAGAGACGTGTGCCGCAGAGGCCTCGGGCGCCTTGGCCCAGTGCGTGGTGGTAGCCGCATCCTCGCCGCGCGCCTGAGTTAAGTAATGACTTCATTACCTCCTCCACTCATCAATCAATTAGTGGCGGTCGCCGCGTCCTCGGCCGCGCGCGCCTCCAGCGCCGCCTGCCGCTCCAGCTCGCGGGCAGGGCCCGGCTCGGAGGCGACGCCTACGCGAACGGCTGCTAGAAGGCTCCGTGAAGGCTCCTAGCAGGTCGCCGCGGACTGTGCCTCGGTGTGCGCGGTGTCGCCGAGGTAGGTCAACACGGACCTAACTCGTTAGCCAATTACTTATCCGAGGTAGGTCAGCACGGACCTAACTCGTTAGCCAATTACTTCATCAACAAGTGATTAGTGAGTGGTCAGGTAGGTGAGCACACCGGAGCGCGAGGAGCCGCTGCCGCTGCAGGTCCTCGTAGAGCAGCACCTAATTCGTTAATTAATTGCGTCGAATTCCTTAGTTAGTGCCGCGGCGGGTCCTCGAGAGCAGTACCATCCCGCTCGGCCTCCCGCCCGCGCCGAGCGACGCCCACGGGCCGTGAAGCACCTGCGACGCTTAACATGCATCATTCTCAGTCTCAGATCAACAGTGGAACCGCCGAGGGACGCCCCGGGGGCCGTGAGCACACACCGTCTGCCGCGAGAGCGCCTCGGCGGCCTTGGCGAGCAAAGCAGCAGGTGCCACAGTTCCGTTGAGGAGCGAGGAGGAGTCTAGCGAGGAGGAGGCGGCCGGCGAGTCGAGGGGCGGGCCGGACGCGGTGGCGGCGCGCAGCCGCCGCTTGGCGAGGCGGCGGAGGTCGCTCATCGCCATCTTGATCAGGTTTGTGCGGCAGAGCCAAACCGTGCGCAGCGGAGGGCCGCCGATCGTCGCGCCTCTCGCGATGGCGTCCCAGTCTGCGCCCGGCGCGTAGGCTGGGTTGAGCACGACGCCCGCGACGAGTGGCCGCTCGCGGCCTCGCCACGGCGGCAGCAGACTCGCGTTGCAGTGTCGCCGCCAGTAGCAGCTCCGCTCACGGTCCCTCGCAGCGACGCAGCGGAGCCGCCGGTGAGTGGCCATCGTCAGCGCCGCAGTGAAGAACGCAGGCGGACAGTGCTGCGCCGGCCGGCCGTCGGTGAACGGCTCGAACTCGAGCTGGACGCCGGGCACGGACTGGAGCTCCTTGCGAAGCCAGGTGGACCCGGTCCTCGCCCGTTTGAAGACGACGAGTCGCACTGAGCCGTCGCGCCGGCCGCTGTCGAGGCAGCCGGGCGGCGTGATGTAGGCGTCGAGCGACACGAGGAAGCGCGTGGGAGGGCTTGCCATCTTCGCTCGAAGTCCGGTCTCAACGAGCAAACGCGTGACAGCGTCTGACATGCATCGCGAAAAAGAATTTCGCGCGTGAAAGAAAAAAGAAAGGATGTGCATGTACACGACGATCGTCGCTTTCCCAGATGCACAATAGTTTCGATATGTTATACATATATCGTCTCTCTCATGCAACCGCTGCTCCGAGGTCTGACCAAGCAAGGCGCATGCGGGATGGGAGAGTGGAGGAGCAGGAGGGAGAGGAGCCACGCGTCTACCGTCGGCCTACCCTCGGTCTGAGCACTGTCTGTAGTGGCTGGAGGTCGGGGCAGCCCACACAGTGGGGAGTGACAAGAGGTCCTCGCGGAGAGGTCCTCACGGAACAGAACGAGAGGTCCTCGTGAACACATCGCGTGCCCCGCATCGCGAAAAAAGAAGTCTTCGTGTTGTAATGACCGCACTCCTCCAAGTTTAGCTGACAGAAGATCCCATGCGTAAGAAGCCCAGCTCTTGCACAAACATTTCGATAATGTCCATACACATCATTCCATATCTCTCAAGAGGCACAGCACCGCGCTGCACACGCCGAGGTCTGACCGAGGCGCACACGGGAGTGAAGGAGGGAAGGAGCCACGTCTACCCTGGGCCTACCCTCAGACGCGGGCTGAGCACACTGTCTGTATTGCAATAGTGTTGCACCAATAGTGGCTGGAGGTCGGGGCAGCTCACAACGGTGTGAGTGAGAAGAGGTCCTCACACAGACTGAGGTCCTCACCGAACAGATCTGAGGTCCTCACTCGAGAGGTCCTCATGAACACAGCACGTGCGCCGCATCGTGAGGATGAGCTCCGTCTGTACGATTCCGCGAGCGTGGCTGTCGAGAGACGGCTCTGACTCGCCAAATCCCAAGCAAGCAAGCATGAGGTGCACTTTTGGAGCTGAAGATGATCGTAGTAATGATTCATAATGACGTCATTGATTGATGTTATGCATTCACAGTGTTGATGTTATGCATTCACAGGGAAGGTGCTCCTCACTCGGTAGGATGTACGTGGTAAGTTGTCCTCCTTGATGTTCGTAGTAAGTTGTATCTTCATTCGCCTCCTCACGTCAAACCCAGCGGGCCGGGCACTTGGCAAATGAAAGAAGAAATCTGCGTCGAGCGACCTCGGAAACTAGCCGGGGCGGTCGGAGAGGAAAGGTCCTTAGGTGGAGCACTCAAGCACAAATCTTTCGATACTATCTTCCATATCTCTCAATAGGTGGCAACATCCAACCGCGGATGAGTAGTAATGGTTCATAATGACTGACGGGGTACTACAGACGATGATTTTTCGATCAACTCACTCTTACAGGGCCACCAAAGTCTCACTACAGACTGAGGGTTACGAGAGAATTGTAATTAAAACACACAGAGTAGGAGGCTGTAAAGCACGCACTCTCGATGTCCCACAATTTTCCATCTCATAGGCAGCAACCAACCGGGCTCCACCACACCGAGGTCTGACTGAGGCGCATGGGGATGGGAGTTGGGAGTTCGAACTCGAGCTGGACGAAGGGCACGGACTGAAGCTCCTTGCGAAGCCAGGTGGATCCGGTCCTCGCCCGTTTGAAGACGACGAGTCGCACTGAGCCGTCGCGCCGGCCGCGGTCGTGACAGCCGGGCGGCGTGATGTAGGCGTCGAGCGACACGAGGAAGCGAGCGCGGGAGGTCTTGCCATCTTCCCTCGTCCGTCTCAACGACGACGACGAGCAGCAGTCGGCGTGACAGCGTCTGACATGCATCGCGAAAAAGAAAAAGTTTTCGCGTACGGGGTAGCCGCCACTTTCCTCCGTCGGACTCTCTCTCTCTCTCTCTCTCTCCCTCTGTTGTCTAGGGTGTCACGGGTGTCCCTGTGGTGTTCTCGTGTGTGGGGGAGGCTCAGCAGCCCACCACCAGGGAGGTTTTGTCAGTCTCGGCGTCGCATCTGCCGCGCCGAGATTCGACGGACCGAAGGGGTAGAGGCTAGCGCTCTCGGTCGAGAGACGCGCAATACTCAAGACAATAATTACTACCACCTTCGTACAACTCAACGTGCATTCATGCAACGCGTGCAACGCTGCACAGTGCTCAGGGTTCGAGCAGGTGCAGGCGAGTGGAGGGGCCCCTGGCAGAGGCCAGGGAGAAATAAATTCTGATCTCGTCGGCGGCTCGGTCGGCGCTCTGTGTGTATCTGTCTCTCTCTCTCGCGCGCGCGCGCGACGGCGCTGGTTGGTGCGCACATGTCGGCCCTCTACACGCTCCTGCTCTCCGCCTCGATTGTCGAGGACACCGATGTCGCGTGCATACCGGCACACAAGGCCGACTGCGTCGGTCGCTGTCTCACCGGCGGCAAGCAGCGAGGGTGCATGGACCCTCCGCCAGTACCTGGCCAGTGCTCATTTCCGAGAAAGCAGGCAGTGGACTTGTGTGCCCGGTGGCCACGCTGCAGCGCAGTCAATTGCGCAGCATCTCGGCTCGACTGCCAAGCGCGCGGCTACGGCCACTCAACACTGCTCTCGTTTGGCGACGCTGACCTCTTCATGCCACGCCGTGCAGCCTCAGCCCTGGCAGCTCAAAACCTCTCGAGTGTCGTGTGCACGGCTCGGCTGCTGCGTGAGCCAAAGGCGAGCGTGTACGCGGGCGGCGTGCAGGCTTTGAGCTGCTCCTCCCTGGAGTGCACACTCGCACCCGCGCCGCAGCGCCGCCTGCAGCAAGCCGAGCAGCGGCTGCGCCGGCTGAGCCTGCGAAAAGTGCTTGTCGAGGCGGACCCAGACGCGCCGCTGCTGCTGTACGCGCCCGTCGCGGCCGCGAGCGCGAGCGTCGTGGTCGCGCCCGATGTGTCCGCGCCCGCGCACGAGCGCACTGCGTACGAGTCCGACTTTGCCAAGCACTACTTTCTCGCAGACGCGCACCACATTTACCGCACGTACTTTGCCCAGAAGCGCGACAGATTCTTCATCGAGGTCGGCGGGCTCAACGGCGCCGCGGACGGCTCGAACTCGCTCTTCTTTGAGCGTCACCTCGGGTGGCGCGGGCTGATGGTCGAGGCGTCGCCTCTCAACTTTGCGGGCCTCTTCACGCGCCGCCCGCTCGCATGGCGTCTCGAGGCGGCGCTTGGCGCGAGCACACAGACGCTCAGCTTCTCGGGGCACGGATGCTGCGGCAAGGTAATCGGCGGCGCGGGCGGCGACAGCTATCGCGTGCGCGCGGTGCCGATTGGGCGCGTGCTCAAGGCGATGGGCGTGGCGCGCGTTGACTTCTGGTCGCTCGACGTCGAGGGCGCCGAGCTCTCGGTGCTCGAGGGCATGGATTGGGCCATCCACGTGTCCGTCTTCCTCATCGAGTCCGTCAACGAGCAAATACGCAGCCTGCTGCGCGCACAGGGCTTTGATCACGCCGCGTACTCTGGCCCGTCGCGTCTCAACGAGATCTGGGTCAATCGCAACGGCGTCCCGTGAGCAGCTCGGTGCACGCACTGGCCACGTACACTTCGAGTACACTGACGTGATGGACAAAGCTCAAAGGTCCTCCTTTGCGCTGCTCTCTCTTGAGTACGGCTTTACGATACAATTGTAGGGATGGTTAGAAAGCTAGCGCGTCACGCCTGAGGGTCCCGGGATCCCGGGTGCGGGGTCTTCTGCCTTGCCTTGCCTTGCCTTGCCTTGCGTTGCCTTGCCTTCGGCCGGCGTTGCGAAAAGGGCAGCTAACGTACACGCTACGGGCGGGCCTCTCTCCCGCGCAAAACAACCCGCGAAAGGTCGGTGGAGGTCTCGGGGCCGCGCCGGACCGCTCCTACTAACGGGGGTTTGTTCAAGCCGCGCAAGGCATAGAGCAGCGGGGTCAAGCGAAGCGATTTTGAGCGATTTTGAGCTCAGGTCACCGATTTCGCCCAGCACCACCCGGCACCACCCGGCACCACCCGGCACCACCCGGCACCACCCGGCACCACCCGGCACCACCCGGCGAACACGGCGAACACGGCGAACACGGCGAACACGGCACGACGCAAATGAATTAATTTGCACGTATGTGAAATTCATCGAATTTCAATCAGTACTTATGTGGGAAATTCCAGGATCCCCCGGCACCGCCCGGCACCACCCGGCGAACACGGCACCACGGGCAGGTACGGCACCACATCAGTCAATGTAACGGTCGTAACGGTCGTAACGGTCATTGAGGTTGTAACGGTAATTTCAACTTTTATAACGTCATGTAACGGTCATGAACGGCCGCTGGCACGTGTCCTGCGTGGCTTGAAACAACCCGACGGTGTCCGGTCCCCCCACCCTACTACATTCCCTCCGCCTCCACGCGTCAGTGACTCCCCATGACTAACGCAGCGCGCCGGTGACTCCACACCACCCCAGGCCGGCGTTCGGGCAGAGTGTTTTTTGACCGGAGCTGTACTGAATGATAATGAGGGGACCGCCAGTGGACCCGTGGGTTCGCGCCGCGGTGCAGCGCAGGTACTTTGATAGCCTAACGTAACACGCATGCACACACGAGATTCGCCACGAGATCCTGCACAAGGCCCGAGAAATCGACGCTCACGGTGCATTGCGGAATTTCCTCGCCTCCTCGCCATCGCCGCCTTCGCCATGCCACCCGACGCACCGCGCATTGCTCTCCCGCCGCTCGCGCGCCTCCACGCGCCTCGCACCGCCTCTCCACGCCAAATGTTACGATCCGATTCGCCCCGATCGCAATATTTGCTTGCCGCCGTCGGGTTGCTCGGTCAACGGTGGAGGCGGCTGCTCGCCTTGCACGGCCTGATGCAGCGCGCGGATTGGGGCGTTTTGGCGCGCTGCTGCTTGCAGTACAGTGCACTGCTCGCAGCGGCGCTATTCGCAACGCCTCGAGAGTAGGCTCACCAAGACCCGGAATATTATGGGTTACGTGGCGTTCTTGCCCGGAATCATGGGTGCTGAGGAAATCCTTCTTGTAACTGAACGTGCTTTTGAATTTTCTCTGACAGGCGCGCCAGAAAGAAGACCGAAGCTTCGGTGATGTGTTCTTGCGTGAGGCTCTGGGCATGCGGGCGCGCGGCAGCCTCACCACACACCCGCAACTCCTCATTTGACTTGCTTGGTATTGCAAAAAATCTAACACAAGCAGGGAGCGGTGCATACACTCCGAACGAACCCCATGCGAGCTCCGGGCACCTGTGTGTGTATGGAATACGGCTCTATGCGGCTGGCCTCCTGCCTGCGGCTGCCAGCAGCGCTCAGCAGCGTGCGGCCCGTCCGGCGCCCCTACCTAGAAGGCTCGTCCCGCAACTAGTGCGGCTGCAAACTCGCGCTCGCTCATGACCTGGCCGTAATAAGAGGCCTCGAGAGAGACAAACTCGTCAATGAAGTTGGCGGTAAGGCCACTCTCAAGGAACTGGGGAGCGCTGACAACACGAAAGAGCCTCGCTCCGGGGTAGCGTAGCGCACCTTCCACCCAAGCTGCCCCACTCGCTGGCCACGGCAGCGTGCTGTCGAGATCAAGGACGTGGTGCTGACCTCGTGCTTGAGCTGGCAAAGATTTGCCCGATAGACATACTGCTTCTGTGGCATGACCGCAGCCTCACAGCCGCCGGCGTCGCTACGCCGAGGTGCGGCCACGGCACAAGCTCCGGCGGCCACAAAGGCGTGTGTCTGCGCGACAGCAGAGGCGTACTGTCTGCGCGACACGGTGATCGTCGCCGCCGCCGTGGTGATGAACGACTGAGCCAAGACGACGGCCATGGCGAACGCGGGCGGGACGAATGTATTCATTTGGGCAACAATCTTGTGGATGCCCCGACGAGACACGTGTTAAATTAAAAGAAGAAAATTTTCCGCAAGTGTTTGCGCTTCTTAGCTCCCCGGTCCTGGGCTCCAAGTGCTCCCGGGCTTTCACGTCCCTTGCGCGTGCAAGGCGCGAGCAATGCCAATGGAGACGTGATGCCTGCATGCGCCCGTCGAGTCGAAATCGATATGCAAGTCGATCTTTCTTTGGCTCGCCGCGAACACGACGGCCTACTTACTCAGTTATTGCAATACTCTGAGAGAGAGTTGTTTTGTTTGTACTCTGATGCTCCGGGCCGACCCGTCCCAGCTACCCGACGGTGGCACTCTTCCACGTCTCGCTCACGCTGAGAGAAACGTGTGGAACGGCGTGCAGCAGAGTCCCCACGAGTCGGTCCGCGTGCCTCCCTCGCGGGGTCCCGTACGTATACCGTTCTCACACATCCATATAAACTCACTTTGGCGCAATTTGGCCTCACTGAAGCGATGCCTCAATCCTCAATCCTCAGATTTAGATTAGGACGCTGTCTAACCTCTAGGTGCGGGGGCGGGCGGCTCCTTTAGACCTTTATTCCTTACTTTTGCTGCGATTCGTATTTCCGCACCGCGCCAGTCTTAGTCCGCACCCCTGCCAAACTTCCGCGGGTTGCACGGTCACACCGCGAGCGACTGGAGCTTGGCGACGATGCGCGGCACGCTGGAGCACACCAGGTTGCTCCAGCCCACCCCGCCGGGCGAGCACCACGACGTCGAGCCCGCGGGCGTGACCGATGCAAGGCGGCCGTCGTTGCCCTGCCAGAAGCACTCATACCCCGCCGCGTGGAGCGCGTCCAGAGACCTCTTGAGGGTGCGCTTCTCTTCGAAGCGCGGGCGCCAGTAGCCGACGCGATCGTGGTACTCAAACTCGACGACGTCGATTTTTCGAGATGCCAGCATGGCCTGCGCTCCCTCGAGAACCAGCGCGTCGAAGCCCTCTGTGTCCACGGCCAGCCAGTGCACCTTGTCCAGCCCGTGCTTGGCGCAGAAGTCGTCCACCGAGGTGGCCGGTTGCGGGTTGTTCCACCGGCCAGGCGCATTGCGCATCAGCGCCGAGGCGCCCTCGTCGCCGCCTCCGCAGCGCGACGGTCCGTAGACGAGACCGCTGCGATTCGTGACGGCGACGTGGTGCGCGATCCCTGGGACAGACAATCTCTCAAAGAGGTTCTTCAGCAGCCAGTGGTTGCACGCAGTGAGCTCGAAGGCGTGCACCCGCACTGAGGGCGCATGCAGGCGGACGGCTGGGGCTGGCGACTGGCACGTCATGCACACGCCACACGACGTGAGGACCCCGTGCGGCCGGAACGCCTTGATCGCTGCCAGCCAATCCGCGTTGGTGCGCCAGCCGGCGGAAGCAGCAGCTGCTGAGTGGAAGCGCTGCAGAAACTCTGCGACCTGATAGCCCTTGTTGGCGCCAGCGTTGATGAATGTCATCTGTGGCTCGAGTAGCAGCGGCGCAACAGCGTCGATCCACGCATGCGCCGGGCACGAGCTATTCCGTGCCACCGCAAGACCGCGCCGGCAGCGCGACAAGCTTTGCGAGGCCATAGGTGTGGAGGGGGCACGAGCCTTGAACGCCATAGATTGCCACAGCGCGGGAGAAAGCACGGTGGAGCGACAGGATCGATGTGGGCACTCGAGGTGGACATCCTTTGGGCACTGTTCACAGCCTTGTTATTTATTGATACCCCGGGTAAGCGTTCCCGTGCCTCGACAATTGCCGCTGGTAGGCGCGCCGCGCCGAACCATGGCGGGCGCGCCGCGGCTGCGCAACCCTCGTCACAATGCCAACCGCGCGCGGCCGTCGACCGGCAAGCACACGCCTCGACTCGGACACAGTGTTCCGAGGGCAGGTGTGATGCGCTAGCCGTCGCCCACCCTGGGGAGTCTGCCTCTTCGTATCTCTTTTCGCAGTCTCTCGCCGCTTCTCGCTGCAACCTTCATGCCACCTCGCGGCCGTCCCACTCTCGTCGTTCTCTCCCTTGTCACTTCCTCCTCTGTCGCGTCGTTCTCTTCTGCCTCGTCCTGCGACGCCGCCGCCTGCCGGTCCCTTGTTCTCGCGGCTTCTTTCGCCTCTCGGCGCAACTCCGTCCTCCTTGCGGCGTATCCTGGCCCCTCGAGTCTATCGAGCTCCCCTCGCGCAAGGACCACATTTCTGACTCCCACTCCGATCATTTGCCTCCAGGTCATGTTGTTGCTCAGGTCCACTCTCTCTTCGAACACTCGTGCCTCTACGGATGATGCCGGCGCTGGGGTCCCCTTCGGATGCATCGTGACATCTGACAACTGAATTTCCACTGGTTGTCCTCCTCTGAGTCATCTTCCCCGTCCTCCTTCCGCTCGGCTCTTCGCTCGGTACGTCCGCCCCACCGCAATATCAGAGCCAAACATTTGAATTCTTTTTCAAAAAGGTACACGATGCGGGCCTCGTTCCCGCCATTGAGCCGCGGCGCCCGCACGCTCGCCTCCGAGGCCGGCAGACGCAGCTACGACGCTGTGGTCTGCGGCGCCGGCATCGCTGGTGTCTCGTGCGCGCACTACCTCGCGCGCAGCGGCGCCTCGGTGCGGCGCCACACCGAGCACTGACGGTCCGGTCCCACCCAAGAGCCTTGCCGCTCCGCCGCTAGGTGCTGCTCGTCGACAGCCGGCCGCCGCTCTCCCACACCTCCTCGCTCTCGACCGAGTGCTACCGCAACTTCTTCCCCGGATCGGTCCCGCTGACGGCCTTCATGCAGCGCTCGGTCGACCTGCTCGAGGCGCGGGCCGCCGAGTGCGACAACGCGTTCGGGCTCAACCGGCGAGGGTACTGGTTCCTCTCGGCGAGCGAGGAGGGCGCAGCGCAGCACGCCCTCGCCCTCTCCGACCCGGGCCTCGCCAGCTGCGGCGGAGTGAGCCACTTTAGCGACGCCTCGCACGGACTGCGGTACCGGCATGATGCGCCGACCGGAGCAGCAGCAGCAGCAGCAGCAGCAGCAGCAGCAGCAGGAGGAGGAGGAGGGGGCGATGGGCCGGCTGCGATGCTCTTCTCCGGTCGCGAGGCGGTGCAGGCGTACGTGGGCAGCCTCCCTCCCTTCCTGGCGGCAGACGCGAGCTCGCTGCTGGTCGCATCTCGCGCGGGGCGAGAGACAGCCGAGAGACAGCCGAGAGACAGCCGAGAGACAGCCGAGATACAGCCGATATACAGCCGATATACAGCCGAGATGTAGCCGAGATGTAGCCGAGATTGTAGCAAGACGGGGATGACGACACACAGACCAGACAAGGCAAGGCACTCAGTGACTCACAGAACAGACAGGTGGGTGTCGGCCCAGATCTCGCCAGATCTCGCCAGATCTCGCCAGATCTCGCCAGATCTCGCCAGATCTCGCCAGATCTCCCCACATCTCCCCGAACAGGTGGATGTCGGCCCAGCAGATGGGCATGGAGCTCCTCTCCAAGGCGCGCGACGCGGGCGCCGCCACGCTGATCCCCTCCTCGCTGCAAGGTGCTCGAGATCTGGGGAGATATGGGGAGATATGGGGAGATCCTCTCCTTGCTGCAAGGCGTTTGAGATATGGGGAGATTAGGGCTGCTCCCCTCCTCGCTGCAAGGCGTTCGCACCGCGTCCGACGGCAAGGTCGAGGCGGCGCTGCTGTCGGTGCCCGGCGAGTCGGAGCCGCTGGAGGTGCGGACTGGGGCGGTGATCAACGCTGCAGGCCCGTCCCAGAGAGCGCATTGAATGGAGTGTACACACACACACACACACTCTCTCTCTCACACACACACACACACACACACACACACACACACACACACAGAGACAGACACGAGACACACGGGACCGGCACTGTCAAGGTCACCGCAGACGTTGGGGCATGACGCGATGAGAAGTGCCCAACACTGCAGGCCCGTACGAGACAGACACAGAATAGACAACGGGGCACGATGCGATGTGTGAGAGAAGGTGTATCGACGCTGCAGGTCCGTATGCCGGCGTGGTTGACGCGCTGCTGCGCGGCGGCGGCGGCGAGGGCGGCGGCGGGCGGGAGCTGCCGCTACAGAACGAAGTGCACGCCAAGGACGCCGCGGCGTGACGAGGAGACTTGCGCATGCCGCGCCCCCCCTCTGTCGACGCGCGTGTGGGGGGCGCCCCCCCCTTTTCTGCTGCAGGCGGTGCTGCGGGACGACCTCTCCGCGGTGCCTGGCGACGCGCCGATGGTTGTGTGGACTGACCCGGCCACGCTCTGCCGTGAAGATGGGGGAGACTACACTGTTTGTACCCTTTGTCTGATTGTGTGAGTATGTTCTTATTGCAGGTTACGCTGCCGTGGAGCGAGGAGGAGGCGGAGGCGCTGCTCGAGATTGGAGGGTTCGAGGCGAGCTACAGCCGAGATGTAGCCGAGATACAGCCGAGACGCAGCCGAGATCTAGCCGAGATACAGCCGAGACGCAGCCGAGAGATGGCCGAGATACAGCCGAGATACAGCCGAGAGATAGCCGAGAGATAGCCGAGGTATAGCCGAGGCGCCCCTCGCCGGCTCGCCGGTGTGTGTGAACGGCGTCTCTTCACGCCTCGAGCTGTGAACAGGCGAGCCTCGCCGGCTCGCTGCCCGGAGGCCTTCCTGCGCCCCTCCCCGGCCCGCTCGGCTGAACAGCGCCTCTCCACACCCCCGAGCTGTGACCAGGCTTCCACCTGCGCCCCTACCCGGGGAAGCCGCACTCGCTGCTCATGCTCTGGGAGGCGATCCACGCCAATAATAATATTAATCAATAATAATAAGAATAATAACAATAATAATAACAATAATAACTCGCTGCTCATGCTCTGGGAGGCGATCCACGTCAATAATAATATTAATCAATAATAATAATAATAATAATAATAATAATTAATAATAATAATAATAATAACTCGCTGCTCATGCTCTGGGAGGCGATCCACGCGGATGTGGCGGTGCCGCGGGAGCCGCCCGAGGAGGTTGGGCTGAGAAGAGAGAGGACGAGACAGAGAGCGAGAGGGGAAGAGAACGGCGGTGCCGCGGGAGCCGAGGAGGCGCACGGCACGGCACGGCACGGCACGGATTCTCCCACACTCACTAGTGCATACGTGTACTGTTCACACCGCTGGCGCACTGCATTGCATAGCACAGCACCACATTGCACTGGGGCTGCGGCGGTCGCTCTCCGCCGCGCTGGCGCAGGGAGCGTGGGGGAGGGTGTCGTGGCGGTGGTCGACTAGGCGCTCTCTGCCACACAGCCCACGGGACCTGAACCCTCACTGGATTCGGCACTCTGGAGGTATGGGACTAGGCGGAGCTGCGCGGTTCGCTGTTCGCCGAGCTCACCTTGCGGGCGCTGTCGCGTGCAGTGCCGGCGCTCGGGGGCTACTTGGGCGAGGACGGCTCGATGACGGCAAACGTGTCGGTGGGGGGCGGCGGCGGCGGCCCAGAGGGCGCGGGGGGAGGTGCAGTTCTTCACAGCAGGCGGGTGTGAACAGGTCGACGGCGGCTACTACTCGAAGGCGCCCGACAATTTGCCGCTCATCGGCCCTGCGGCGGGCGAGATCTAGTCGAGATCGAGATCGAGCCGAGCTCGAGCCGAGATCTAGATCGAGCCGAGGTCGAGCTGAGATCTGGCCGAGATCTAGTCGAGAGTGCGCCTGCTGTCCAGCCGCCGCGAGGCCCACGCGCCGGACCGTTCCCGGACAGCGCCAGCGGGTGTCGAGGTCCCCCCCTTCCCTTCCCATTCCCCCCCCCTCCTCCCCCCCCTCCTCCCCCAGGAGGGCCGCGAGGAGCTTACGTGTGCGCGGGGCTGTCTGGGTATGGCATCATGGCCGCCAACGCCGCGGGCGAGCTGCTGGCCAAGCACGTGACTGGCGCGCCGCTACCCGAGGCGTACGCGGCCTACCGCACCACCCACGGACCTGAACTCACACTGGGTTCGGTACTCTGGAGGTATGGTACTAGGCGTACGCGGCGGGCTTCCTGCCCGACCGGTGGGAGACCGAAGAGTACCGGCGCGGCGTGGAGAGCGGCCCCGTCGGCAAGGGCTTCCAGATCTGAGGCGGAGGGCGACCCCCGCGCCCTTTTCTTTCTCCTGACCTGACTACCGACTTGCGAGGGGGGGGGGGGGGGGCGCTGGCGCCTCTCAGCCCTGACCGACCGCGGTCTGATATGTGCAGGTCTGATGCCCGCCCCCTCAAGGCGGTGCGTGCGTACGGGGTGTGGACCCTGAGTTGACCAGGGGTTGTGCGCTGGGCCCTCCTGCTCGGCTCCAGCGAGTAGACAAGTGTTGTCATCAGCAGAGGAGATGGATCTTGACCTCAGGGCCGATGTGGCCAAGCGCTGGTAGCGTGATTTTACCTCACACCCACGGTCTCACAGTGTGCCGGCAGTCGCCGAGCAGTGTTCGAGGTTCGCCGAGCGCGGCGCAGGTTGAGGGAAGCCGCCACCGACGAGCGCGTTGGAGTATTCACTCCGGGGACAAAGACACGGCCGCACGCACACGAGCTGGCAGCTGCGGTCGTGCGGCCGTCATAGCGGCGAGGCGCGGGACCGCGTCTGTGGCGAGGTGGGTCGCGTCCCTCGATTTCCGTCAACTCAGCATCCACACCCTCTATCGTGTAAGTGCGGTCAGCTCTAAGAAAAACGAAAACAAAAAAGCTGACAGAGAGAAAATCGTCCCGCAGACTCCACGAGTCGCATGCAGTGCTGACCCCTGAGGTCCTGTCTCGGGTGTCTGCTCGCGTGGTCGTGCGCTCGGTCTCCACGACTCCACTCCTCCACGGCACCCCACTCACACAAAAACACAACCACGGACCCAAGACGCACAAGCTCAGACAGTCGAGAAAGGGATAGACCGCAACGACAGTCAGAAGTCAGCGCTGGGTCCCAGGGCGAATACCCCACTCACGAGACATGAACAACCAAGCTTGGCGAGGGGAGGCAAACCCGTCGCACACGCACAGACGCTACCTGTAAGCGCTCACGCACGCCATCTGAGAGGATCCGAAGCGGTGGTCGATCCATTGGGCGAGCGACTCTGCCCATATACGTAACACGACCAGGCGTGACTCCCTCAAGCGCTGCGGATCGTACGCGGGTGCGCCGAGAGAAGACGAGACGGCGCAGGAGGGGGCGGCGGCGGCACTGCCGGGGGTAGCCGCGGCCGCTTGCTCCCTCCGCCTGCTAGGGGGTGCGCATTGCTGCGGCAGAGGCGCAGGGAGATGTGAGCGCGATGCCGCGGTGGCGCAGGGAGGAAGGGCGAGGGACAAGCGGCAGGCGCGCACCTCGCGATCGTGGCATGCCGCCGCCACCGCTTCTGCTGCTGCTGCTGCTGCGATGTGATTTCAGAAGAAGACGCCCTCGGGCTGCGCTGCTGCACGGACGACAAGAGACGGTGAGAGGCGTGAGCATGAGCGGTGCAAAGAGGGGTGGTCTGGCACGCCTGAAGGAGTCGGTCACGGAGGCTGCAGAGCCAGCACCTGGTCGCATCGAGCGCCTCTATTTGCCTTCGATTCGCCTCGACCTGTGCGGCGGGCGGAGCTCCTTTTCACAAAGTGCGATGCAGGGCACGCAATAGGCGCGGGCGCTTCGTGGGGTGAGACCTGCTCGAGCATTGCCGAAAGCGGGACGCGCTCGCCGTCGCGCTGCGCCCTATCGGCCGGGGTGCTTGCGGTCGGTGGTCCTGGCTCGGCGGCTCGCGCTGCACGCTGTGGATCGAGCATGAGCTGGCACAGCTTATACACCGCGGTGGCCTGGCCGTGGGGAACCTGTACGCAATCAAAACTGTTTCGTGTCGCGTTATTGCACGCCCGCCGAGCGAAGACCGGCGCATATTCCCGGGGGGGGGGGGGGGGGGGAACTAATATGCGCACTTTCTTCAAAGTACCCCTTCCATCACGGTGCCGACGGGATGCGGCTCAGAGGGGGTGGCTCCTGTGCAAGCACGGCTAGCATCGTGGCGGGACCTCGCTCGTCTTCGTTCGAAAAGTCTCGTATGGCTCGTACTAACTACGTCTACGAGCAACTTTCTGTTTCGCTGACATGCGCACACCGCCGACCTGCGAGGTCGCGCCAGTTCCTGTTGTGGACCATAACTCCATGCGCTAACTCGTGTTGGCGGACCTTCAGCCGATTGGTCAGCTTCATGGCCCATCGCTTCTGAGGAGCAGTGTATAGACCTCGCGCTAAAGTCGCGCTCCGACGTGAGCCACCTGTACGCAAAGGCGAACCGATGGCCCGATGCACCCGCTGACCTGCGTAGGGGAGAAGATGAGGAGAGTCCCTGAGGACCTAGCAACAAGAAGCAACCCACGTGCGTGTGCATGTGCAGACAGACAGTGTGCATGATGCCGCACGCTGCAAGTGAGCACACCTGAAAAAGAGAGTGCACACCTTGTAAAGGTTAGGTCTCGCTGGTAGGCACATAACCAAGAACGTTTAGCTGTCAAAGCCCATTCATTAATAGCTCCCTAACAATATTTGCTGTCATCAAAACCGAATGAATCCTGACTCGGTGCTGTGGACGAGCACTACATAGAATTCACTACATAGTCCGTGTCGTAGTCTCGTGACATGTGGAAACTAGAGAAACCTTCTGAAACTCGGGGAAATCTATCTATCTATCTATCTATCTATCTATCTATCTATCTATCTATCTATCTTCTGAAACTCGCGAAATTCTCCGGAAATCGGGTGCTTGGGGGTATCAAAATCTTACGGCTCTAGTACAGTACAGATTTTGGCCTCTGTATCCGTTTTATACAGTCGTAACTCAAGCGAGCCCTACGTGCGTGGTGGAGCGGCTACATTTTTACACACACACACACACACACACACACACACACACACACACACACACACACACACACACACACACACACACACACACACTATATTTTTAACCGTGAACGCAAGCGGCGCATTTTTTTTCATTGCACCCCTCAGTGCGCTTTCGACGATGGGCTGTGGCGACAGCAAGGCGGCGCAGTATAGGGCTGAGGCTGATGACTACGCCGCCCGCAAGAAGAACGGCTTCAAAGACCCGCAGCTAGAGAAGTGGCGGAAGGACGGCATCAAGCAGAAGAAAAAGCTGAAGCATGTCGAGGACCCGCTGAAGAATAAGCGTCTCCCACAAAACCCGAAGCCCAAAAGGGGAGGCAACGGGCCGACGCTGACCGGTGCCACTCCTGCGTCCGGGCCCAGCGGAGACGAGCTCAAGAAGCAACGCGGCAAGCTGAAGCACCGGCGATGAATTCAAGGACGCTGTGTGCCTTCGTGGGCGTATTCTTATCGCCCCTCGCCAGCGCGGCAGTTCTGATGACGTTATGGTTGTGAGGGTTGTCTGGTCGTCGATGCATCAAGGTGGGAAGTTCGAGTCGGTGCCAAATACCTTCTCGAAGAATGAACACACGTGCATGTGCATGGTGCATACTAGTGGTACACCGACGCGGCTACGGAGAGAGGAGAGACAGTGCGGCTTTACCACGGAGAGCACAAGACACGCAGTGTTACAGACGCCGAGCCGCACAATAGTAGTGTGCCGCATAATAGTAGTGGGGGCAAGGGCCCGAGGGCGGGGCTGCTCGGCGCGCTCTGTGTCTTGCTCGATCTGGGGCTGGGCCCCGGGCTGCTGGGTGCCTGTGGCGGTGCCTCAGTGCCTGACAGTGACACGCTGAGTAACAGTAAGCTCTGACCTTTGACCTTTGAGCTCTGACCTGCTGTCACCTGTGACCTGGGCCGTGTCTATGTCTCTAAGCCAAGCTGTTTCAAAGTGTTTCAAAGTGCGCAAACAATCGCGCCTCAGGCTCCTCGGCGACAGCTCTGTGTGCACACACACAGTGACTGAAACCCAGTGAAAGTGAAACACAGCTGCGCACAGCTGTATTGCATTGCTGGGTCGCACCTCGGCACTGCAAACTCCCTCGCACAACACTGGGCACGGGACTGGCGCGCACTGGCACTAACACAGGTACACCACTGGAGCCGCCTAAGCGACTCCCGCGAGGACGGTAAAAAAATTCCTAAACGAAAAGAATTTTACAACAAAGCTCCCTCGCACAACACTGGGCACGGGACTGGCGCGCACTGGCACTAACACAGGTACACCACGGGAGCCGCCTAAGCGACTCCTGCGAGGGCGGCGAGGCACTTAGCTCCGTGCACCCGCCCGCCCCCGCCACAGGCAAGCTCATTCACAACCTGCTCTGCGATTGCCTGTGAAGAACGACCAAGAAAAGAAAAAGGAGAAAGAAGCGGAGTTTTAAAAACAAGAACCGGAAAGAACAAGGAAAAGAAATCGTGAGGGCTGTGAAAGATTTTTGGCAAAAAAAGAATGGCTGCATGAATTTGGACTCAAAAACCAAGCAAGGCCCCTTTTCTCTCGACCACGCACAACATCCCGAGGAAAAGAAAAATTCTACACAAGGACATTGATGCAGTCACTCGACTCCGTCGGGGGCGGACGGTTTGGGGGAGCAAGAAAGAGACCGAGCGAGGGAGTCGCGATCGGTACCCCCGTTCGATCTGAGCGCAAAGGCGCAGCGCGGGTGGAGCACGACGGTTGGGCTGCTACGTCTTGGCACTTGGGGGGTCCGTCGGCGGGAGAGAGGTCCTCACAAACACAGAGGTCCTCATCAGACACGAGAGGTCCTCGTGGACGAGGTCCTCAGTATGCGTGAGGACAGGACCTCTCTCTTGAGGAGATGCGAGGACCATA
>NW_005201851.1:228754-230260 GCF_000372725.1 Emiliania huxleyi CCMP1516 | reverse complement strand
GAGGCAGAGGAGCGCAACGAGGCCTTGCGATCCTCTGCTGCAGAGGCGGCCGCCACGGCGGGGGCGGAGGCGGAGAGGGCGGCGAGGGCGGAGGGGGCGGCCGAGGGGGCGCTGCAGCGGGCCGGCGCCGCCGAGGAGAAGGCGGCGGCGGCGGCGGCGACACTCGAGGCAGCGCAGCGAGAGGTGCGAGTGTTGCAGGCGGGGTATAGCCGAGATGCGCCGAGATGCGCCGAGAGGCGCCGAGAGGCGCCGAGGGCGCCGAGGGGCGCCGAGATCCGCGCGAGATGCGGCGAGATGCGCCGAGATTGTGGGTGCTCCCTCCGCAAGAGCGGCGCGGCGAGGTGGGAGGAGAGTCTGGCTCGGATCCTTCCCGGAACCTTCTCGGACCCTTCCTGCAGGAGCGGCGCGACGAGCTGGGAGAGCAGTTGGCTGTGGCGCGGGAGGATGCGGCGCGGCAGCTCGAAGACAAGGCTCGCGTCGGCTCCGAGCTCGCGCAGAGCAGGAGGGCCAACCCCCGCCTCACACCTCGGCCGTACACCTCAGCCACCTCTCTCGGCTCTACTTGGATCGGCTGCCTCTCGGCCGCATCCCAGCTGCACCTCGGCGGCATCTCGGCTGCGTCTCGGCTGCGTCTCGGCTGCATGCTTGCGACACCCCGTCCTGTCGGCGCGCAGGAGGGCGGCGCACGCGGCGCAGGAGGAGGTGGGGAGGCTCGCATCGGACAAGACGGCGCTCGAGAGGGCGCTCGGCGCGGCGCAGGAGGACGCGAGCCGCGCAGCCGAGGATGAGGCGTCGCTGGCGGCGCGCGTGGTTGCGGCAGAGGCGCGTTGTGTGGGGGGGGGGGGGGAGCCAAGACCCTACCCCACCCTCTCAACAATGCCACCCTAACTGGACTCCCTCACTCTCGCTTACAACGACGAGGACGGCAAAAACCTACACAAGGTGGACTTACTGCACACCCTTTAGCATCTCAGCTTGCAATGCCATGCCATGACAGTGTCTTCGGCAACATAGGATCTTGCGCCGTGCTGGAACGTGATGGCCACGGCGCTGCGCGCGCTCACGGTGCCCAAGATCGAGCTTGCGGCGTACTACGTCGATCGGAGTGACGACGGCTTCTGCACCAAGCTCCTGACGAGCCGCCTCCCTCCAGCGGAGCTGTCGGTGGTCATGGGTTTCTACCGCTGCGGCCTCTCCGTCGCCGCCCTCTCCCAGCTGGCGTCGCAGCTGCCGCCGACTCTTGCGGCGCTCTCCATCTCCTTCGACTACAAGGCCTCTTTCGAGATCGACTACGAGGGTCCGGGGCCCGACTACCAGGCGACCCGGACGGCGGCCATGCGGCGGTTTTTCGAGGCGCTCCGCGCGCGGCCCCTGAAGCGGCTCGAGTTGGTGGAAGGCTTCGAGTGCTTCATGGGCAGCAAGGGCGACTGGGAGCTCCTGTTTGAGAATCTGCCCTCGACCCTCGAGACGCTCAAGATCGAGACGCACGCAAAGGGACTCGGAGAT
>NW_005201851.1:223864-227390 GCF_000372725.1 Emiliania huxleyi CCMP1516 | reverse complement strand
ATGTTTAGTGTAGTCGGTAGGGACCGTTTAAGTGCATGCCTCTCCAACCGCTTCTGTATAGGCGCTAGGGTTATGGATCGGACTTATAAGTGCATGCCTCTCCAACCGCTTAAGTGTCGTCACGTGCGGCAAATGGTGATGTGCTTGCCGTCCAACCGGCCTCGCGGCCAGCGCGGCAGCGCGGCTCGGAGGCGCTTGTACGCGGGCCCGGACGTGCGTAGGTCGGCGACGTAAAGCGATCCGGTCTCGAGGCCGGCCGGGATGGCCTCGACCAGCGCCAGGGCGCCCTTTGCGCCGACCCCGCACCCGCCGATTGGATTGCCATTCCCATTGAAGCAGAGGTCCAGCTTCCGCAGGCCGCTCGGCAGGTGCTTCGCCAAGACGCCCGCGCCCCGATCTCCGAGTCCCTTTGCGTGCGTCTCGATCTTGAGCGTCTCGAGGGTCGAGGGCAGATTCTCAAACAGGAGCTCCCAGTCGCCCTTGCTGCCCATGAAGCACTCGAAGCCTTCCACCAACTCGAGCCGCTTCAGGGGCCGCGCGCGGAGCGCCTCGAAAAACCGCCGCATGGCCGCCGTCCGGGTCGCCTGGTAGTCGGGCCCCGGACCCTCGTAGTCGATCTCGAAAGAGGCCTTGTAGTCGAAGGAGATGGAGAGCGCCGCAAGAGTCGGCGGCAGCTGCGACGCCAGCTGGGAGAGGGCGGCGACGGAGAGGCCGCAGCGGTAGAAACCCATGACCACCGACAGCTCCGCTGGAGGGAGGCGGCTCGTCAGGAGCTTGGTGCAGAAGCCGTCGTCACTCCGATCGACGTAGTACGCCGCAAGCTCGATCTTGGGCACCGTGAGCGCGCGCAGCGCCGTGGCCACCACGCTCCAGCACGGCGCAAGATCCTATGTTGCCGACGACACTGTCATGGCATGGCATTGCAAGCTGAGATGCTAAAGGGTGTGCAGTAAGTCCACCTTGTGTAGGTTTTTACCCTCCTCGTCGTTGAAAGCGAGCTTGAGGGAGTCCAGCCGCCGTGGCAGCGTCGAGAGGGTCGAGTAGGCTGCCGGGTCCCGCATGCAGCAGGCCAGGCGGAGGTCTCTGAGCTGTGGCGCGCAGGGCAGCCGCAGCGCCGGCGTCCAGCACGCCATGAAGTCGAGCGAGCGCAGCTCGCGGCAGCGCTGGAGGAGGGTCTCCGTCGAGGCGTCCCCCATTCGACCTCCCCGCGGGGAGGTAAGGCACAAGCTCCGCAGCCCCGCCGGAAGCCCCGCGGCCAAGACCTCCGCATCAGGGTCCTCGAGGATAACGTAAACGGTCTCCAGAGTCAACGTCTGGAGACCGGGCGGCAGCAAGGCCAGGAGCTGCCCGAGCCTCCGACGATCGTCTCCTGGCAAACTCTCCACCGAGCTGAGGGTGAGGTGCAGCTCGGTCAGGTAGCTCGGAATGCGCCACTGCAAGCCCTGCACCGTCGCACTGCTGAGCTGGACGCTGAGGCCCGTGCGGAAGATGGCGCCCCAAATCTCGCCCAAGGCATCGCGCCAGGCGCGGCTCACGCACAGCCAGTCCACAACAGGGTGCGATAAGCCGATGCAGTAGCTGTCCTGGATGAGGAACGCCTGGATCGTGTCTAGCTCCAAGACCCGGGCGAGCAAGTCGGAAGCAGCTCTTAAGGTGTGGCTCCGCAACACGGCTGGCATTTTGTGGTACAGAGGCTAGAGCGAATGTATCATGGGTTGTTGTTGTCGTGCATTTGGACCGTGCGTCCCCTGCTCGCGCTGCGCATGTGTGGATCATGATATGCCTCTCTTTTTGGTAAGCCATTGTGCGCCTAAACTTTCGCACGTGCAGCACCGAAGCCGCAGCAGCCTTTGAAAGCCGCAACAATTCCTCTGCGAGCTGTAGCTCCTCTTCATCGTATTCATAGCCCGCATCGCCATCTCCATCCTCGCCGCCGCCGTCGCCGCCGCCGTCGTCGCCGCCGCCGCCGCTGTCGCCGCCGCTGTCGCCGCCGCTGTCGCCGCTGTCGCCGCCGCTGTCGCCGCCGCCGTCGTCACCGGCCGCTGTGCTACGCGTCGCCTCGGCGAAGCCGCCGCCGATGTCGCCGCCGCCGCTCTCCTCGACGCCGTCGCCTGCCCCGCCGTAGCCCGCCTCACCGCTGTTGCCAGCCTCGCCGCCGCCAGCCTCACCACCGCCTTTCTCGCCGCCGCCCACCTCGCCGCCGTCGACCTCCTCGTCGCCCGTCGCCTCCGCTCCACTGTCGAGCACTGCCTGCACCTCTCCGCCTGCCTCACCGCCAGACAAGATTGCGGAGCCGGCCGCGTCGCCCGCCGCTTCCGTCGCCTCGGGCGAGAGCCCCGCAGCGGTCGCATCGAGCGCCGCCTGCGCCGCCGAGCCCGCTACCGCCCCAGCAGCAGCCGCGGTAAACTGAATGCGCTCGGCCTCCTCGCCGCCGTAGAGCACGACCGCGGCACCGCCGCCCAGCAGCACCAGAGCCATCTCCTCGGCGCCGCCCTCGGCGCCGCCACCTGCGCCCTCGCCGCCGCCCTCGTCGCCGCCCGCCTCGCCGCCGCCCCACACCCGCTGGTCCGAGTCGGACGTGACCGCCGAACCATACACGCCCGCGTAGTACACGCCCTTCTTGCGCGCGAAGGTCAACTCAAGCTCGTCCAGAGCCTGCGGCGCGAGGTACTGTATGGCCTCCCCCGCCTCGCCGCCATACAACGGCCGGGCAACGCCGCCGCCCAGCATCAGTCGCCGGCGCCCGGGGGCGCCATCCGGGAAGCGCATCAGGGCCGGCCGAGGTTCCACCGTCGGCTCGGCGATGGGCATCGAAGTTACCTCCCGCTCCTCGTCCGACCACTCGGAGGTCGACACGGACCACCAGTTCACAGACTCGTTAGCGCCGCTGTTGCCGTCGCCGACACCCTCGCCGCCCTGCATCGAGTCGTCCTCCGAGACCTCGACCACCTCGCCTCCTGGCATAGAGACGTCCTCCGAGCCCTCGACCACCTCGCTGCCCTGCATCGAGTCGTCCTCCGAGTCGGTGACCACCTCGACCCAGACCTCACGAGGATCGTCGCCGCAGCCGTCCTCGGCGCCGACCCCTTCGTCGCCCTCGCCGCCGCCGCCGCTGCCGCCCCCTCCGTCGCCGTCGTCGCCGCCCTCCGCCACGCTCTCGTCGCTTGCCCCGCCGTCGCCTGCCTCGGCCGCATCGCCCGCCGCTGTCTCCGCCGCCTCGGGCGAGAGTCCCGTTGCGGTCGCACCGAGCGCCGCCTGCGTCGCCGAGGACGCTACCGCCCCAGCAGCAGCCGCCGTAAACTGGATGCGCTCGGCCTCCTCGCCGCCGTAGAGCACGCACGCAACGCCGCCGCCCAGCAGAGCCAGAGCCATCTCCTCCCCGCCACCGCCGCCGCCGCCGTTGTTTTCGATGTCGCCTTTGATGCTGTGGATGTGGTGTTTACGCCCTCGATGTCTGATGTTTCGCCGTCTGGATTGCAGTTGATTGATGTTGTGACTGAATTGCGTCGGCTTTAGGCTCCAAGTA
>NW_005201851.1:193087-223764 GCF_000372725.1 Emiliania huxleyi CCMP1516 | reverse complement strand
CGCCGCCGCCCTCGCTGCCGTCGCCGCTGCCGTCGCCCTCGCCTCCACCGCCGTCTACGTCGCCGCCGTCGCTGCCTCCCTCCGCCTCGCCCTCGCCTCCGCCTCCCTCCGCCTCGCCCTCGCCTCCGCCGCCATCAGCATCGTCCTCGCCATCCCCTCTCTCCGCCCCGTCGAAGCCGCCGCCGTCCGCCTCCCCGCCGCCTCCGCCGCCTCCGCCTCCGCCACCACCGCTATCGCCACCCTCGCCGCCGCCTGCGCCGCCGCCCGCGCTGCCACCGCCATCGTCACCCTCGCCGCCGCCCATGCCGCCGCCGCCCTCGCCTTCGCCGCCTCCCTCACCGCCCTGCCCGATCACTGAGGACACCCACCCCTCGACGCTGCCGGGCAGTCCGACCTCGTCGACACCGCCTCCGCCGCGACCTCCCAAGCCGACGAGGTCGTCGCCGCCGTCAACGACATCGAGATCGAGCACGGTTTCGCCACCAGGAACGACGCCAGGCACAGCGCCGCTGCTCAAGCCGCCAGCGCCAGCGCCGCCGCCAAAACCGCCACGCAGGCACTCGTAGCCGCCAGCGACAACACCCACACCATCGTCGCCGACCTCTCCGCCTGCGAGAGGTGAAGGCATGGCATCCGACGCGCATGCTTTCCACAACTCGTAGACGAGATCCGCGTCTCCCTCCTCGTCGCAGCTGGATGCGCCAATGTCCAGCCTCGGCGGCGACTCGGGCCGCTCGCCGGCAACCTTTGCAGCCTTTGCAGGACTTGCAGCCCAGTACTTACGTTTTCTCCACTGGCTGATCGCGACGCCGCGGATCACGTGCACGCCCTCGACGCGGCAAAGTACCGTCTGCACGTCCATGGGGGTCTTGGCCTCGCGTATGGATGGCATGAACTGCCAGGCCAGCTCCTTGCTGTCCGGATGCAAGATTGATTTTCGACACCAGCACGGCTTAAACTTCGTGTACTTCTGATGCTTGTTGGGCATTCGTTTGACTTGCAATCGTCCCAGCTTGGTATGACCTTGGTACGACCCAAATCTCGCCCTCGATTTCTTTCCCAGACTTTTCGGTGCCCGTCGTTTCCACGTTATTTTCAGCGCCGTTTGCGCCCGGACATGATTTTTTTGGCGCTCGGGCATTCCCCTGCGCGATTTCTTTTCACGAGAGCAAGTAGAAGGTGTCCGTCCCCTTCCGCTGACGCTGGAGTCACGGTCCCCGACGCCACGCCAGCCCCAGCTTGCTGCACAGCAACTGCGCCACAGCGGCGTCCCGGCCGCGGCCTGCTTCACCCGCTGTAATTACAGAAATTCTCCTGCTGTAATTGCTTCTACAACAGGCTCAAATCTCGAAAGCCACGCCTCATGCCGATCCTGGCTCTACCACCGCCAATCACACCACCGCCGCCACGCCCACCCCACGCCGTCAGGCCAAGGACGTCAAACAGACCGGGCCTACACCGCGTTATCACCGGCCTTGCCACCGGTACGGTACGGGCGGGGGCCGCACCACCGGCCTCACCGCGCACCACCGGCCTCACCACCACCGCCACCACCCTCCGCACCGCCCCTCCTCCGCCCTCCCTGTTGTCGCAGACGCCTCCCTCGCGGGGATTTACGCCGCCTCTCCGCCGCCCTTCCGCCATCCTCGCCTCCGCCCGCCGCCCTCGCCGCCGCCGCCCTCACACCCGCCGCCGCTGCCGCCGCCGCCGCCGCCACCCTCGCTGCCGCCGCCCGCCCCGCCGCCGCCCTCGCCTCCGCCGCCGTCCGGCATGCCGCCGCTCTCGCCCTCGCCTCCAGCCGCGCCGCCCCCGTCGCCGCCTGCCCGCCCCGGCGCCCTCCCCACGGCGGTGCTGTGCGCGCCTTCGCACAGTGGCGCCACTGTGCCAGTTACTGTCCCTGCGCCAGTGACACCAGAGCCTTTTTTTTCACGGATTCAAGATCAAAGATTACCTGCGCTTCGCTCGCCATCCCGAGATCACCCACACACGACCGTATTACACATTTGCACCCCGACTCACGGTCTCACATTTGCACCCCGACTCAAACCTCTTGCGACGCACCGCGGTGATCACTCGCGTCTTCATCAGCCTCATCGCCGCAGCCCGGCGCTCCGTCGCCTCCGTCGAGCGCCGCGATCGCCTCGGCGACCGTCTCGTCGTCGAGCTCGAGCTCGTCGACGGCCGCGCCCAGCAGGGGCGCGTCTCCCGCCTCGCTCGCGCTCGCCTTGGCGGTCGCCGCCGCCCCGGCCGCGTACGCCGCGTTGCCGATCGCGGCCCGCGCCGAGAGGTTGTACCACGCCCAATACGTCTCCCGGAAGCTCTCGCCCAGCGATGCGGCCGCGCCCACCGCGAGCGGCTCGACGGCTGCGTTCTCGGCCTGTGGTTCGCGCTGCCAGCGCAGCCGCACCGCGCCGCCGCAGTGCACGCACCGCCGCTCCTCGAACCGTGCGACCGTGGTCGGCCACTCGATGGAGGGTCGGCCTGCGCAGTCCTCCGAGCCGCACTCGAGGATGCAGATGTCCTCGCTCCGCCGCCGCACGCGCCCGTACACCTCTGCCGGTGTGCCCGCCGTCGGAAGCACGTGCAGAGCCCCCACACGCAGGATCGAGCCCTGCAGCTTCGCCGGAAGCTTCCGCAGCATCCGCAGCTCGCGCGTGCGGTCCCTGCGATCCAGCCCGAACGCGATCGCGTCGTCCTCCGACCGAGGGGCCCACGCGTGCGTCGAGAGCATCGCCATCCGCAGCGCCGGCGCAGCGCGCAGCCGCTCCTGCCCCTCCTTGTAGAGCCGAAGCTGGTGCGCCTCCACCGCGTCGCTCTCCGCCTCACCCTTCCGATGGCGGAGCCGGAGCTGCGCCGCCTCGTACTCGTCCACCTCCTCGCCGCCACCGGCCGCACGCGCGCTCGCCTTGAAATACTTCGGCAGCAGCGCGACGCCGAGCCGCCGCTGCAGCTTGCGTCGTGCGCTCGCCACCTCCTCCACCGCCTCCGCCACCTTCGCGTCGCTGCGCGCCGCCTGCCGCTCCGGGCACGCCTGCGGCAGGTCGCCGAAGCCGCGCACGCCACCCACCTCCGGCACACGCGACGCCGAGAGCGACGTCAGCGGCGCGCGCTCCACGCTCCCGAGCGCGTCGCGCCGCATCCAGTAAGCGCCGAGATCGCGCGTGCGCAGGTCTGCGCGATACACCCGATTCATCGTCCGAGAGTTGACCTGGCGGTGGCCCAGCACTCGCGCAGCGACGGCGCCGTCGCCCGCCGACGCCGGCTGCTCGCACGCGTCTTTGCGCAGGCTCCACGCGCCCACCTTATGCCGGCTCATGCCAAGCTGGCGCCCCGTCTCGATCAGGCGCCGGCAGAGTCGCTGCACGTCGAAGCTCTCGGTGAACAAGAAGAGGCCCGTCGCCTCGTCGACGCCTGGGAACAGAGGCCGGTCCAAGGCCGCCTTGTCGAGCACCCAGCCATCCGCTCGGCACGCCGCCACTAGCGCCGGGAGCGTCTCGTAACCCGTGTCCGCCAGCTCGAGCCCGGCGAACCCGCTCGGCTCGGCCACCTTGCGACGCAGCGCCGCCGCGCTCGCTTCGCTCAGCTTCGAGTAGCACGCCCTGAAGCTTCCGCAGCGCAGCAGCAGGCGCACCATCGCCAGCGTCCCGATGCGCATCATCTGGTCCGAGTCGGGCGTGATCGCCGTCCCAAACTCGTAGCACGCGTAGTACTCGCCCTTCTTCCGCGCAAAGGTCACCTCCATCCGGATGAGGGCCTCGAAGTCGCCCTCGGTCATCACGCCCGCCCCGCCTAGTCCCCGCAGCAGCTCATCCGCGGCGATGGACAGGTCGCCCATCGTCAGCGGCGGCAGCTCGTGCCTGCCGGCGAGCGGCACGGCTCAGTGTCATCTCGCCCCATCGCACGCCAACGCCACCGTTCTACTCGCCTCTCTCTCTCTCTCTCTCAGCGGGAGACGCGCGCCAGTGGCTGTCCGAATCGGCCGCGTCCGCCGCGTCGTTCACCGCCATGCCCGGCCGGCACCCGGTCTGCCGCGCGAAGCACAAGTAGGCGTTCATGATGAAGGCCACGTTCACCTCGAACGGCTCCATCAGCTGCGTGTCCTGCATCTGGTACTCTCCCACCTGGAAGAGGTGCTGCTTCGTGCACGGCTTCGTCGTCGCCTCGCGCAGCTCGGCCATCGTCCGCCGGCTCGCCACCGCGCTCGCCCTCTCGCTCGCCGCCCGCTGCGCCGCCTCACTCTGCCCGTGCGACGCGCTCTCCTGCGCCGCCTCGCGGCCCGCCGCCCGGCCGGCGGCTCCTGCCGCGTCCTTCATCCCGCCGCCGCCGCCGTCGTACAGCGACATCACCTGCTTGGTCACCAGCCGCCAGTACTGCCTCGCGTCGTCCGGCATCGCCGGCCAGATCTCGCGCCACACGTGGTTCTTCATGTGCTGCAGCGCGACGTAGACCGTGTTCTCGCCGCGCCCCGTGCGCACCGTCGGCTCCTCGTCCCGCGCGTCGCCCCGCTCGGTCGCGTGCCACCGGCTCGCCCTCGGCGCGGTGATTCGCGTCGTCGCCAGCCACTTGCCGAAGCGGATCGTCCACCGCACCGTCGGGTGCAGACCGAGGGCCGTCCGCTGCATCGGCACGCTCTTCCCCGCCGCGGCCTGCGTCGCCAGGAACTCGCGCAGCCGCAGGCGCACGCGCCGAAGCTGCACCGACAGCGCCGGCCCGTGTGGCGCTAGCATCGGCCGCCCATCGCCGCACGCGGCCTCCTCCTGCCGCTCGTCATCCTCCGCCTCGAGGGCGTCCGCCAGCGCGCTGCGCCGCACACCCCGGCGCACAGGAGGCGGCGCCGGCCGCACCTCGGCCGCCTCGGCGTCGCCCGCGGCACGGGCGCCCCGCTCGCCGTCCGCGCGGTCCATCGCCGCATCCCCATCCCCGTCTGCGGCAGCGCCGCCTGCGCCCGTGCCGGCCTGCTCTGCGACGGCTCGCCACCGCTCGTCGTCCAGCATGTGCCACCACCGCCGATCCGGGTAGCCGTCGTACTCGACCTGGTGCGCGATCCGTCCGTCCCCGTCCTCCTCCCGCGCCATGACGGTCGCAGGGTACCACCGCTCACTGTCGCAGAAGATCTCGAGGCGCGATCCGGTGGACAGGACAGTGTGGCCGTCGAGCGCCGCCCTGGCATCCTCGCGCTGTCGCTTCCGCCGCTTCGCCTTCGTCTCCTTGCTGCGCAGCAGGGTGTAGTTCGGGCCCACCTCCGCCACGCTGTCCAGCAGCTGGGCGGCGCTCGCCATCTCGACCGCGTCGTCCTCCGGCGGAAGCTCCGCGTCGCCCGCGGCCGCTTCCCGAGCGCGCTCGTCGCGCATCCGCTCGTGGTGGGCCTGCCGACGCGCCACGCCGGCGCCCGTGTGCCTCGCCGCCGCGTCCGGTGACGGCATCGGTCGCTGCCAGGTCGTCCCACAGGTCGTACCAACAGGTCGTCCCAAAGGGGACGCATCCAAACCGCCGCATTTCGCCCGCCGAAAAGTCTCCCACTCGCTCTGCCCCAATCTCGAACCAATCTCGAGTCGTCTCACTAGTTACATACATAACATCATGATATGCCCGTCTTGCACCCCGATGACGGGCCCGAGTCACCAACCGGGCCTGGGGAGGTGCCGCAGCGCCTCCGGCGGGCAGAGCTTGTGCTGTCGCATCGGTGCGGCGACATCCTGCTGGTACTCGACAGGGTGTGCGACAAGCACAACATCCAGGCCGTGATGCGCACGGCGGAGGCGCTCGGGGTGCAGAACCTGTGGACGGTAGCGCCAGAGTATTTCAAGAACCTCGCGGCGAGCGAGGTGTACGTCCCTCCGGCCGACGCACCGAAAGATCTGCCGCCGCACGCGCAGATTGTCGGGCAGCTGCATATCTTCATGAAAGAGAGGGAACTCGGCTTGCCGTCGTACACCGTTAACAACATGGCCCCCCGCGGGTTTGGGGACATGTGGCGTGTGACGTGTACCCTACCCGACGGGACCACGGTGGTCGGGAGGGGGGACAAGACGAAGAAGACGGCAATGCGCTACGCTGCGGAGGAAGCCATGAAGCTCGTCAATCCCGAATACAAACCACCGCATGTCTCGACGGGCATTGCAAACGCCCTCAACCCAGACCGCCCGACCTCAAGCAAGGAGTGCTTTCCCCGGACTACGAGCGTGTCGAAGGGAGCGGATCGATGGCTAAGCATGCGGAAAATTCACGACCAGCCAGGAGTGCCTCAACGCGATGAAGCAGGAGGGGTGGACCATCTGGGCCACCGCGTTCTCGCCGACGGCCCTCAAGCTGTCGAACACGCTGCCGGCGGCGGAGCTGCCGCAGAAGCTGGCCATTGTGATCGGCGGGGAGGCGTTGGGGGTGTCCGATGAGATCCTGACGGGATGCGACCGGCAAGTGTTCCTCCCAATGTACGGATTCACAGAATCCCTTAACCTCTCCGTCGCGACCGCTATGATTCTGCAGCGACTGTTCGACCTCAAGTACTGCGGCTCGGCGAGTACCGAACGCGGCGCGCTCTCGGCAAAAGAAAAGAATGATATCCGTACGAAGTGGTGGGACCACCTCGCGGCGAACCCCACGGCGCGGGCGCGCCTCGACGACTTCACGGACCAGTTCCACTCCGCCGAGCTCGCGCCTCTCACTGACGTGCGCGACCACCGGGAGGACGATCGGAAGCACTTTGCCGAACTCGTAACGAAGAAGTATTGGCGACCCGACGGCGCCGCAGGAACGGGAAGCGAAGCGGCTTTTGGCAATGCGGTGCCTCTGACAGGAATGTTTGTGGCCGGTGCCTTGACGGCATTGGTCCTCCAGCGTGTGGTCCGCTCGAGGCAATAGTGAGGAAAGATTTCTC
Organism: Emiliania huxleyi CCMP1516; assembly: GCF_000372725.1. Taxonomy (NCBI): domain Eukaryota; phylum Haptophyta; order Isochrysidales; family Noelaerhabdaceae; genus Emiliania; species Emiliania huxleyi. The sequence goes on along the minus strand of NW_005201851.1, from coordinate 216,887 downwards.
TCACCTCGCCGCCACCCCGTGACTCTCTTCACGATCGGGTCTGATGAAGTGGAAGGGTTCAAGTCATAGGGCAATAGTCAAGTTTTCCGGACCACACCTCTCCCTATTTCAATGGCCGCATGCCTGTCTCTGGGCCGGCGCGGGGCCCCCCGGAGGACTAGGTCCAGCCCTGGGTGGCGCAGGTTGTGACATTTGGCGATTCCGCGACTTACTGGGCCCCTGAGCCGCTACCCGTGTGCGATTTTTTGTGGCCCGGGCATGATACTGATAGTAAACGGGTCAGAACCGGCCAAACACAGGCTACAGCCCCACACACGCGCCCGCCATAGCTCCTGGAGAGCATGCGCGAGTGACGCGCTACAAGCCGCGAGAGTGGCATCAGAGGCAGGAACGACGTGCTCTTGCTGCACCTCGCAGCTGCACCGAGTGTGCTCGCAGTGTATGCCACGGCCACCGACTGCGGCATTGCTCTCGTGCAGCTAGGCGACGCAGGTCCATCAGCAGGGCTCATCCAATGCGAGCGCACATTGTGCGTAGCCGCAGGCAGGTGGCAGTGCACGGCCGCACACCGGCTGTGGCGGCTCGTATGCCCCCGGCAGTGCTGCTAGTCATTAACTTGCGTATTAGGGCCGCAGCAGACTGCTGCTGTGGCAGCAGCAGCAGCAGCCTGCTGCCTGATTCAGTCAAGCCAGCGGCGCAGTGAGGCGTGCAGAATTTGCGTGGTTTTGTTCCTCCTGAGGCTGAGCGCATTCGAGCCCTTCGACCGGAGTTGGATGGTACCACGCGTCTCACTGAGACGCGGGGTACTGGCCATGGCCGGACTACGGAGCGTGAGGTGGCGAGCGGAGCGAGCGACAAAACAACGAGAAAAACACGGATCTGACGATTGTCACAGAACGTCAGATCTTGCGCCACCCAGGGCTGGACCCAGTCGGAGGCACCGTGCGCCGCGCCGCAGTGCGGAAACGGGGCTCCGGCTCTATGAGTCTCTATGAGCACCGACTTCCCGATTAAGTACGGTTAAGTAGAGGGCAGATTTGGAGAGATCTCGAGGAGTACATACAGATAGACCCTCCAACCATCAGAAAACTCCGACCTGATCGGTCGTACTGACCGCCGACAGATCACTCCAGACAGCAGACAGGCCGACGTCTGCACGCGGCCGGCCGGGCGAGAGGCTTGACACGATCCGACCCTGCGACCCTGACGCTGCTGCTCTAGCTATCAGCCATGCACTGCTGACTGCTGCCACAATGTGCGACCTGTGCTGGCCCACTTGGCGGCCTTCCCGGTCAGTGGTGAGGTGCAGTTCAGAGCTGTCGATGGCGCGATGCCGCACTGGTCCCACATTGGTGACACGAGACCACCAAGTTTGCAGGTCCAAGAGAGAGGCACCGGCGCTGTCCTGAGAAGGTGCGTGGTCCCTCTTGACTGCCCATGCGCGCGAGGCTGTGTAGGCATAGCCTCGAGAGTGCCAGCAGCCAATCCGAGGTGACGCGCATTGCGCCAGAAGCGTGCACGCAGCTGGAAGGACACCTTCCTACTGGCCGATCGGTCGTCACTGAATGCTTGATACTAAGGCCGCGAGCTATGCAGGTGATCAATTGTGCAGCATGGCACGGTCAGCAGCGCCGACAGGCTGTCGCAAGGCGTGATAGCATGGCCGCAAGTACGCCGAATTCCCATGAAAACAAGTAAAAAATCGCGAAAAAAGAAAAAAAACTGCAAAAAATCGGCGCCTGCGGCGGGCCATGGGACCCCATCTCCCCCCCGCATGGACACCCTCTGGGGCCCCCGCGCCGGCCCAGAGGTGCCTGTGGACCGTGCCCCGGGGTCGTGGCTGGGGGTATAGTGAGAAGGAGCAAGGTAAGGTGGCCATCCTGCCCCGTACAAGGCCCCCACATGCGAGACCGACCACCCCATCCCTCCCGAGCGTGCCCCGCTCCCGCTCACCTCGAGAACCTCGAGAGAGAGAGAAAAGAATTCCGTGAAGCGAGCCGCCGAGAGCTGTTTGTCACGCCTTGTTTGGGCGGCTGCTTCTGGGTTTTATGGGTCTCACCGCCCGCCTGCTGCGCTCGTGCGTTGAGACGCTCGTGGGCTTCGTGCTCTCGCCAGCATTCTGTTTGATTATCCTTCCAATACACGTTCTCCTATTCTCGCCATTCATCGCGCTCGGCCTCTGCAGCTCCGACGCTGCTGTTGGCGTGCCTCCCGCCCTCCTCGCCTGGCGTCGCCTTCCATATCTGATTCCGATGGTGCTCTTCGTCGACCTGCCGATTACCATCTTATTCTTAGCGACAAATCTGATCGAGGGTCTCTTCCTCCGGAACTCTCTCACCCTCGCCGTCTACAGCCTCTGCCGAGGCAGCTCACAGCTCCCCTACCGCGAGCCGACGCTCCCCGACACCGAGGCAGGTCTTCACGCTCGCGACCGGTCGCGCCCAAACACCATCGACGGCGCCCGCTACCGCGGGCACGACTCCGTCTGGGCTGCCCTCGAGGGCGACGGCGACAATGTCCGGCCGGGAGATGTGCGGCTTATCAGTCTGAAATGGCTCATGGCGCTGGCAGAGCGGGGCGGCGTGCTCCCGCGGCGGCAGGACCTGCCAGACGAGGCCTTCTTAAGCTCTGCTCAGCTGAGGCGGATCGAGCAAGGCGCCAGGCGCGGCTTTGACCTCGCCGGCTTTGTGGAGGCCTTTGAGCGCTTCAGCAAGGAGCCCTCCCTCTCATCCTTTCTCGGCTTTTGCGCGAGCTTTTTCGGCCGCAAGCGCAACCCCGACCGGCTGCTTCCGATCATCTCCGTCTCCTACTGCTGGCTCGAGGCGGCGCATCCAGATCGTGAGGGCCGCCAACTCCAGCTGCTCTCCCGCAAGCTGCGGGGCCTCTATGGCGGGCGAGGCCTGCTCGGCGCGTGCCGCGAGTACGGCTTCTCGGACATGGTGAGCTGCCTCCCGCACCTTGCCTATCGCCACACTCATCCTCACCGCCACTCCATTCCTGGCTCGCGCAGGGCGTGTTTCTGGACTGGAGCGCAGGCTACCAGAAGGACCCTGCGCTGTTTGCCGAGCGGCGCGCGTATGAGGCGAGCCGGTCGGCCGCGGAGAAGGCCGCCTTCGATCGCATGCTGGACAACACGATGGTGAGCACACGCCAGCCCCTTTCCCAGCCCGATAGCGCCACAACATGCACAACTCTCACGGCACGTTGGCTTTACCTTTCGCGTTAGGACCTCTGGTACGCGCACGCCTCGGTCACGGTCGTGCTGCTCACGCAGCTGCCCGACGAGCTGCCCGCCGGCTTTGACCGGAGCCGGACCTACGACACTCGCGGCTGGACGACATTCGAGCGGTGCTCCGCAGAGCTGGGCGCAAAGCTCTCTAAGCTGGGCTTTGCCAAGTGGAAGCTCGTCATCGACGTCGCCAGCGACGACGGCGGCGCTCAGCGGCGGCTCCCCGCGACTCCGGAGCGCATGGCGACGCTGCTCGCCGCTTGCCGCTTCACCAACGGCGCCGACTCGGCGACCGTGCTCGCGCTCTACAAAAAGACGGCGAAGGCAGTGCTGGGCACAGTCGAGAAGCTCTACTACTATGGGCTGCCGCTCGTGCGTGGCGACGCGTGGACTAGCCCGGCGCTGCTGGCTGAGGCGCTGAACCATTGCGAGAGCCTCCGGACCCTCATCCTAACTGGGAATCGCCTCGACGACGAGGGCGTGGCGGAGCTAGCGGCGGGGCTCGAGGACGCCGCGCTCCCGGCGCTTGAGTCCCTCTACGTAGGGTCAAACCGCTTCGGCGCGCGCGGCGTCGGCGCGCTCTGCGGCGTGTTCCATCGCGGCGTGGCGCCGACGCTGCAGATGCTCAACGTCGGTTCCATGCCTATTGGCGACGAGGGAGCCGTGGCGCTAGCAGCGGCGCTGGCGACGGGGAAGCCGTCGCATGGACTGCACTTGGGGTGGTGCGACGTGGGCGACGAGGGCGCGATGGCACTCGCGGCTGCCCTCCCGGCCGCGGGTCAGGGATGTCGCGTGATAGCCTCGAACAATCGGATCGGCCTCGCGGGCCAGGTGGCACTGGTAGATGCACTCGAGGCGAAGCACGGGCCGCAGCTGGGGAATGGCATGGCGGTGCAGCAGATGAACATGCTTCCCTGGTTGTACCCGCTCGTGCGCGCGTGGGGGCGAGGCTGGCGCCGTGTGGTCGAGAGCGGCCGATTCACTATATGTAAAACGGCACACCTCTATGATTGAATGGAAAAGAACGCTAGTAAGGTACACTTGCGGGCAAACTCGTTTTACAAGAAGAGGGCTGGTAGCTACCAAGTTCAGTGATTTAAGAGAGCTGCACGTCGCCTCCGCCTCCACCTCCTCCCGCGCCGCCAGGGCGGCCGCGCTGCCATATAACTCCCAGAACTCCCGGTATCTCCCCGCATCTCCAAGCCTGCACGGCCCACACGAGCAGGTGCCATAGGCTGTGGCTGTGCAGCGGCGACCGGTCAAACGCGGACGACGCGGGGAGCAGGCTCTCGGGCCAGTGTCGCAGCTTGAGCAGGAGCGCGGCCGGCAGCACCGCGGCGGAGAAGAGGGCGGGGGCGTGCTCAAACGCCCACGATGTTGTGGAGGGGACATATGCTGATGATCCTGGCCCGATTGGTTCGCTCAGAAGCTTCTGGGCGGTCGTTAAGGTTCGCTCCCCGCACACCGGCCCGGAAGTATGTTACATCATAAAGGACGGCTCTTGTTCTGACGCCCACTGGCACTGCTATCATTTGCCGCCAACTCATATCGTTGCGCAGGTCCACTCTCTCTTCGGACACTTGTACCTCCACAGATGACGCTGGCGCTGGGGTCCCCGTGTGTATCGCGCGCCTTGCGGGGGGGGGGCGCGGAAAAGAGGAACCTCTTAGCGTCATCGCCATGGTGCTGCAAGCAGCGCCGGGCGACGACGACTTACCGCCTCCCGGTCCACCTCGGCACACCTCCGCTGCTCAATGTTTGACGACTCGAACCCATGAAGCTTCCCCGTGCGCGGGTTACCCCGCACACAGGTCAGCCTGCCAGCCACGTATCCACGCAAGCGTGGTCCGCGCGCATGGCATACAGGCGTTCGCCAGACAGCGCAGAGGCTTTTCCTTGCTAGGCGACCGGGGAAGGACTAGCTCAAGGGCAACACAGCGTCACCAGCCGTTGGCGCGCAGAACGAGTCTGCGGCCCCCGGTTGGGACGAGTGCGCGACGCGGACGAACCGCTCAATGTGGCCGGCAGCTCGCGCTGCCGGCGGGGTTGGTTGGGGAGAACCGGCACGGGGAAGGCCGGCCTCCCCGGAGGGGTCGCCCCCTGGAGGGGCCCCAAAGGGCCCCCCGGGGGGGCGGGGGCCCCCGCCCCGCGGGGCGGGGGCAGGTTCGTCGCTTAGCGCGATGGAGTTAACCCTTGCGTTTTATAAATTCTTTTTCTCGGGCGACGGCTTCTGAGGAATCGGCGCCATGAGCGGTAAAATTCTTTTCCTCGCGATGTCTGCCCCGCCGCGCCGCCGCTCGCGCCGCCTCGCCACAGCCTCCACCGCCGCGCCCTCGCCCGACACGCCGCCGCCCGCCCGCCTCCTCGACCTCCCCACGGACCTCCTCGTGCGCGTCATCTCTCGCTGCGACCCCGCCGACATCGCTCGCGTCGCGGCCGTCTCGCTCCTCTTTCACGCCTCGCTTGCGGTGGACGCCATCCGCTTGTGGGCGCAAGAGCGCGGCTTCGAGCTGCCGGCGCTGCCGGAGGGCGAGTGCGCCGTGCGGTGGCTGTGCTACTCGGCGCTGCTGCGCGAGTCCAACCCGCCGGCGAGGGCGGCAGCAGGCCATCAGCACAGCGTTTTCATTGACGGCGAGGGGCGGCTCTCGTCGTGCGGCAAGGTGGACATGTGGACGCCAGGCCTCCTAGGCCACGGTGCGGGCGTAACGCGGCTCAACACGCCGACCCGGCTGCCGTCGGGGCTGGGCGGCGAGCGCGCCGTGAGTGTGTCGGCTGGAACATGGCACAACCTCGCCCGCACCGGCAGCGGCACTGTCTGGAGCTGGGGCGAGGGAGGCGTGGGCCAGTTGGGCCACGGCGACGCGCTGACCGAGTGGCAGCCCAAGAAGATCGAGGCCTTGGCTGGCCAGCGCGTCGTCGCTGTGTCGGCTGGACGCTTCCACAGCCTCGCTATCTCCGCCGACGGAGCCGTCTGGAGCTGGGGCAGTGGAGCCTTTGGCCAGCTGGGCCACGGCGACCAGCAGGGCCAGCTGCTTCCAAAGAAGGTCGAGGCCTTCGCTGGGCGGCGCATCGTCGCTGTGTCGGCTGGAAAGCACCACAGTATCGCCCTCACCGCCGACGGCGCCGTCTGGAGCTGGGGCTGGGGAGCCGGTGGCCGGTTGGGCCACGGCGACGAGCAGACGCAGCTGCTGCCAAAGAAGATCGAGGCCTTTGCTGGCCGGCGCATATTAGCTGTGACGGCTGGAGACGCGCACAGCCTCGCCCTCACTGCCGACGGCGCCGTCTGGAGCTGGGGCTGGGGAGCCGGTGGCCGGTTGGGCCACGGCGACCAGCATAGGCAGCTGCTGCCCAAGAAGATCGAGGCGTTTGCTGGCCAGCGCGTTGTCGCTCTGTCGGCTGGACTCGCGCATACTCTCGCCACCGCCGCCGACGGCAGCGTCTGGAGCTGGGGCGCTGGTATCCATGGCATCTTGGGCCACGGCGTTGAGGAGAGGCAGCTGCTGCCGAAGAAGGTCGAGCCGTTTGCTGGCCAGCGCGTCGTCGCTGTGTCTGCTGGAGCCCAACACAGCATCGCCCTCACCGCTGACAGTGCCGGCTTCACGTGGGGCAAGGGCGGCAGTGGCAGCCTAGGCCACGGAGAGGACCTGTCGAATCAGCTGCTGCCCAAGAAGATCGAGGAGCAGAGGGGCGGGTGATCCGCGACGTTTTTTTCCGCTCGCCGCCACAAAGGATGTGTCAGGGACAGAGAGTCGAGAGAGAGAGAGAGAGCGGACAGGGTGGTGCTCACACGCAAAACTTAAGGAATCGACACCGAATCGCGATGTGCAAAGCATACAATACTTGTGAGAGTGACTTGTGTCGAGTCACGTCGAGTGCAGGTGATTGCGAACGCGTGGCTAATGAGGCATGTTGTGTGAGTATATGGGACAAAAGCGTCGAAAATGTCCCAAAAAAGCGTGTCTCGAGTTTGTGGCAGCCCCACAGCCGGCGCGCGCTGCCAGGAAGCACCGCTCGAGTGTCGGCCGCACTCCCTGGCACCCAGTGAGTGCGGCCGACCGACCAGACCGATTAGGCTCGATGCCGCGCTCGCTGTGGAGCTGCCACAAACTCGCCGCCGAGCGTGCCACCGACGGCGTCCTGGCGGAGGTGGTGGAGTTTGAGACCTGAGGCTGCGGAGGTGACGCCTGAGGTACCGGGCCGTGCACGGCGACTCAGCCGGCGACCGCCACGGGCTCAGACGAGACTTGTCGACGCGTTCCGGCTCAGCTTCACCGTGGTCCTCGGGCGTCTGTCGACGTCAGGACCACCCATACAGCTCGCGGGTTTGAGGTCGCAAGAGCCAAGATGGTGGCGTTTGGACATCCCAACCATCACACAAGACAGCCTGTAGGTGGTGGCGGGACGGCGCAGTGTTTGTGGCACTCGGCAGTAGGCACCCGCGGCACGGCCCCGCTGTCGGCTCTCGCGGGCTGCGGAACCGGCCCCAGAGGGGGACGGTCCGGGCGAGTGTGGCAGCTCCTGCGCTAGTATGGGCAGCCTCTATCATAGCACTACTGATCCTGGTCATTAGAGCTGCCAGGGATAGCGTCAGGAGCCGGTAGGAGTCAAAACCCCTCATATTTGAGACATCGTGTCCCATATACTCGCACAACGAGCCATGAACCCATGAAGCAGCAGTGATCCGCAGCTCTTCTTTTCACGACGGATCAGTGGTGTGTGTCGTGACTCTCGCCAATTCTTGACCTTTTTCGTCTGGGGCGCCGGAATTTGATTCATTCGGGCGTCTCACTTGTGTGGTAGCAGGATCAGATACCTGAGAGCGAGCTGTGACACCGGCAACACTGTGTGAGAATCACCTCCACCCAGCCCCACCTCAGCACCCCTATTATCACACACTCCCCCCCCCCCCCCCCCACAGTGATGAATAATCTACCTATATCCCTATATTCCCACACCCTGTGCAGTGGCACGTCTCGCCACCTATGTCCTTAATACTGGCACCTTGGGCGCCGACGGCGCCCAAATATTGGCACGTAATAGTTTCCCGACTGCTTTCGCTGGGCGGCACGCGCTGCGAGACAGTCGACCTCTTTGTTGTGGTGTCACAACTCGGTGCATAATTGCGCCACTCCCCCATCGGTACATAATGGTGCCTTCGTACTTTGAATACCTTCTACAAATATGTCAGCCTCGGATGAGGACCAGGCTCGCCCTGTCGCGGGAATTCCATCACCCGCAACCAACGCACGTGACCGCGTGCGACTCACTATCACCACAATACATGCTGGGCACCGATCTTCGGGTTCAGATGACGATCTCTCGGCGAACGAGAGAAGAGGGACGCCTCGCGATACTACAGAGGGCCGCGACCAGGATTCTCCACGGTCAGACCACTCTCATCCCTACCACACACTGCCTATATGGCGCTGCGCGCGCGTGCTTTGGGGGGCGTTCAGCTGGGACACGCTTCAACCGTGGTCTCAGTTCCGGAGAATTTGTTTTTAAATTCCCACGCCACGCCCTCTACAGGGCGTTGCGCGTAAAAACAAACAACAGCCTCGCGCTTCGTCTCCGCCTCAACGCCTTTCGCCGGCAAGGCCTTCGATGTCCGTGTCGACGGTTCGTACGTGGTACGCCACTGCCCTCTCCTCCGACACCCTCCAGGACGAGCTCCAGCGGAAGCTCGGCCTTTGGCTCTCCGCGGCGCTTCCCACCCTTCGGGTCGCGAGCGGGGCATGCCAGTCGATTTCTTCGGCGACTACCTTTACAACAAGGCCCACCACCGGCGGCCCCACGACGGCGTCCTCGCCGCCTGGGCGGACGCGATGCGCGCCCCGGCCAACGCGCCGGTCGTGCACGGCGACAAGGAGAAACCAGAGCTCACCCGGCAGTACAACGAGGGGTACAAGACTGACCTCGCAGAACCCCATGCGGGACCGGGGGGGTGCGATGAAGTGAATGAAATCAAGCTCTGGACGCCCCTCCTCAAGACCTCCTCGGCGGGCGTTGGCAACGCCTCGAGCGGCGGCACGCCCGCCTCCGTTGGCCACTCCTACGCCTTCGGCAACACCGAAGAGAAGGCCCGCCGCCTAAACATGGGCTGCAAGGCGCGCGGGCAGCCCGGCCAACCCTTCGACCACAAGACCGGCCACGGCTACGTCAGGGCGCATCGCGGTTTCTACCACGACGCGATCTTTGTCAAGCGCAACAACTTCAACCTGCTGCTCCACGAGACGTTCGGCGGCGGCTTCTCGCCCACCGCCGTTCTCAAGCTGCGCCGCCTCGCGCGCAAAGTCGCGCGCGGCAGCGTTGACCGCACAGCCTACTCGCCCAAGTACTCGCTCTCTTTTATGTCCCACCATGCAGAGCGCATCTCTCTCTCTGTTGTGCGAGGCGTGAACCGCGCCATTCGCTCTCACCTGGCAACCCTGTCTGCACGTCTCGCGCGCGCGTGAACAGGCCTCCAAATGACGTGTGAGTGTTAGAGTGGTTTGGTATTGCTAAAAATCTCTCTCTCGTAAAAATCCTGAGAGCACTTGGAGCACTTGGAGTGCAGTCATCAACCTCACATCCAGGGCCGGGGAGCTACGAAGCGCACCCAGCGGGCCGGATGATCGGCATCGGGCTACGGGCTAGAGAGCCCTGACCCATAGGGGGGGTGCGCGTTCGCAGGCGCGAAGTTTGTTTTTCCGCGCGTCTCACTCGAGGTGTGCTGTTGTGCAAGCCGCTGTGCTCTCGCGGTGCTCTTGGCGAGCCGCTGTGCTCTCACTCGAGCCGCTGTGCTCTTGGCGAGCCGCTGTGCTCTCGCGGTGGAAAGAGATCAGATGGCGCTCCGCATCCCTCCGACGGTAGCTGACGTGCCGGGCTATCAGCTGCAGCGGCCGCCGCTCCCGCTCATCTACACGCCTCGCAGCTGCGGCGGCGCCGCGCCCTCGTGTGACTCGCTCTTGTGCATGCACAAGCGCGAGCTGCGGCGAGCGAGTCGCAACGTTAGCTACAAGGCGGCGCTGTGCGGTCGGTGCGAGTGCGCCCTCTGCCTCGCCTGCGCAAAGCCGCGCAACCTGTGGAAGGCACCTTCGGGGCAGACGCTCGAGACGGTCACCACGCGCACCGACCCGCCCTTCACGTTCGCTTACAACCCGGCCGACGCCGACATGAAGCGGATGCGGGAGCAGCTCGTGCTCGAGCCGCTCCTGACGCACGCGTGGCATGAGGCCACCTGGCGCTGCTGCGGCAGCGGCGGGCTCGTCGTCGACGTCGGCGGCAACTTTGGGTGGTACACGCTGTACAGCCTCGCGCTCGGCTGCAGGGTGGTCGTCTTCGAGCCGGTGCCTCTCTTCCGAGAGGCTCTGCGGCTGGGCGTGACACTCAACCCGGGCTTCGCGGCGAGGGTGAATAGGGTTTGTGGAGCGTCCAGAGATGTCCAGAAGGTCCAGAAGGTGTCCAGAAGATGTCCAGAAGGTGTCCAGAAGATGTCCAGAAGGTGTCCAGAAGGTTGGAAAAGAATGTGGGAACGTCTAGAGAGTCCTTTGCAGGTGTGCAGAAGGCCTCAGGTGTTGTAGAAGGTCTCACTCAGTCAGGTAAAGCCGTAGGTCACACGTGTCTCAAAGAGTCGCCTCCACCGAGTGAGTGAGCAACCCGGTCAGTCAGTGGCTCATGGGCAATGAAAAGGAGACATTGTGGTTTGCTGATGAAGGCCTGCGGGCCTTCTGGACATTCTGGACATTTGCTAAAGCTTGCTAAAGCACCTTCTGGACATTCTGGACATTGCTAAAGCTTGCTAAACACCTTCTGGACATTCTGGGCATTCTGGCGCGAACCGCAAGTCCCCCCCCCCCCCTTCTGACATTCTCGCGTCGCGTCCGTCGTGGGTGGGCTGGGCCGGCAAAACCAGCCAGGCAAGCGCGCGAGGCAGATGCAGGTCCTGGTGGTCGGGAATGCCGCCAATCACCCCGGCGGCACCACCGCCGCAACCAGTTCGCCGGTGACGAGCAAGCGGGCTGAGCAGCCCGGGTGGACCCGGTGAGGCGGAGCGGGTGTCGGGCAGCAAGCGCGTGCCCGGAGGGTGAGGGTGCAGTTTTTTGCATGTTTGTTGTTGTGCACCGCCTTTAGATGTAAAAATCACATATTCAGTAAGAGTCTGAAGGGGAGGGGAGTTGTACAGAACGTCCAGAATGTCCAGAAGGTGTCCAGAAGATGTCCAGAAGGTGTCCAGAAGATGTCCAGAAGGTGTCCAGAAGGTGTCCAGAAGGCTTCTGGTCAAAATGCAGCTATTTAACCCTTCACCATTTGAGAAGCCCAGCTCCCCACCCCTGGCTTAATTAGTAGTAGATCTAGATCTTTCAATTGTGCCGCTCTCAAATCTAGTCTGGTTCAGAATGGCGTCCGCGGTCCCGAGATATTACGTAACAAAGGTTTCTCTGGACGCTCCACAAACCCTATTGGTGGAGCTCTACGGCAACGTCGTCTACGACACGCCAGGCAACTACACGCTGCGTGTCCCGCTCCCGGGCGGGATGCACAAGAAGAAGCTGGGCATGACGGGGATGAATGGGGCGCGAGGCATCCTCAAGTCGGACTACAACGCAAAGGCCGCCACCGTGAGCGCGGGCGCCGTGCGGATTGACGACGTTTTGCGCGGGCGCGACGTGTGCTTGCTCAAGGCCGATGTCGAGGGCTACGAGCCGCAGGTGATGCAGACGGCGCAGACGCTGCTCGCGACACGCGAGGTGCCCAACCTGCAGCTGGAGCACATCTAATCTCGGCTAATCTCGGCTGATCTCGTCTAGCCTCTCGGCCCTGTGTCTCGGCAGGTGCCCAACCTGCAGCTGGAGCTCTCCCGCACGCGCAAGGACGCGGAGCAGACGTGCGCCGCCGTCAAGATGCTCTCGCGCCTCTCCTCGCTCGGGTACGAGTTTAAGCAGGTGCCCAACCAGCTCGTCGACGCCGAGCTGCCGCCGCCCGACAGCTGGCAGCAGGCGGCCGGCCCTTGGGCTCGGCTGCCAAGCTTCCCCACCGCCGCCACCGCCGCCGCCGCTGCAGCGGGCGGCGAGCGGCGGCCGAAGATGCAGCTCGCGTACGACATCGACTTTGCGACGCACTCGACGAACCTCGTCGCCCGGCGCCGCAGCACACCGCTGGGCGCCGCGAGCCTGCCGTGGCCCTCGCTCGGGTGCTCAGCGTGAGAGCCTGGTTGCGCGCGGCGTGCCCCGGCCTTCCGTCTTCCGATGCTTGGGCAAGTGTCGGGGCTTCGGGGGACGACTCTACTCATGCACAGCGGCGGAGGGCGTGTCGGTATTTGAATTGGATTTCAAACTCTAGCTCAGGCCTTGTCATCGCACCGGCGAGCTGCCGGTGGGCGAATGCATCCACCCCAGGCCCCCAGCGCCCAAGCCCAGAACGCAGCTCAGTGCGCAGCAGCGCGAAGGATCTGGTGTGCATCCGCGCTCCCGGTGGGTGGCCTTGACACCAGATCCATGCCGGTGGGTGGCCTTGACCAGGCCTGAGCAGCTCATGAGTGGAGGCAGCCTCTGTCTCTGGACGAGCAGCGCTGGATCGCCAAACCAGCAGAAGAGCGCCGAGCAGCGGCGCCGAGTCCGTGAGGCCACTCCGATCGATCGTTACGTAGAAGCTCATTGGCGACTGCACTCCAATGGTTCAACGAGAACGGCGCACCTAAAAAAAGGCATTCCCAAACGTCATGCATGAAATAAATCAATCAATTACAGTCCGACTTAATTAATTTGAACCATCCTTCAAATATATAATTAATATTTCAAAAAGAAAGTGCATAGCCTGGGACGCGAGTCAGAGCGTCTCTCTCGACAGCCACGCTCGAGGGGCATCACACACAGACGGAGCTCATCCTCGCGATGCTGCGCACGTGCTGTGAGGACCTCTCGATACCTACACTATATCAAACGTCTTGCATTCAACTAATCAGTATCCACTAAATTTGAAGTGGAAATCAATCAATCAAAAACTAATTCCAAAAGAAGGTGCACCGCTTCGGACACGAGTCAGCCACGCTCGAGGGGCATCGTACGGGCGGAGCTCATCCTCGCGATGCGGCGCATGTGTTCATGAGGACCTCTCGTTCGAGTGAGGACCTCAGATCCGTATGAGGACCTCGATCTCCGTGAGGACCTCTTCTGACTCAGCACTGTGTGCTGCCCCGACCTCCAGCCACTACACTTCAGACTGTGCTCGCAGACCGCGAGGGAGCTCCTTCCCGCTCCTGCTCCACCTCCACTGTCCACTTCCCTAGCTAGCCACTCCACCGTCCCTCGGTCAGACCTCCTCCGTATTGGTGTGTGCAGCGCTGGAAATGTTGGCTGTATGAGAGAAGATATGATGATTTGGGGTGCGTGACTCGATGGTGCAGGATGGGCAACAGCAACTTCTCTCTGTCTGGTCGTATTATCGTGTCGCCATTTTTTGATCCAAAAAGACGTTCGGCTAGGTGGCGGGCTCGCCTCTTGCGTCGAAACGTGGATATGCGATGACGCAAATGACCACGGCGGTTCCAATGACCTCCACCCCCCTTCCGATGGTCGAGGAGGCCGCCGAGATGTCGTGACGGCCCAAGAAGGCAACACGGCGCGGGGAATGTGGTGAGGAGAAGGCCTCTCACTCCGGCACCCGCACATTTTTCGGGGACACACCCGGGCTTTCGCTGCGCGGGCGCGGGCGGGCGGGCGCGGGCGGGCGGGCGGGCGGCAGCCCAGCCCAGCATTTTTTAATTTTTGGCCATCTTGGGGACTAGCGGAGAGAGAGAGAGATCAGTCGACGCACTAGATGAGAGAGCTCCTTCCGGGTTTGTGTGTACATTTGCCTCCATTAAGCTCCGTCTACGTGTTCCACTCCTCAAAGCCGTACCAAGAGAGAATCTCGAGACCAGAATGGTTGGTGTTGGGTAGTAGGGGTAGAGGTCTCAGATGCTGGGCGGTGGAGCCATCCGATCGGAGCCAGAAGACCTCCCCAGCGGGTATCCGATTTGCTGTTTGGTAGAGAGAGCGCTCCGACCCTCGCTCTACGCTCGCAACTCTCAACCTCCGCCGTCCTCCCGCCCTGGTCGCCCGCCCCCTCGTCTATTTCCGCCGTGCGGGCGGCGGCTGCGGTCGGCTCGAGGATCTGCCTTGCCCCATGTCGTCGCTCGCTGCGTGCGGCGGCGCGACGGCGCAGCTCGAGGGCAGTCAGCGCGAGGCCGAGGGCGGCGACGCATGCGGCGAGGGCGGGCGGCATCCAAACGCGCGCCATCCGCTTCTCGCAGCCGAGAGCGGCGGCGGCGAGGGCGAGGCAGCCCGCCCCGCAGGAGACCAAAGCCGTAGAGAGAGAGAGAGACGACAGAGAGAGACGCATAACGATATCGGCTGATATCAGAGGACATTTCACAAGATTGGATCACTGTGCCTCTGTCGACATATGTGGTAAGACAAGGCACAAACATGATATCACGTCGGAGCACGGAGGGTGGGAGGCGGCGGCGGCGGCAGCTGCGGGTGGCGCGCTCAAAAGCACCGCTGCGAATAGGACGATGCGTTCGAGAGCACGCTCGATATCCACCTTGTTCGTCACACAGTTGTGACCTCTGTCACAGACCTCGGTGTTGTTTCCAGAGGCGAGCCCGCGGTTGGATATATAAGAGATCGATACATCGTAGGAAGTGTAAGACGATTCACGGTGAGCCTGTCCATGCACCTTCATACCTCTGTAAATTCATCAGTCAATGTGGTTGATATCTCTCTCTCTCTCGTTGGTGAACAATCAATCGAACTCAACAGTGCACCTCTTGCTTGGTTGGGCGAGTCAGAGCATCTCTCTCTCAAACAACGGTCAGGGCATCGTACAGACGGAGCTCATCCTCGCGATGCGGGGCACATGCTGCGTCCATGAGGACCTCAGATATGTTCCGTGAGGACCTCTCCGTGAGGACCCTCTTGTCACTCCCCACTGTGTGGCTGCCCGGACCACTACAGACAGTGCTCAGACCGAGGGTAGGCCGACGGTAGACGTGGCTCCTTCCCTCCTGCTCCCATCCGCATGCGCCTTGCTTGGTCAGACCTCGGAGCAGCGCGGTTCTTGGATGCTGTCAGTGAGGACCTCTGTCTGTGAGGACCTCTCCTCACTCACCGCTGTGTGCTGCCCCGACCTCCAGCCACTACAGACAGTGCTCAGGAGACCGAGGATAGGCCGACGGCTCAGGCGTGGCTCCTTCCCTCCTGCTCACAGCCCACTCCCGTCCCGCAGAGGTTGCATGGCGCCTCGGTCAGCTCGGTGTGCAGCGCGGTTGAATCAATGAGAGATGATATGTATGAACATTGTAGAAACTGTTGTGCGCCGAGGAGACTGTGAAGAGCCTTGCTAGTTACAGTTTTTGTTTTTGATTTTTCATTTTTCACATTTTTCCGCGAAATGCCCCGTTGGATTTCTTTTTTCCTAGTCAACCGTAATGCGCGCCCCGGCCATCGCGCCGCTTGGCTGCCTGCTCGCCTGCGCGGCGCATGCCGCCGCCACTCCGGCCACCGCACGTTCATCCGCCCACGTCGTGATGCGCGCCGGACCGAAGCAGCCCGGAAAGAGACGCCTCGAGACGCGGGGCGAGATCTCCGCCGCGCGAAAGGCGGTCGGCGGCCGAGTGCTCGCCGATGGCCGCGTCGCCTCGATCCTCCACGCGCGCACTCGCTCCGCGTTGTACGGCCGCGTGCCTCTGCCACCGCAGCCCCACGCCTACCGCACCGGCCTCTCCGCATCCGACGAGGCCACGTGGCTCTCGGTCGTCGACTCGCACTTCACCTTTGCTCCGCTGCAGCCGGCGGACGAGGCGGCGTTCGTCGCCGCGCTGGCCGCCGTCGGCGCGAGTCGGGCGCAGGGCCTCGGTCTGCGCAACGGCCTCTACCGCGAGCGCCAGGCGGCCGCTGAGCCTCGGCTCGACGGCGCAATCTCGCACGCAATCTCCAACGGCCGAGGTTCAATCTCCGACGGGCGAGAGTGCGCGTGGCCCTGCCTGCCTGAGGTTGCTGCGGCGTGCGGCGCGCCGCCGCTGGCGGTGCTGCGCCGCATGGTCTCCCGCGAGGGCCGCCTCTCCCCGCGCCTCTCTGCCGCCCTCGTCGAGGCGATCATCGAGGCGCATGACAGGTGAGCTGACCTCGAGATATGGGGAGATCTGGGGAGGCGCACCACAGATGAACTGATCTCGGCTGCACCTCAGCTGCACCTCGGCCGCACCTCGGCTGCACCTGGAGGACAACAACGGATGAGAAGAAGCGTCAACTCTCCCGCCAGGCGGCGGGCCACCCTGCAGCGCCACTCCAATCAGACCCTCACGCCGTCGTCCGTGCTGCGCTCGGCGCGGCTGCGGCGGCTGCGGCGCCACCCGCGCGTTGCGGTGCAGACGGCCTTCCGGCGGCTGCAGGGCGGCGGCGGAGGCCTCTTCCTTCCCGCGGCGGCGTGGGCGTGTGAGAACGACCTGCAGGGCGCCGCGAGGAAGCACGAGGCGCGAGATGCAGCCGAGATACGACCGAGGTGGCCGAGAGGTAGCCGCGAGGTGCAGCCGAGATACAGCCGAGGTACAGCCGAGGTACAGCCGAGGTAGAGCCGAGAGACAGCCGAGACACAGCCGAGAGAAAGCCGCGAGACAGCCGAGATACAGCCGAGATACAGCCGAGATACGGCGGAGATACGGCGGAGACACGGCCGAGGTCTTGCCGAGGTGTAGGCGCAGAGGCGGAGCCGCGCAGTCGAGCGGCTGGTCGTGCGGCGGCTGCGCGTCGCGGGTGCGTGGCGAGATGCAGCCGAGATACAGCCGAGATGCAGCGGAGATGCAGCCGAGATACAGCCGAGATGCAGCGGAGATGCAGCCGAGATACAGCCGAGATGCAGCGGAGATGCAGCCGAGATGCGGGTCGTGCGCCGATTCGCTCCGCTGCATTCTCGCCCAATCTCGCCCAATCTCGCCCAATCTCGGCGCACCTCGGCTGATGACCGCCGCACGCCGCTAGGAGTGCGCGGGCGGCGCGAGGACGCGCTGCAGCGCCGCACGAGCACGCCCGACTTCATCGTCGACGGCTTTGGAGCGGGCGGGGAGGCGGCGGGGGAGGCGACGCAGGCGGCGGGCGGCGCTGCGGGTGCGGCGGCGGCGGCGGCGGCGGCGGCTGGTGCGTCTGGATTGCGGTGAGTTGGCGTGGCGCACTCCTTTGGCCGGGGGGGGAGGGAAATAAAGAATCACTCCCGCGACTATGAGCCGTAGGTGGGTGGACGTGAAGCATTCCTTTGGGCGGGGCGACAGCGCGCGGGTGAGAGGTCAGGTGGAGCGGTACTGCACGGACTCGTTGAGACTAATCGAGGCTAATCAGTACTAATTAATACTAAGTTGAGGTCAGGTGGAGCGGTACTGCACGGACTGGGGCCCAGGCTTGCTGCTGCTGCTGCCCGCACTCGATCCTGTAATGAATTATCGAGTGACTGGTTTCAGAATACCTCGTAGGCTTGCTGCTGTACACGCTCGGCTACACCGAGTCCTTTGCCGAGGAGCTGCGCCAGGCGGGCCTTCAGTAGTCTTGATTCGGCGTGATTAGTCTTAATCAGACCTTGCCGAGTGCTCTGATGCTGGCCAGCACTGCCCGGTCTGTCCACGCGAGTAGCTCACTCTCTAATACGTACTCAGTCGTTGCATGGCGCCGCGCCAGGCGGGCCCGGTTTGGGTGTGCGACGCGGAGGCGGCCGCTCGACTGCTGCGCGATGCGGTGGGCGATGCGGCGGGCGGTGCGGCGGCTTGCGCGCCCGCTGTCAGAGAGAATGCTGACTGAGTCACGCATGGCGATGCCAGCGCCAATGGCAATCAGGGGATTTTTATGTGTTGAGAAGAGAAAATCTGAGTACTGAGAGACAAAATCTCGCAAAAGACGTACCTCACGTGTACTGGCTACTGCTGCCGTGCTGCGTACTCCTGTGGTGTCGGAGTGTACCACATAGTAAAGTACCGTTCGGCTTCTCAGCCCAGCCCGAGCGGGTCCCGCGCCGCCCGCGCCGCCCGCGTGCGCTGCCGCTTGGCGTTGGAGCGCAGCGTGCGCCACTCGGCGCTGCCGGCGTGCGCGTTGCAGTGCGCCGGCACCCTCGGCTCGCCGCCCCGCCAGTGGCGGCACGCGGACACGGGCGCGTCGCACGCGAAGCAGTAGCAGTTGGGGCAGGCCGCCTCATTGCCATCGACCGGCGCTGCGACCGGCCTCTCGGCCGCATGGAAGGGGTGGAGAGGGCAGAGCGCCCGCTGGTGCGGCAAGTGCTCGGGCAGCAGGCCTGTGCGGCGCAAGCAAGGGAGGCAGTGAGAGTGCATCTAACAGCATTCATGACGGGGGCGGCTTGGGAGCGCCTGATGCGGCGGAGATCTGCACGTCGCCGCCTGCGAGCGAAGGAGCGGCGGCGGCGGAGCTTTGAGGCGGCGGCGCCACCTCCTCCACCTCGGCCTCCACCTCGTCCTCTCCCTCCTTCGCCGCGGCGGCCGCACGTGCAACCCGCCCCCACGGCCGCACCGAAGGCTTCTCGCACTGCGGGCATGTCGTCACCCACTTCTCGCCCTCACTCCGCTGCGCACACGCGAGGTGGTATGGGGGTGCAGAGCACGACGTGCACTTCAGCGCAGCGGAGCGGCGAACCGAGGAGCCGCAGAACAGGCACTCGTACGAGCCATCATACGGCTCGACCTTCCCCGCGCTGCTGCTGGTCGCGACTGCAGCGTCGCTCGAGGAGGAGAGTGGCAACGCGCCGTCATCGCCGCCGTCGTCACCGCCGCCGCCTCCACCGCTGGAGCCGCCACCGCCGCCGCTGCTGCCGCCGCTGCTGCCGCCGCCACCGCCGCCGACGCGCCGCCCGCCCGCGCCCTTGCCTCGCTTCGCGTCCCGCGCCTTGTCGGTGAGAACCCGCGCCCGCTTGCCTGTGACGGCGGTGCTGCAGGGCCCCTCGTGCCAGAGGCGGAAGTTGCAGCCGAGCGTCTTGCAGCTCGGAGCGCGGAGGGGCGGCGAGGCGGCCTCCTCCTCCTCGCTGCTGCTCTCTGCGGCTGCAGCCTCGCCGCCAGCGCCGCCTGGCGCGCCCTCGTCCGAGTCGGACGCCTCGTCCGCCGCCGCTGCCGACGGCCCTGCCTCTCCTGCCGCCGCCGCCGCCGCCTCGCCAACTGTCCGCGCGTACGCCACCGCCGCCTCCACTGCTGTGCCGAAGGCGCCGATGTAGACACTCCTGCCGCCCACCATGTGCTTCGCCCCGAAGCGGTCAGAGGACTCCTTGACCACATTCTTGTACCCGGTGCTGTTGCTGCTGGAGAGGTGCAAGCGCAAGCCCTCCGCCTCCGTGGCCACTGCTGGAGGCTGGTACTCGCCGACCGCCCGCGCATAGGCCACCGCCGCCTCCACCGCCGTGCCAAAGGTGCCGAGGCCGACATCTTTTCCACCCAAAGTGTGCCTCGCCTGGAAGCGGCCAGAGGCCTGCTTGAACACGCCCTTGTACCCGGTGCTGTTGTTAGAGAGGTGTAAGCGCAAGCCCTCCGCCTCCGCCACCACCGCTGCCGTTCGGCACTCAGCCGGCGCCCGCCCCAGCCCAAGTTCCCCCTCCGGCGCCTCGCACACCCGGCACGCCGGGTCCGGGTGCATCCAGCAGAACCACTCGACAGGCAGCTGGCCGGGCATGCCGCTAGGCAGCCGCCGCCACTTGTCGCAACGGTCGCAAGCGACCCAGAGGCAGGAGGCCGCCTCCTCCTCGCTGCTGCCCGCTGCAGCCTCGCCGCCAGCGCCGCCTGGCTCGCCCTCACCCGAGTCGGACGCCTCGCCCGCCGCCGCTGCCGATGGCCCTTCTCCTGCCGCCGCCGCCGCCGCCTCGCCGACCGACCGCGCATACGCCACCGCCGCCTCCACCGCTGTGTCGAAGAATCCAAGGCCAACCTGCCTTCCGTCCACCGTATGCCGTGCCTGGAAGCGGCCAGTGGAGGGGTACTTGACCACATTCTTGTACCCGGTGCTGCTGCTGCTCGAGAGGTGCAAGCGCAAGCCCTCCGCCTCTGTCGCCACTGTAGGAGGCTGGTACTCGCCGACGGCCCGCGCATAGGCCACCGCCGCCTCTACCGCCGTGTCGAAGGTTCCGAGGTGAACCAGCCTTCTATCCACCCTTTGCTTCGCCTGGAATCGGCCGAAGCAGTACCGCCACACGCCTAAGTAGCCGGTGCTGCTGCTGCTCGAGAGGTGCAAGCGCAAGCCCTCCGCCTCCGTTGCAACTGCTGACCCTTGAGGCTCGGATGCCGCCCAGACCGGCTCGGACGCCGTGAGCGCTTCGGTGCGCGGTGCCAGCGGCATCAGTTCTGTGCGCGCAGAGCCAGCCCCGCCACGGTGGCGTTTGCGACAGCCACTGATTGCGAGAGCTGTGGCTCGCGCGGAGCAGATCGGTGAAAAGAAGAAAAACACTCCGCTTATGGCCCTGCGACCGCGCATCCCCCCAGGGCTAGGGCTCTCTTGCCCGCAACCCGATATCGATCATCCGGCCCGCTGGGTGTGCGCTTCTTACATCTTAGCTCCGGCCCCCTGGATGTGAGAGAGATTTTTAGCAATACCAAACAAGTCGAAGAAGAAGAAAAGAAAAAAAAACAACTCTAACACTCACACGTCATTTGAGGCCTGGAGCCCTGTTCACGCGCGCGCGAGACGTGCAGACAGGGTTTGTGTTGGATGTGTGAGGTTGATATGACTGCACTCCAAGTGCTCCAAGTTCGCACTAATCCCGACCCCCACAAGTGGCACATCGCGTTCTCACCACGGTCGCCGCTCATGGCGCGGCGCGCCTGCGCAACGCGGCCCCGAGAGGGGCCGCCTGGCCACTGCTGCCACTGCGCCGCACGGATTTCACCCCACTTTCGCGACTGTGGCCGTCCAACAGTCTGCCGGCGCGGCGGGCGCATTCGAATGCGCCCGCTGCGCCGGCAGACTGTCAGTGCTATCCCGGGCGGCGCGCCAGCGAGCCCGGACGCTGGCCAGCCGCGAGGACAGCGCCATCGTCATCGGCGTCTCCTGCAGCAACTTCAACAGCACAAGGTAGCCGGGTCGGAGGCCTCCCGCCGAGCTGCCGAGCCACCCCGCACCCGCGCCACCCTGCCTCAGGGAGTCAGTTGAGAGGGTGCGCAAAACCTTACCAAAACTGGCACGGGTCACGCGCCGCTTGGGAGCCGCGGCGCAGCCTCCAGAGACTGCAACGACAGCGAGCATACGCGCACGCGACTAAAAGCAGCTAACTCGTCGAGGGGTTTCCTCAATCAACCGAACGCACTAGGCTGGCGAAAAAACCGGGGCGCGGGATTAGTGCGTCTGGGCACTGGGGCGCAGAGAATTCCTCCTCTCCTTAAAATCCCTGTGGTCCAAGGAGAGGGAGCGGCCCGGTCCAAGTACCTACCTACCTACCTCCAAGTCTTCCAATACGGTTTCGGTGGAGGCCACACAGCACACACACACGCAAACACACACACCACCCGACTCAACACAAAGACAACACAGAACACAGAAGCGTCTCCACGCCGCACACCCACACCCACCGGCGCCACCGCCTCCACGCCGACCAACACCAACGCCTCCCCTGCCGCGCGCCACCGCCGCATGCCTCGCGTGCCTCGCGTGCCTCGCGTGCCTCGCGTGCCTCGCGTGCCTCGCGTGCCTCGCGTGTGCAGCGCCGCAGCGGCGCGGCTCAGATGGGGCGGGTGGAGACGTAGTGGAACTCTGCGAAGTGGCCGAGGTAGATGCGCATCGTGAGCGGCACCTGGCGGAGATGCGGCGGAGATAAGGTCGAGATATGATCGAGATGTGGTCGAGATATGGTCGAGATATGGTCGAACCATGGCCGTGGTACTATCGAGGTATGGTCGAACATGGCCGGGTGTTATCTCGGCGATACCTCGGCTACATCTCGGCTGATCTCGGCGCCTTCCACACGTCCGGCGGCGTGATGGTGTGGCAGTAGTCGGGAGAGAGCGACGAGATGACGACGATCTCCGTCTTGAAGATGACGGAGGCCGCGAGCAGCGTCGCCTACTCTCGGCCAATCTCGGCCAATCTCCGGCTGATTTCGATCTCGAGAGGAGGACGGCCGAGAGGTGGCTTCGCACATCTCGTGCGGCATCTCGTCTCGATCTCGGCTAGATCTCGGCTCGATCTCGCGCCTCGTCGCCCCACGTGACCCCGTGCTGCGACATCTCTCGGATGTACCGGTCCCAGTCCTCGACGCCGACGCTGTCGCGCAGCTTGAAGGACTCGCCTGGTGAGACCACCAACCAGTCTCATTAATACCGCATGTGAGAGTAGGAATCATCATGCAGCTCGAGTCGACTCGCCGACGGAGCCGTCGTCCATCGCTCGGCTGCCTGTTCACACGGCAGAGCTGTGAAGAGACGCAGGGCTCGGGCCGATCTCGGGCCGATCTCGGGCCGATCTCGGGCCGATCTCGGGTGAATCTCGGGTGGATCTCGGGCCGAACGCTGCAATCTCGGCTGATCTCGCCCAATCTCGCCCAATCTCGGGTGTATCTCGGGTGTATCTCGGGCCGAATCTCGCCGTTCTCCCTCAGCCACTGCACGGTCTTCTTCCGCATCGAGATGGCCGACCAGCCGCTGATGCCTACTAATTAA
The DNA here is from genome assembly GCF_000372725.1 of Emiliania huxleyi CCMP1516. Taxonomy (NCBI): domain Eukaryota; phylum Haptophyta; order Isochrysidales; family Noelaerhabdaceae; genus Emiliania; species Emiliania huxleyi. The sequence goes on along the minus strand of NW_005201851.1, from coordinate 194,013 downwards.
GCCGATTTGATGCGGCAGCCTATTAATTAAGCATACGGCCGACCAGCCGCTGATGCCGAGCTGCTCCAGCTGGTCGGTCAGCGCGTGGAACTGGCAGTTGTTGTCTCCAGGCACGTCCTTGATCTTGAAGCCGCGCAAGCCTGCTCAACCAACAGCAGGACTAGTGAGTGATGGTGTACTGACCAGGCACGTCCTTGCTCTTGAAGCCGCGCAAGCCTATCCAACCAACAGCAGGACTAGTGAGTGATGGTGTACTAATCAGACACGTCCTTGATCTTGAAGCCGCGCAAGCCTGATCAACCAACAGCAGGACTAGTGAGTGATGGTGTACTGACCAGGCAAGGATCTTGAAGCCAGGCAGGCCCAGGTGGCGCGAGAGGCGCGAGCGAGCGTCCTGCGGTCCCTGCCCCATCCGCTCCCTCTGGCTCTTGATCTCTGCCGACGTCTGCCGTACCCGCGGCACCTGCAAGCCGAGATGCAGCCGAGATACAGCCGAGATGCGGCCGAGGTGCGGCCGAGGTGCAGCCGAGGTGCGGCCGAGATACAGCCGAGATACAGCCGAGAGGCAGCCGAGAGGCAGCCGAGAGACAGCCGAGAGGCAGCCGAGAGACAGCCGAGAGACAGCCGATATGCAGCCGAGAGGCAGCCGAGAGGCGGCGGAGGTGGCAATATTGAGATGCAGCCGAGATACAGCCGAGGTGCAGCCGAGGTTCCGCCGAGATCGGCACCTCGCGTAACCCCCGCCCCCCCTCGCCCCAGCTGCCGCGACCCGGCGTCGGCGGCGCAGCGGGCGCCGCCGCCGGCGCCGCATGCATGCCGGGAGGGTCGGGGGGAAGCATCGGGCCTGCGGGCAGCGGGGAGGCAGCGGAGATGTGGCGGAGATGTGGCGGAGATGTGGCGGAGATGTGGCGGAGATGTGGCGGGGA
>NW_005201851.1:192651-192987 GCF_000372725.1 Emiliania huxleyi CCMP1516 | reverse complement strand
AAAAAAAAACAACTCTAACACTCACACGTCATTTGAGGCCTGGAGCCCTGTTCACGCGCGCGCGAGACGTGCAGACAGGGTTTGTGTTGGATGTGTGAGGTTGATATGACTGCACTCCAAGTGCTCCAAGTTCGCACTAATCCCGACCCCCACAAGTGGCACATCGCGTTCTCACCACGGTCGCCGCTCATGGCGCGGCGCGCCTGCGCAACGCGGCCCCGAGAGGGGCCGCCTGGCCACTGCTGCCACTGCGCCGCACGGATTTCACCCCACTTTCGCGACTGTGGCCGTCCAACAGTCTGCCGGCGCGGCGGGCGCATTCGAATGCGCCCGCTG
>NW_005201851.1:190188-192406 GCF_000372725.1 Emiliania huxleyi CCMP1516 | reverse complement strand
GAGCCGCGGCGCAGCCTCCAGAGACTGCAACGACAGCGAGCATACGCGCACGCGACTAAAAGCAGCTAACTCGGCGAGGGGTTTCCTCAATCAACCGAACGCACTAGGCTGGCGAAAAAACCGGGGCGCGGGATTAGTGCGTCTGGGCACTGGGGCGCAGAGAATTCCTCCTCTCCTTAAAATCCCTGTGGTCCAAGGAGAGGGAGCGGCCCGGTCCAAGTACCTACCTACCTACCTCCAAGTCTTCCAATACGGTTTCGGTGGAGGCCACACAGCACACACACACGCAAACACACACACCACCCGACTCAACACAAAGACAACACAGAACACAGAAGCGTCTCCACGCCGCACACCCACACCCACCGGCGCCACCGCCTCCACGCCGACCAACACCAACGCCTCCCCTGCCGCGCGCCACCGCCGCATGCCTCGCGTGCCTCGCGTGCCTCGCGTGCCTCGCGTGCCTCGCGTGCCTCGCGTGCCTCGCGTGTGCAGCGCCGCAGCGGCGCGGCTCAGATGGGGCGGGTGGAGACGTAGTGGAACTCTGCGAAGTGGCCGAGGTAGATGCGCATCGTGAGCGGCACCTGGCGGAGATGCGGCGGAGATAAGGTCGAGATATGATCGAGATGTGGTCGAGATATGGTCGAGATATGGTCGAACCATGGCCGTGGTACTATCGAGGTATGGTCGAACATGGCCGGGTGTTATCTCGGCGATACCTCGGCTACATCTCGGCTGATCTCGGCGCCTTCCACACGTCCGGCGGCGTGATGGTGTGGCAGTAGTCGGGAGAGAGCGACGAGATGACGACGATCTCCGTCTTGAAGATGACGGAGGCCGCGAGCAGCGTCGCCTACTCTCGGCCAATCTCGGCCAATCTCCGGCTGATTTCGATCTCGAGAGGAGGACGGCCGAGAGGTGGCTTCGCACATCTCGTGCGGCATCTCGTCTCGATCTCGGCTAGATCTCGGCTCGATCTCGCGCCTCGTCGCCCCACGTGACCCCGTGCTGCGACATCTCTCGGATGTACCGGTCCCAGTCCTCGACGCCGACGCTGTCGCGCAGCTTGAAGGACTCGCCTGGTGAGACCACCAACCAGTCTCATTAATACCGCATGTGAGAGTAGGAATCATCATGCAGCTCGAGTCGACTCGCCGACGGAGCCGTCGTCCATCGCTCGGCTGCCTGTTCACACGGCAGAGCTGTGAAGAGACGCAGGGCTCGGGCCGATCTCGGGCCGATCTCGGGCCGATCTCGGGCCGATCTCGGGTGAATCTCGGGTGGATCTCGGGCCGAACGCTGCAATCTCGGCTGATCTCGCCCAATCTCGCCCAATCTCGGGTGTATCTCGGGTGTATCTCGGGCCGAATCTCGCCGTTCTCCCTCAGCCACTGCACGGTCTTCTTCCGCATCGAGATGGCCGACCAGCCGCTGATGCCTACTAATTAAGCCGATTTGATGCGGCAGCCTATTAATTAAGCATACGGCCGACCAGCCGCTGATGCCGAGCTGCTCCAGCTGGTCGGTCAGCGCGTGGAACTGGCAGTTGTTGTCTCCAGGCACGTCCTTGATCTTGAAGCCGCGCAAGCCTGCTCAACCAACAGCAGGACTAGTGAGTGATGGTGTACTGACCAGGCACGTCCTTGCTCTTGAAGCCGCGCAAGCCTATCCAACCAACAGCAGGACTAGTGAGTGCATGTGTACTAATCAGACACGTCCTTGATCTTGAAGCCCCGCAAGCCTGATCAACCAACAGCAGGACTAGTGAGTGATGGTGTACTGACCAGGCAAGGATCTTGAAGCCAGGCAGGCCCAGGTGGCGCGAGAGGCGCGAGCGAGCGTCCTGCGGTCCCTGCCCCATCCGCTCCCTCTGGCTCTTGATCTCTGCCGACGTCTGCCGTACCCGCGGCACCTGCAAGCCGAGATGCAGCCGAGATACAGCCGAGATGCGGCCGAGGTGCGGCCGAGGTGCAGCCGAGGTGCGGCCGAGATACAGCCGAGATACAGCCGAGAGGCAGCCGAGAGGCAGCCGAGAGACAGCCGAGAGGCAGCCGAGAGACAGCCGAGAGACAGCCGATATGCAGCCGAGAGGCAGCCGAGAGGCGGCCGAGGTGGCAATATTGAGATGCAGCCAAGAACCAGCCGAGGTGCAGCCGAGGTTCCGCCGAGATCGGCACCTCGCGTAACCCCCGCCCCCCCTCGCCCCAGTTTGCCG
>NW_005201851.1:178643-189737 GCF_000372725.1 Emiliania huxleyi CCMP1516 | reverse complement strand
GCGGCGACGGCCCGAGCGCCGCGCCAGCCGCCGCCGCAGCAGCGCCGCCGCCGGCAGCGGCAGCAGCGGCAGCAGCGGCGGCGGCGGCAGCGGCGGCACCTCCTCCCCCCTTGGACGACGCGTGTGCGGGCTCCGGCGCTGTCGGCGGCGGAGGAGGGTCTGGTTCGGGCGCCTTTGCGCGAAGTGCGTCGAAGCGCGCGGCGAGGGCATCTGCTATCTCCGCTGCTTCGGCGGGCTGCGGCTCGGCAGCCTGGGTTCGGGGGTGGGGGTGGGGTGGGGGTGGGGGGGGTGGGTGAGGGGGGGGGGATTGGGTGGGTGAGGGTGAGGGTGAGGGTGAGGGTGAGGGTGAGGGTGAGGGTGAGGGTGAGGGTGAGGGTGAGGGTTAGGGCCGGCAGCCTGCGCTGCTGCTGCTGCTGCGGCGGCGGCGGCGGCCTCGTCTGCAGCGCCCCACTCCCTGTAGAGACGGGCCTGCGCAGAAGGGGGGGGGGGGGTGAGGAGGGCACTGGCGTGTGAAGGAATGGCAGTCGGGTGTGCGGCCCAGCTCTGGTGTGTGGGGAAGGCCTTTGGGTCCTCGGCTCGATCTCGGCAAGATGCAATCTCTCCCCATATCTCCCCGTACCTCGAGGCCTAGATGCGGACTATCTCCCCGCATCTCCCCCTATCTCCCCTCACCTCCCCATATCTCCCCACATCTCCCCACATCTCCCCTCACCTCCCCATATCTCCCCGCATCTCCCCACATCTCCCCTCACCTCCCCATATCTCCCCGCATCTCCCCACATCTCCCCTCACCTCCCCATATCTCCCCGCATCTCCCCACATCTCCCCTCACCTCCCCATATCTCCCCGCATCTCCCCACATCTCCCCTCACCTCCCCATATCTCCCCGCATCTCCCTCATCTCTCCCCATCTCCCCATATCTCCCCCCCTATCTCCCCCATATCTCGCGCGCCTTGACGTCCTCGAGAGCGTCGACGACGGTGAACATCTGGCGCTGCAGCGCGCGGAACTCCGCCGTCTTCTTGTCTGGCTTGGAGGCCATGACCTTGGGGGAGGGGGAGGGGGGGGAGGGGGAGGGAGAAGGAGAAGGAGAAGGAGAAGGGTGAGGGTGAGGGTGAGGGTAAGGGTGAGGGTGAGGGTGAGGGAGAAGGGTGAGGGTGAGGGTGAGGAGGGGTGAGGAGGGGTGAGGAGGGGTGAGAAGGTGAAGGTGAGGAGGGAGGGAGGGGAGAGCGAGAGGGGGGGGGGGGGGGGGGGGGATTTTAGGGGAGGGGAAGGGTTGCCTAAAAGGGGGAGGGGACCACCGGGTGATCTGGGGCCCTGGGAGGGAGGTAGGGGAAAGGGAAAGAAAGGGAAGGGGAAAGGGGGAAAGAGGGGAAACCAGGCCCGGACCGGGAGGGGGAGAAAGGGACCGAAAGGTCCAAGAGACCAAAAAAAAGGAGGGGAAGGAGGGGGAAAAGGAGGGAGGGGAGGGAGGGATGGGGCCCCCCCCCCCCTGTCATAAAACTTGGGGGAGACGGAAACAGGAGGACGTACCCCTCTGCGTACTTTTTGCCGTTGAGGGCCTCGTACCCGGCGGAGCGCTGCACGCGGGGAGGCGGAAGGCGGCGAGCTGAGACCCAGCGCACGCCACTCCCGGCAGCAGTGGGCCACTTGCGGCTGGGAAGGCGATCCCTTGCCGCCGCTCTCGCGTTCCGGTGCGTGGCTGTGGCGCTGCTGCGCGCGAGCGGCTGCGGCGCGGCGATGGTCTCGCAGTGGACGGCACGCGCGCACCAGGCGGCGACCCGCCGAGGAGAGGAGAGGTGCGGTGCTATGCGTCGCTCTTCTCCGGCGTGCCTGCTTCTCGGCGGCGTCGTACAGGATGGAGAGGCTGTAGAAGCCGGGCTTCTTCTGGCCCCAGGTGCCCAGCTCGCCGCCCTTTCTTACCAGAATAGCCATCTTCTCCTTGGCCGTCTTCGCAACCATGACGGCTCGCTCACGAGCTCCGGCGGCTATCGTCCGGCGGGTATCGTTCGGCGGCTATCGCGTCTGGCCGAGGCTCTTGCCGTCGCCGAAAAAGAATTTAAACAACATAGTCTCTCACAGCAAGCGAGAGAGAGAGAGAGAGAGAGAGAGAGAGAGAGAGAGAGAGAGAGCAGGGGGTTCAACCAGGCGACGGAGGACCGTGGGCCATCGCGGGGACTGCTGCGTACGGAGGACGCGGCAGGCAGATCCGGATGGTCTCACCCGGTGGGAGGCACCGAGGCGTCTGGGACGCTCCACTCTACCTTAAGCTCCTGAGGGGCGCGTGGTTTTAACCACGTAGTACGACTACAGCCCACCACAGACACCCTCCCTCTCCACACGTGTGCACACACCCTCACCCTCTCCCCTCTCCTCTCTCTCTCTCTCCTCTCTCTCCTCTCCTTGTCTGTGCTGTCTGCCTGACTCAGGCACTAATTCTGCCGATGCGTGATTGTGTGTGGGCTGCTCCGAGGGGGCCCTGTGCGATCCGATGGGTAGGGAGTCTGTGCCCGGGCGGTGTCCGGTGCGGAGTCTCTCTCTGATCCCACCTGTGGTGTTGGGTGTGAGGTCGTGGAAGCTTCGATCCCAAGGGGGGGAGCCGAGCCCACTCATAACCAACTCTCAGGGGCAGTAGGTGGGCGAGCCTCGAGCGCGCTCATCTCGATCGTCAAGACGTTGCTACGCGCGGTCTTCCGCGGGGGGAGCTGCGTCGACGGGTGCGGGACCGCGGCGCAGCCAGTGCCGTGGCGATGCCTCCGGCTGTTTGCGGCGGGCGGCTTGCTGCTCGCTGCGATGGCGAAAAACTCGTCTCGCCACACGCCAAGGGCTTATGCTCTGGCGAGACGTGAGGCGCATGCGCCCAGGAGGGGAGGGGGCATGTGTAACGACACTGCTAGAGATGCCTTTCGGGGCCCAGAGATAAAACTTCTGTGATGCCATGCGTGACCTAGTAGTGTCCCCAGCTATGGGCGTGTCCACGTTGGAGCCAGGTGTGGTGTGGGCGCGAGAATAGCTCCGCCGTTCATGGAGGCAACCGATGCGAGTCGACTGGTGTGTGTCGTCGTGGTTTCGTATCAAGAATTCTCTCTCTCTCACAGCAAGCCTGCTCTAGTCTCACACGTTCGCCCCTGTCGCCTGTCTGTGTTGTTGTGCTGTTGTTTGTCTCTTGGCACCTTGGAGTGCTGGGGGGGGCGACAGGGGGGACGTGGCCTGAGTGATGTGTACGCCCACTCAGGATGTGTGGCAGCCCGCTGGCTGTGTGTCTTGTGAGCTTGTTTGTGTCTGTGTGTCGCTCGTGCGTGTCGTCATCATCTGTCTTGCGTCCACCCATACCGCGTTGGTGTCCAGTCCGAGCCTGACTGTTCTTCACCTTACTACATACAGCACACAGGCTCGACACAGGTGTGAACCGAAAAAGAATTCGTGCAGCACGTGTGGTGTGTGTATACTCACTCACTGCAACATACCTGTGCCTCGTCCTGTCCCCACACTGTACTACATCGATCCACAGAAGCATGCTATGCATTATCAGGGTGCCCCCGCCGCCGCCGTCAAGCGCCTCCACCTCTGTGTCCGCGACCCGCAGGCCCAGCGCTCCCAGGGCCAGGCAGGGCGATGCCGACACAGACAGTCTTCACCGCAAAACTTCCCGATCAACGTGCGGGGCAGCCGGCAGGCAGTCGCTGCCGCCTCCAGCGGGGGAGTCGACGGCTATGCGCCCCCCTAGCGCCTAGAGGGCGCTCGCGCTAACCAGAGCGGATTGCCGAGGTCGAGCGAGAGCCTCTAGGGTACGATACTTCCGGGCCGGTGTGCGGGGAGCGAACCTTAACGACCGCCCAGAAGCTTTCTGAGCGAACCAATCGGGCCAGGATCATCAGCATATGTCCCCTCCACAACATCGTGGGCGTTTGAGCGGTATTTGAGGAGCACCGCCACTCTGAAGTTCGGCCGGGTGGTCTGCAGACCCCCCCCCCCGGAGCAGCAGAGGCTCCGTGGGGTCGAAAAGTCGACGCTGGGAGTCGCACTCGTCAAACCGTCGCAACACCACGCGGTACGCACATACCGCCCACATCCCCTCCACCGCTGAGAAGGCGCAGATCGACCGCCGGGCCGCGTAGCCGTCGTTAAGGAGCGGTTTTTGGAGCCGTACGAAGAGGTCCCAGACGGGCGAAGATGCGGTTTTTCGACGACCACACGCGATGTGGTATCTGCTTTTTGCTAAAAACGGGCCGCCTAGTGCAGCATCACTAGTAAGACACGCAACCACACTGAGAGCTCCACACTAGCTGGTATAGGCGAGAACCGACGGCGTCACGGTCGCCGGAGTGGACGCACTGCACACACACTGTGACCGTGTCGACGGTGTGACAGTGCGCGACACAACCGTCGGCGCCGCGCTATCGCGGCGCCCCGCAGTCTACACGCCTCAGGCACACCCCTGAACGCGCCATGGGCGCGCAGATACACCGCAGCGCCGTGGAGAATCCACACCTGGCCGGTCCCGAGCCCCGTCCTGGGCCTCCAGGCGGCCGAAGATCGGCGTTCGGGCGGGATGAACTTGTCGGAAATGGAGCAAACTTGGCGCGGCTCGTCGCTCGCGGTACCGGGTGAGCCTGGATAGGGCAAAATCTGGGGTGAATACGAGGGACAGAGGTCGCAAGTTTGTCGCGCAAGTTTGCGCGGCGTGGCGCTGCCCCGCTGCCGAGGGCGCCACCAACCCGTGGCGGCGGCATTTCCAGCCCAAATTGGGCGTTCCGTGCGCCTTGCCGGCGAGAGTGGACGGGCTGTGCATCGTGGGGGGGGGTGAGTGGGAGGGAGGTGGTCGTGTGCCTACTTTGTCGGCCGCGCGCGAGGAAAATACTGGGTGTGAGGCGCGCAGGAGGCGAGGATGGGCGCGCCGGCGGTCGAGCCGCCGAACAATTCGACGTGGCGCAGCTCCGCGCCGGCGGGCACGACCGAGCACATGCTGTCGGCGGCGGTCACGCGACGAGGGAGAGCCGCAGGAGCCCTCTGTGGAGCAGGCGCGCGAAAGCAGCGATGAGTGGCGCTTCGTCAGCCACCTGTGGGCGGTCATCGGGGTCGCGGTCAAGCTCGCGACGGGGTAAATCTGGTGCTTCTAGTATCACTGGTGGGCTGGGTGTGCAGCAGCATCGCTCAAAAAGAGGCAAAAAACTCGGCAACTGTTTGGAGTGTCTACTTTCTCGACACACCGTTCTCGGCCCGGCCGGAAAGCTGGCTGGTGGTCGCGCGCGGCGCGTCAGCGCCACTCCGACTGGTCGGGCACCTCGGCTGGGTCCATCGGCAAGAGGCCCGCGCCGTCGGGCGGCCCCGGCAGCGCATGATGCCCCTCCGAGAGGCGCTGACGCCCCGCCGAGATCGCGCTGGTTTGGCACGAAAAACACGAGGCGCAAGGGGGGGGGGTCAAGTATCGTACCCTAGAAGCGCGCGCACGCGGCTCGGCACGTCGCCCGCCTGTCTGTTCACAGCTAGAGGGGGGGGGGGGGGGGTGCGCACCGAAGATAGTTCGAATAAACTAGAGCCCGGCGGCTGAACTCGAGCGAGAGGGCAGAGCGAGCGCACGCGCAAGTCCAGGGCACCCCCCTGCTCTCGTGACTCGTCGGGTGCTGCCTCGTGGTCGGGAGAGGGACGAAAAAAAACGACACCTCTACTGTGAGAAATATAAATAAAAACGACACCTCGTGCTGAATAAATAAAAAAACGACACCTCTCACTCTACTGTGAGATGGGTAAAAAGGAACAGGTCCCCGCCCTTGCGATCCTTTGTGCAGGGTTCTTTGTGGGTAGGGTCGGCGAATAGCCGGGGTCCGTCCTCCCGATCGCACGGGCGGGGGGACTAGCACTAGCCGTCTTCCACATGGTCCCTCGGGTCCCTGCTGCTCCTAATCTCTTCGTACATCCTCCTGCTTGAGAGGGATGACCATGAGGGTGGGGTGCACGTGTACGGCTCTACGGCTCTACTAATTTCCTTTTCAATGCACAATGGCTCCGTCTGAAACACCCTCCGGTAAGTTCGGTGCGCCTGCCCGCGCGCGCCCGGGCGACTCGACGGAGCTCAGAGGCCGCGACGCGGACGGAGCACAGGCGACAGGGTTTTCAGGGACACGAGCCAGAGCAAGCTCTCGGCCTCTCGCGTCGGCAGCACAGGCCTGCACGAGGCAGCTCAACACTGTGTACTGATACAAGTGGCTCGGCGCGCGTCGCTCGGTGAGGCGAGCGGACGGGTGCAGCTGGGATGACGGTGTTCGCGTTCGCAGCCAGCGGGGTGAGACGAGGTCGGGAACCCACCCCGGTGCCCCCGCGCCCACGACTAAATCTTCTTGGGCAGCAGCTGGTTCGACATGTCCTCTCCGTGGCCTAGGCGGCTGCAATCGCCCTTGCCCCACGTAAAGACGGCGCCGTCGGCGGCGAGAGCGATGCTGTGCTCGGCTCCAGCCGACACAGCAACGACGCGCCCGCCAGCCAAGGCCTCCACCTTCTTGGGCAGCAGCTGGGTCCGCGTGTCGCCGTGGCCCAACATGCCGAACATTCCCCAGCCCCAGCTCCAGACGGCGCCGTCGGCGGTGATGGCGAGGCAATGCATTGATCCAGCCCAGACAGCGACGACGCGCTGGCCAGCAAAGGCCTCGACCTTCTTCGGCAGCAGCTGCTGGTGCGTGTCGCCGTGGCCCAGCTTGCCAAAACCTCCCGAGCCCCAGCTCCAGACGGCGCCGTCAGCGGTGATGGCGAGGCTGTGAGCGGTCCCAGCCGACACAGCGACGACGCGCCGCCCAGCAAAGGCCTCGACCTTCTTGGGCAGCAGCTGCTGGTGCGTGCCGCCGTGGCCCAGCTGGCCAAAGCCTCCATAGCCCCAGCTCCAGACGGAGCCGTCGGCGGCGATGGCCAGGCTGTGGTCGTACCCAGCCGAGACAGCGACGACGCGGTAGCCAGCAAAGGCCTCCATCTTCTTGGGCAGCAGCTGGTCCTGCTGGTGCGTTTCGCCGTGGCCCAACCGGCCAAGGGCTCCATAGCCCCAGCTCCAGACGCTGCCATCAGCGGTGAGGGCGAGGCTGTGGACGCATTCAGCCGACACAGCGACGACGCGGTAGCCAGCAAAGGCCTCGATCTTCTTCGGCAGCAGCTGGTTCCGCTCGTCGCCGTGGCCCAGCTGGCCAAAGCCTCCCTGGCCCCAGCTCCAGACAGAGCCGTCGGCGGCGAGGGCGAGGCTGTGCCCGGTTGCAGCCGACACGCTCACGGCGTGCTCACCTCCCAGCGGGGAGGGGAGGAGGGTCGGCGTGTTGAGCCGCGCCACGCCCTCGCCGTGCCCGAGCAGGGCTGGGTGTCGCTCCTCCGAGCCGCACGACGAGAGCCGCCCCTCGCCGTCGATGAAGAGGCTGTGATACTGGCCTGCCGCCGCCCTCGCCGGCGGGCTGGACTCGCGCAGCAGCGCCGAATAGCACAGCCACCGCACGGCGCCCTCGCCCTCTGGCTGCGCCGGCAGCTCGAAGCCGCGCTCTTGCGCCCACAAGCGGATGCCCTCCACCGCAAGCGAGGCGTGGAAGAGGAGCGAGACGGCCGCGACGCGAGCGATGTCGGCGGGGTCGCAGCGAGAGACGACGCGCACGAGGAGGTCCGTGGGGAGGTCGAGGAGGCGGGTGGGCGGCGGCGTGTCTGGCGAGAGAGCGGCGGCGGCGGCGGAGGATGCGAGGCGGCGCGAGCGGCGCGAAGGGGCAGACATCGCGAGAAAAAGAATTTTTCCGTGTTAATAATACCCTAAAGCCATGGCTCAGACACACACAGGAGGCGTGGGCCATGGCTGGTGGCACGTTGTGGCCATGGGCGCGATGGCCTCGGCCACACCTCTCCGATCCGGCCATCAACGCTGCCTCTCGGCCATGTGGACACCTCTCTCAGCCATGCATGGCCACAACAACACCTCGTCGGCCACACAGGCTCGAGTTCAGCCATAGTTGCTGAGTCTGGCCATCTCTGCCAGATTTTGGCCACAGCCAGCTCAGTTTTTAGCCATGGCCAATCCACAGATGGTTCAGCCATGCGGCCGATGGTCATATCGGCCGATGGTTCTACACCGCCGCCACCGGGCCCGCTGCCAGCCTGTACTCCTCAACCGCCCAGCTTGGAATGCCGCTGAAGAGCGTCGATATCTCCGCACGGCGGCGAGCGAAGGTGGCGCCCGCCACCTTCCACGCAATGTCGGAGAAGGCCTCTTGGCCATCACCAGAGCCGCTTGCGTCGGCCGCCCATGCGTTGAAGCGCTCTTCGTAAGCGAGGCCGAAGTGCTGGCGGGCGCGCTTCCAAGCCGGGAGCTGCTCGCCGGGGTCCTCCTCGCCCTCAATGCCCAAAAGGGAGGCGGCTCCAACTACAAGCATAGTTGGACGGCCGGGGTGAGGAGGGGAGGGGGGGGGGGGGGGGCGATCGATGTGTCAAGGGCGGAGGCGATGCGGTACCGACAAGCTTGAGGCACTTGCGTGGCCAGTAAGGGGGCAGCGGGTGCTCGGTGAAAAAGTCGTACCAGAACTCGCGCTCGTCCCAGCTCGGCTCGTGTGCCGCGTACAGCCCGTCTCCAAAGTGCCTTGACCGGCCATATGTGGGACGCAAGCGGGGACGTCCGACTTGCGCCGGGTGTTTCTTTTTCAATGTGTGGCTCTGACGATTCCAGAAGGAGGACTCTTTTTTCCAGTGTATGTAGCTCTTTACTTTTTTTGTTGTAAAATTCTTGTTCGCTGTCCGCTTTCTCTTTTTAGTGGTGTACCTGTGTTAGTGCCAGTGCGCGCCAGTCCCGTCTTTTATAAAATGAACTCGAGGGTACAGGACGCGGCACAGACGGGGCACAAACGCCAGGCTACAAAGACGGGGAGGCACGTAGTGACGCAGGGGAGTCTAGGCGACGGCGGCGTCCTCCGACGCCGCGGTGAGCCTGAGCTCGGTCGCAATCTCTTCCGCCGCCGCGAGCTGCAGCGCGACTGACATGCGCTGGGCCTGCAGCGACAGCCACGACCGCGTCGACCAGCTCGCCTCGTCCTCGTGCTGCCGCTTCGAGAGCACCTTGTCCTTCATCTGGTAGAACAGCCGCTTGACCGCGTTGCACCACCCGCCGAGGGGTAGCTCTCTAGTTTTTCATTTATGTCCAGTCAAAACAATATACCTACGACAGTCAAAACTTATACGGTGCCGGCTCGGGCCGGAAAAGAGCCAGACACTGGAAATGGACCAGGTCGCGCGCGAGCTTTCCTGTCCTATCACCCATCAGCTGTTCTTGGAGCCAGTAATGACCCGCGACGGTCATGTCTACGAGCGTGAAGCGATCGAGCGATGGCTGAGAGCAAACGACACCAGCCCGGTCACTGGTCTTCTGTTGTCCGACAAGTCGGTGACTCCACTCCACACTATTGCAAACACAGTGCAACATCTGGTTGGGCTCGGACAACAGTGGAGGGTCTTCAGTGTCATGGACACCAGAGATTGGTTGCGTCGCAAGCTGCAAGCGAGCACCACCAATGCAGCCAATCGCGCCGACATGAACGACCTACTTGCTCGCGCCTTTACTGGCAACAGTGACGAAAATTTGCAAATTGCACAGCTTCAGTTGCACATACAGCTGGTTCGAATGGCAGACGATGGCAGGCGTGACGCGCAGTATGTGATCGAGCAACTCGCATCTTTTGGAGAGCGCGGTGACATCAGCAGCGGCTGGGCTCCAAGCGAAGGCGACGTTGTCACGTGCACCGCCGCTAGAGTAGGTTTCTCACGGTTAAAGGTCATGATTGACTCCGTCCCTTCAACCCCTTGGCCTACTGTGCGGGGTGTTCTGGGCAAGACCGGCCTGGTTGAACGCGTTGATGAGGACTCGTCGTCAGTGTTGGTGAGGTTTGCTCATGAACCGGAAGACCTGTGGTTGCCACAGATTTCCGTTGTTCAGCACTGCTAGTTTTTTCTTCACTGCCAAGAGCATCTATGCTGTGCTAGCCGCTTCTCTCCTTCCGTACCAGTCACCGACGCATGGCCTGCTGGCTCGATCGTCGGCTTACCCGCGGGCGGAGCGGGGCGCGGTCGCGAGACGAGTGTCCCGCGCATCACGTGTACCAAAAGGTTTTCGCTGAGTTGAATAGTTTTGTTCAAGAGGGTCTCCTCCCCACATATGCTGAGACCCTAATGAACCCTAATGCAACGAACCATATGGCCGTGGGGGCTAGGCGCTGTGCCGCGCCATGGGCATGGCCGAGCGCGGCAGAGGGCGTGTGCAAAATCTGGCCATGGCTATGGCCGATCGCCGGCTATGGCCCGATGGCTCAATCATCGGCTTAGCCATGGCGGAGAGGTGTGGGCGCGGTCTCGCGACTCCCGGCTTGCCGGGCGTGGCCATGGCTGCAGCGCCTCCGAACCATATGGCTAGGCGCCGCGCCATGGCCGAGCGCGGCAGAGGGCGTGTGCAAAATCTGGCCATGGCTATGGCCGATCGCCGGCTATGGCCCGATGGCTCAATCATCGGCTTAGCCATGGCGGAGAGGTGTGGGCGTGGTCTCGCGACTCCCGGCTTGCCGGGCGTGGCCATGGCTGCAGCGCCTCCGAACCATATGGCTAGGCGCCGCGCCATGGCCGAGCGCGGCAGAGGGCGTGTGCAAAATCTGGCCATGGCTATGGCCGATCGCCGGCTATGGCCCGATGGCTCAATCATCGGCTTAGCCATGGCGGAGAGGTGTGGGCGTGGTCTCGCGACTCCCGGCTTGCCGGGCGTGGCCATGGCTGCAGCGCCTCCGAACCATATGGCTAGGCGCCGCGCCATGGCCGAGCGCGGCAGAGGGCGTGTGCAAAATCTGGCCATGGCTATGGCCGATCGCCGGCTATGGCCCGATGGCTCAATCATCGGCTTAGCCATGGCGGAGAGGTGTGGGCGTGGTCTCGCGACTCCCGGCTTGCCGGGCGTGGCCATGGCTGCAGCGCCTCCGAACCATATGGCTAGGCGCCGCGCCATGGCCGAGCGCGGCAGAGGGCGTGTGCAAAATCTGGCCATGGCTATGGCCGATCGCCGGCTATGGCCCGATGGCTCAATCATCGACTTAGCCATGGCGGAGAGG
>NW_005201851.1:176166-178543 GCF_000372725.1 Emiliania huxleyi CCMP1516 | reverse complement strand
CAATGGCATTTTTTCAAGCATTTTTTGAGAGACGCCCCCCCAAGGAAACCCGTTGTTCTTAAAAGCCCCCGACATTGGCCCCCGAGGTGGCCTCACCAAGGTTGCGGCCCTTACGGTAAGGAGCGAAATAGAGAAGAAAGAAGTTCCCGTCGAGGAAAAAGCCCCCGCTCAACGCCAGTGCGGGTTGCCTTTTTTTTGGCCCCGCCGGCGGATAAAAAGTGGACGAGCCCGGAGTGTGTTCGCGACCGCGCCGCGCCCGCGCATGAGTGTGTGACGTGTGTATGTGTGTGTGTGTGTGAGTGTGCGTGTGTGTGTGTGTGCGTGTGTGTGCGTGCGTGCGTGCGTGCGTGTGTGTGTGTGCGTGTGTGTGCGTGCGTGCGTGCGTGCGTGTGTGTGTGTGCGTGTGTGTGCGTGTGTGGTAGCGCGCGCCCGTCCACGCCCTCGCCGTGCCAGTGTGGCTGTGAGAGAGGCTTGTGTCTCCGAAGGACACGGCGCCTGCTTGTGGGCGGGCGCCTCCAGCCTCCCGTCTCGAGACCCGCCGTCGAGGACGGCCACGCCGCCGCCAACGCCGCCGCCCCCCCCTCCCCCCCCGCCCTTCTTCTTGCCCTTCTTCTTCTTGCCCCTGCCGTCTCCGCCGCCGCCCGCCAGCTTCGCCGCCGCCGCCGCCGCCGCCGCCGCCGCCGCCGCCGCCGCCGCCGCCTGCTCCTCGATGATGAGCTCCGCCTGCTGGCAGCCACGCGAGCGTGAAGAGACGCCATTCACAGCAGCGGCCTTCGCTCTCCAGCAGCCGGCCGCCTGCAGGCTCTCGGCAAGCTTGGCCGCCAGCTCTGCGTCCGCCTCGCTCTGAAGCGTGCGCGCGAGGCGGGCATCCCGCTCCTATGAGGAGATGTGGGGGAGATATGGGCCGAGCGGGCGTCCCGCTCCCACGGTGTGAATGCAATGTCGGGGTGTGGATACACGTGTCGTGCAGCACATCGTACTGCGCGTACTGCTGAAGCAGCGGAGTACGAGTGCTACTTGGAAAGAGACGTGGTCAGCTTCTACTGCCCCGCGCCGCTGCCACCGACTCTGGCTTCTCCGACGGCGCCGCCTCGGCGCCGCTCGAGCCGGGCACGCCCTTTGGCGAGAGCGACGAGTCGTACCCGAGCGCGCGCAGGTCCGCCCAAGTGTCCTCCGGCCGCGCCATCGTCTGCAGGTGCATCATCTCGAGAAAGCCGCGGCGCGTGAGGCGGCCGTGCCCGTCCGTCGTGAACTCGCCCACCTGCGACAGCTCCGCCTCACCGAACTCATCGCCGCCGTTGCACGTGCGCGCAAACGACTGCAGCTCTGCCGTCGACCAGGCGCCATCCGCGTCGGCGTCGAAGCGGCAGAAGACCTCGCCCAGCGCCGCCTCGAGCGGAGGAGCGAGCCAGTCGTCGTCGTCGAGGAGCGCGGGAGGCTGAGGGGGCATGCTGCTGCCCAGAGGAATGTGCGGGGCGGCGGAATATAGCTCCTACGAACGGGCGCACCAGCAAGCCGTAGCAAAAAAGAAAAACATCCTCCCTTGGGGTGTCTGTTTTCTTTCTTTATTTCTTTCTTTCAGCGTGTCTCCGGGCATACACACGCTATGGCCCCAACGACCACGCCTCGACCTTCTTGGGCAGCAGCTGCTTCGACAGGTCCTCTCCGTGGCCTAGGCAGCCGCCGTCGCCCCCGCCCCAGGTGAAGACGGCGCCGTCGGCGATGGCGATGCTGTGGTACTCTCCAGCCGACACAGCGGCGACGCGCTCGCCAGCAAAACCCTCGACCTTCTTGGGCAGCAGCTGCGTCTGCTCGTCGCCGTGGCCCAACTGGCCGCCGGCTCCCCAGCCCCAGCTCCAGACACTACCGTTGGCGGTAAGGGCGAGGTTGTGGTTGCCTCCGGCCGACACAGCGACGACGCGCGGGCCAGCCAAGGCCTCGATCTTCTTGGGCAGCAGCTGGTTCTGCCCGTCGCCGTGGCCCAGCTTGCCGCCGTATCCATCGCCCCAGCTCCAGACGGCGCCATCGGCGGTGAGGGCGAGGCTGTGCGCGTCTCCAGCCGTCACAGCTAATATGCGCCGGCCAGCAAAGGCCTCGATCTTCTTGGGCAGCGGCTGACCCTGCTCGTCGCCGTGGCCCAACCGGCCATAGGCTCCCCAGCCCCAGCTCCAGACGGCGCCGTCGGCGGTGAGGGCGATACTGTGGTGCTCTCCAGCCGACACAGCGACGATGCGCCGCCCAGCGAAGGCCTCGACCTTCTTTGGAAGCAGCTGGCCCTGCTGGTCGCCGTGGCCCAGCTGGCCAAAGGCTCCACCACCCCAGCTCCAGAAGGGTCCGTCGGCGGAGATAGCGAGGCTGTGGAAGCGTCCAGCCGACA
>NW_005201851.1:157153-176066 GCF_000372725.1 Emiliania huxleyi CCMP1516 | reverse complement strand
ACAGCGCCTCCGAACCATATGGCCGGGGTGGCTAGGCGATGCTCCGCGCCATGGCCGAGACGCGGCAGGGGCGTGTCAATCTGGCCACTCGGAGGCCATGGCTACGGCCGATCCCTGTGTGTATGGCCCGATGGCTCAATCGTCGGCTTAGCCATGGCGGAGCCGGCTTGCCCGGCGTGGCCATGGCTGGGCCATCAGGCCATACGCCGGCGATCGGCTGCAGCCATGGCCCTCCGTTTGGCTGTACGGCCCGGCCATGTGGCGTGGTGGCTGAGCGGCGGCTCAGCCATGGTCCATGTTGATCGGAGCCATCCTCGAGTGTGGCCGTGACGGCCGAGGCCATGGCCTAGCGCGCGGTAGCCATGGCCAGTGCCGGAAAGCTAACCCTAACCTTGAGCTAACCCTAACCCGAACCCTAACCCTAACCCTAACGACCGACTTCGCGCCGCTGCAGCAGCCGAACCCGTCCCGACCGTCACCGCCACTGCCGTGTCCTGAGACATTGCCACCATTGCCGTCACCATCCCTGGCCAACACCGCTGAGTCCACCCCCGCCAACGCGGCCGCCCTGTCGCACCGCCGCGGCCTGAACCATCCCTTCGCTGCCACGCGGTGGCTCTCGGCGCGAAGCTAGCGACGAGCGGGCGGAGCAGCGACTGCGTGAAGCTACCTAGCAGCGGCGAGGGCGACAGCGGAGCCCCGGGCAGCGGCGCGGATGACGGCAGGAGCCCCGGGCTAGCGCTGGAGGCGATTGAGTCGGCGGTGAGGGAGTCAGCTGGCCTGGCGGTGGCCCCCGGGGTAGGCGTTGCTGGGTCGGCGGCGGTGACTTGACAGCTTGGTGACGAGGGCCGTGGCGGGAAAAGGGCGGAGCGAGGCGGACCCAGTCGCCCCCGCGCCCCGCCGCCCCCCAGTATGTGGTGATGCGGCGGTCCGGTGGCACTGGCGACGACAGCGACGGCGGCGGCAGTGGCGACGAGGGCGACGGCGAGGCGGGCGGGGGCGAAGCAGGCGGCGGCGGCGTGGGAGACGGCGCAGAGGAGGCGGTAGTGAGGCCCCGGCGGCGGGGCGGGTGGCGGCGAGGGCGGGCGGTGGCGAGAGAGGCAGTGGTGAGAGGGAGGCAACGGTGGCGGCTGGATCCGTGGCGACGGGCTAGGCGACGGCGGCGGCGGCGACGGTAGTCGGGCGAATATCAATTGTTCATGTCATTGCCGCGAGTGCCGCGGGTACAGCGGGTGCCGTTGAGGAAGAGGGGCATCCACCAGAAAGTCCGCCGTGGTCGAGCGTGATCTTGGCTCCCGGGTCGAGAAAGTCGGAGAGGCGATCATCAGACGTGTGTAGAGGGGTAGAAGCGTGGTTTTGCAGGAAGCGGTGCTCGCGGCCCGTGAATCCGAAAGACTCGAGAACATATTTCACCGTATGGTCCACGGAGAACTCCTTCTCGTTCTTCCTGCCTTCGGGCTTCATGTAAGTAACAACGATCACGGACAGCTCGAGCGGCGGCTTGGGCTGCGACGCCGCATCGGCCTGCGAGACAGTGGTTGGATCGGTGGCGGGGACAATGAGGTGGTGAGCCCGCTCTATGACAGCGTCCTCGGAGGCGTCGTCGGAGGCGACGGAGATGGCAGCGCCGTCCTGGCTCGCTTCACGCCCCGCCTCCGCAGCCTGCTCTGCCTTGCGCTTCACCTACGACGCGGGGCACAGCGGCGAGCTTGAGAATCCCTTGTCGGGGTGGTGCGTGACGCTCAACCGGCGGTACGCCTTGACAAGAAGGGCCGAGGCAAGAAGGCGCCGGCGGTACGCCTTGACAAGAAGGGCCGAGGCAAGAAGGCGTAACGCCGCAGCCTTGGCCATGGCCTCGGAGGCGACGGAGATGGCAGCGCCGTCCTGGCTCGCTTCACGCCCCGCCTCCGCAGCCTGCTCTGCCTTGCGCTTCACCTACGACGCGGGGCACAGCGGCGAGCTTGAGAATCCCTTGTCGGGGTGGTGCGTGACGCTCAACCGGCGGTACGCCTTGACAAGAAGGGCCGAGGCAAGAAGGCGTAACGCCGCAGCCTTGGCCATGGCCTCGGCCGCAGCCTTCTCGTCATAGTAGATGTCCTCCACCTTCTTCATCTCCTTGCGTGGGGCCTCGAACACAGCCTTTTCCTTGGCCGCCGCCTCCCGCAAGGCGAGCTTGCGCCACCCGCGCAGGCCGGGGCTCAGCGGGCCGAGCCGATCACTAAAGCTTGACTCGGCCGAATCAAAGCCGTCGACGTCGGTCTTGCCGACGCTTCGGTTGCGGCCGAGCATGTGCATCCTGCGGGTGTGCATCTTACGGGTGCGGTTGGCGGACTTCGCAATCGCCTTGTCTTTGGGCAGGGGCACAACGACGTTGTCCACTTGCGCCTGCTGCACAGCCAGCTTGACCTTCGACACGCATTGAGCAAAGGAAAGTTGGCCGGCCTCGAAGCACTGCTTGAGCCCATCCAGATAGGATGAGCGCGAGGAGGCCGCTGCCTCCGCCCACGTGAACAGTTCCTGCAAGCAGGCAAGGGGCGGGGGAGGGGGTAACGGGCTGTTGGGGTGAGAATGTCATCACGCAGCAACGCACCTTGGGGCCCTTCTTGTACCACCCATCGTTGTCGGGTGCCGAATCGGCATTCGGCCCAGCCTTGTCGCCGCGAGTGGGTGCGAGGAACTTCGCCTCGGGGCAGAAACGCACCTTGAAGTGCAACTCTTGGTCGGAAGGCGCATTCAGGTAGGGCGCCAGGCTGGGCCCGCAGGGGACGCGGCGGCGGCGGCCCTCTGCAAAGAGCGCCACCTTCTTTCCGAGGAGGCCATCGAGCAGCACCTATGAGGGTGGCATGGGCGACGGGGGGCGTTGGGGGGGAGACGGAGAGGGTGGCTACGGATGTGCCACCACGGAGGCGGAAGGCATGACCTTCTTGTAGATCGGCTCGAACACCTCGACCATCTCCTTGACCGAGGGCCTCTTGATCGCCTCCGTGCGCTGCTCCTTTGTCAGCGTGGCACAAACGATGCCGCCAGGGCCGGCCTCCAGGGTAAGCTTGACCTTGGGGCCCCGGCTTGTTCGCATGAGGGCCATGGCGGGTTCGCAATCGCCGTCGCTGTTAGAGGCTACAGCTTCGCAAAAAAGACCCGATGCGCGGCGGCCTGCGACGGCCCGGGATGAGCTCCCCACGATGCGACTAAGCGAGATCAATTGACCTACTGGACCTATAGTCCACCCCTATCATGTCTATACTGACTGCAGACGACCACATGCCACACAGCATCACGCACAAGCACAAGACCCGGGATCGCAAAAAAGACCCGCGGTGCTCACACACACCCACGCGCTCGTGCATGCCGAACCAGCTCTAAAAAAATAC
Source organism: Emiliania huxleyi CCMP1516 (assembly GCF_000372725.1). Classification (NCBI taxonomy): domain Eukaryota; phylum Haptophyta; order Isochrysidales; family Noelaerhabdaceae; genus Emiliania; species Emiliania huxleyi. The sequence goes on along the minus strand of NW_005201851.1, from coordinate 172,695 downwards.
CACCGGAAGCGCCTCGCCAAGGCGCACAATAGTCCTCAGTCTGGCGAAGGCCAATTCTGTCATCCTGGGCGTCAGCAGCGTGCGACGACAGCGGTCTTCGTTGCGCGGCGGTCTTTTTTGCGCGGCTGTAGCCTCTACCCCCCGATCGGGCCATCCTTCGAGTAGCCCGCCGTCGATCCAGCCATGGCTCACTCTTCGCAGGATGATTTTGGCCGCCAAAGCGGTGAGGATCCGCTTCTTTCTTGGTGTGCCAATGTGTGCTAGTGTGCCCTAGTCAGTCCCTTGTCGTGCCAGTGTGCTGTGTGCTGTGAGTGAGGCGTCTTTCTTGGCCCAGCCGATAAAAAAAGAAAAGGTGCGCGCGTGGGCGTGCGCGCGGTGCGGTGCGATGTGTGGGTGTGACTACAAGTGACCATCCGTTTGTATTACAACGAAGGCGCCCTCAAAAAAGGAAAGAGGCTGCCCACCACACATTTGGCTCGCTCAGACGCGTTGGTGGCATCTCCAAATGGGCGCGAAAGGGCAAGCCACTGCGCAGCGGTGTTTGTATTCCGCACCCCCCACAAGTTTGCGATCCCCCGGCAAACCCATGACATACGTGTCAGGGATAACCCTCGTGTGACTCCACCGGTCTAGAGCCGTAAATGATAAAGCCGACATCGGGGAGTCGAGTCCCATGGCATTCAAGCCTGCAGGCGCTCTTACTGTAGGTTAGCGTGGCTTGATCCTGTGGAAACTGCGCGAACCCGCGTTGCTGAATGAACTCGGGGGCACGGGACGCGGCACAAACGGGGCACAAACGCCAGAGAGAGAGAGAGAGAGAGAGACTCGGGTTGTGTGTGTGCTCACACTCACACGCCAGACTCGGGGAGGCACGTAGTGACGCAAGGGAGCTGCCTTGATGTCGGCAGGGTTCTTTTCTCGTCATCACCTCGGTGTATCTCGGCTGGATCTCGGCGGGGATCTCCTCGGGATCTCGTCGCCCTCGAAATCGCCGACGATCGCCGGACCTTCGAATTGTGGAATGTTGGCAGAGCTCCCAGGCATCGTGCTTCGACGTCTCCGCCTCCGTGTGACTACAATCTAGCGCTGACTTCTGCCAGCGATTGCAATATCCTCTCGTAGTTGCTACTTGTGTGGCAATCAAGCGCGGCTCGAGCCCTCGTTGTGCCAACACCACATGAGCAGCGAGCGCCGAGACGACGAGCGGCCTGTGCTACACACTTCGGCCGCGATGCTGGCGAATGCTCAGGATGCGTGGGCTAGGTTGTACCCAGGTCAGGCTATCGTCCAGTTTGACTCGGAGGAGAGCTTCATGAGCTGGGCCAACACCGAGCCCGAGCTGATGGGAGTCCTCTCCGACTCAACGGGCGCAGACGGGGCGCAGCCGCTCCACTGGTACGAGAGGCGTGAGCCCACCGACACGGGCCAACGCAACCCCGCCTATACTCTCGCCGTCGCCCACACCTTCGGAAATCCCGCCGCCACCACCGCCACCGCCACCGGCGGCTCCGCCACCCACGCCGACGCCAGCAGCTCCGCCGCCGCCGCCACCCGGCCTGCCGCCACGGTAGCCGCGGTGGGAAGCGGTGCGCCGGTGCGGAGGCGAATTTCTGGGCAGCTGCCAGTCTCGCGTGCGTCCCACGACTCCGAGGACAAGCGCGAGTTCGAGTCCCCCTCCTTCGGCGACCGCGCGCGCGCGCACGCTGCCAGCGCAACCACCGTCACCGATGCAGGCATCCCCGTCGCACTCCAGCCTACCTCCCTCCCCACCGCCGCCCTGCGCCCCAACACCCGCCCGCTCCATCCTTCCCGCCGCCACCCTACCCGCCGCCACTTGCCTCGCCACCGCACTCGCCGCCGACCTCGCCGCTCAGCCCCCCCAGCCCTCTGACTCCATGTGACTCCATGTGACCCTTCCCGGACACCAGGCAGCTGCATCGACTGGGCGACGAGGCTGCAGGTCTCGGACAAGGAGGAGTCGGAGTCCGAGTCCGAGTCGGAGACGCGGCGCGGCGCGGGTGCGCTCGCTCCCTCACTCTGCCTCTCGCGGACTGTCTCGCTCGTGCTCTCTCTCTCTCTCTCTCTCTCTCTCTCTCTCTCTCTCCCTCTCTCTCTCTCTCTCTCCCTACCCCTCCCCCCCCCCCCCCCACACACCATCCCTCTCCATCCCTCTCCCTACCTCCCTCTCCCTCTGGGTCACACACCACCCTCCCTCCCCTCCCGCTCCGCTCACTCCCCCTCCCTCCCTCTCCCTCCCTCTCCCTCCCTCTACCCCCCCCATCCCCTCCTCTCCCCTCCCTCGCCGCCTTTCTCACACGCCCAACCAGCTCTTGCACCCCTCTCTCACTCTCTCACAGGCGCAGAGAGGGGGGGGGGGCGCGGAGCAACACACGTCCAGCAGCCCCTCCTCATTGTGAGCTCGCGTCGGGTAGGCGTCGGGCGGAGCAACACCTCCAGCTCCTCCTCCTCCAGCAGTGGGAAGCCGCCTCCCTCGCCCAGCAGCGGCGCCCGCTTCAGCCGCAGCCTCGCGCGCGAAAACATGAGGTGCGCCGCGAGTGATCCTTGAGCGCTCTCGCCTCTCCTTCTCCTGATGGGGCGTGTCTCTCTGGATCCTGCTATCTTGCTCTCGATGAATGTCTATTAGGTACCTCGCCGAGGGCTCTGCAGCGCACCCTCCTCCGCCGCTGCCGGCGAGGGCCGCGCAAAAGGCCCCGCAGAGCCAGGGGCATACCGGAGGTAAGTAGGCCTAGCATCTAGCTTCATCGTTCATGTCAACGAACACACATGCAGTCACGAGTCAGGGGCCGCCAATCGAAACAATATACTGGCCCCCAGGCGTTTCATGCCTCGCTTCCCAAAGTGCAAAGATAGCATTCGTCGTGAAAGTTGGGAGTGATTGGGAGAGAGCCCTCAACAGCGAGTACCCGAGTCTCTAGATGTACGTTTTATTTGTGACTTTTTTCGTCCAAACATAATCATAACAACATAAAGTGAACGACGCGACCGTCCACCGGACGGCGACGCCGCATCTTCGATGGTGCAACACGCATGCGACTGGCAGAGAACGCCGATAGAAATGGATTGAGAAGAGCACTCGGGACAGAGTCAGTCAGAGTCACAGCAGCCAAGTGCGGTCAGGCTCCCTCCCTCCCCGCATAGAGACCGGCGAGAAGCATGGGCGGCGGTGCCGGACGCCCGACAGAGGCCGGTGGGGCGGTGGGGCGGCGCGGCGAGCGCCCGTCTCGACGCCCGTCCGGCGTGTCGAGGAGACCCACGCCGAAAGGGAGTGTGCGTCGCGGGCCGTTGGACAGAGAGCGTCGAGCCTCTGCCTCATCTCCGCCGCTCCTCGTCGGACCGCGCCTCCGCCCCCCCGCCGTCGGCCGCCTCGTCTGCAGCCCCTCCCCCCGGGCCCGGCCGCCGCAGAGCCACCTTGGCGTCCGACGCGGACAGGTCCGCTGAATGAACTAAGATTGCTATTAATCAATCATAATAATTAAGCCACCTTGGCGTCCGACGCGGACAGGTCCGCTGAATGAACTAAGATTGCTATTAATTAATCATGAATAATTAAGCCACCTTGGCGTCCGACGCGGACAGGTCCGCTGAATGAACTAAGATTGCTATTAATTAATCATGAATAATTAAGCCACCTTGGCGTCCGACGCGGACAGGTCCGCTGAATGAACTAAGATTGTTATTAATTAATCATAATAATTAAGCCACCTTGGCGTCCGACGCGGACAGGTCCGCTGAATGAACTAAGATTGCTATTAATTAATCATGAATAATTAAGCCACCTTGGCGTCCGACGCGGACAGCTCCGCCGCCGGGATGAGCTCCCCCGACGCAGGCAGCGGCTCGTACCTGATTCGCGGGGGGAGGTGTGGACGGGGTGGTGCAGCCGCGGCTGTACGTACCTCGGCTGTATGCGAGCTGGGCCTCGGCAGGAGCTCGGCAGGAGCTCGGCAGGATCTCGTCCGGATCTCGGCTAGATCGGCTGCATCTCGGCTGCATCCCCGCTGTGTCTCGGCTGTATCTCGGGCTGTATCTCGGCTGTATCTCGGGCTGTATCTCGGGCTGCATCTCGGCTGTATCTCCAGCTGCATCTCGGCTGTATCTCGGGTTGTATCTCGAACCTCGGCGGGGGGTCTGTCGCGACCCACAGCAGCGGCGCGGGGCAGAGGCGGTCGCACAAGTCTCTCCGGCCGGTAGCCTCGCTCAGCTTGAGATGGCCGTAGAGCACGCAGCCGAGGACGGCGACCGAGACGCCTAAAAAAGAAACACAGGTTAAAAAAGAAATAGAGGACGCAGCCGAGGACGGCGACGGAGACGCCGACGAGCTGCGTGGGCAAGTGCGACGTGTCCGCGGGAGGCCAGAGCAAAAACCCGCCCGCGAGGACGAGGCAGGTCTTGGCATGCCCGACCACCTAAAGTACCGAATCCAGATCCCCCGCCGCCTAAGTACCGAATCCTTGGGGGCGGAGAATTCCGGAGAGATGCGAGGGAGACGTGCGGAGATACGAGGCAGGTCGCCCGACCACCTGGAAGGTGATTGCCGACGTGCGGCCGATGAGGCAAAACGAGGAGACGTTCGTCCCAAGGGCGACGAAGCAGGTCAGCACCACCAGCGCCAGTGTGCGCGCGCCGCCGCCCCCGTCGCCGCCGCCGCCGTTCGCGGCTTGCTGGGCGAACCCGACCGCCGTCCGGCACTCTCCTGGCTCCTCCGAGCGGAGTGCGGGAGGCAAACCTGCGCAGAGGTGTGGGCGGGGTCACGTGCGTCCGTACTAGGGAGCCAGGCCGTACGCCCCTTCAAGACGCGAGCCACTCATCACACACTCGTCCAGGGGGGAGCCCTTGAGCACGGCCTCCTCTCAGTCAGCCAGTCCGTCATCAGTGAGTGTGTGTGTGTGACACGTCCCTCGCACCGGGCGACGGGGCACACGCACTCGCGGGATACACGGGGCGTGACCACACGAGGCGGTGTGTGCGTTCTCAGGGAGAGGCATCGCCACAGACAGCAGTTCGTATGGCCGGGCCTCTGAAGCGGCTGCACACATCGCTGCTCAACCTCGTGCAATCTCGTGCAATCTCGTGCAATCTCGTGCAATCTCGTGCAATCTCGTGCAATCTCTCAAGGCGAGGCGGGCCTGCGCAGAGGTTCTCCAGCGCAATCGCCGCCGCGAGCGCCTGCGGCACCTGTGAACAGCGTCTCTTCACACCTCGAGCTGTGAACAAGCGGGCGAGCGACCGCCTGCGGCACCTGCCAAATCGCCACGGCCGCCTGTGAAAGAAAAGGCTGTGAGGCGATGCAAAGCGGTGGAGAGGTGACGCCGCCACTGCTGGCGACGGCCGCCTGCAGCTGCGTCGCGGACAGCTCGAGCTCCTACGACTGACGACGGATGGATGAAAAGAAAGAATCAGCCGGCCGACACGGCGGCGTGGCGAGGCAGCTCGAGCACCGTTTGCTTGGAGCCTTGCCAGATCTGGAAGACGGTGGTGTCTAGGAAGTGTCTAGGGAGTGTCTAGGAAGTGTCGCCTTTTGCTTGGAGCCTTGCCAGATCTGGAAGATTGTGGTGGTGGCGACGGCGAGCAAGCCGAGGACGAGGCCGGGCGCATTGAGCTGGACCTGCGTGCTGAGTACACCCGACGTCAGCGGGCGGAAGACGAGATTGCGCTGAGGAGCAAGAATGCACACTCGCTTCTAGGGGGAGCTGCACACGTCCGAGACGGTGTCTAGGACGCGTCTAGGAAGTGTCTAGGAAGTGTCTCACGTCCGAGACGGTGTCTAGGACGCGTCTAGGAAGTGTCTAGGAAGTGTCTCACGTCCGAGACGGTGTCTAGGACGCGTCTAGGAAGTGTCTAGGAAGTGTCTCACGTCCGAGACGGTGTCTAGGACGCGTCTAGGAAGTGTCTAGGAAGTGTCTCACGTCCGAGACGGTGTCTAGGACGCGTCTAGGAAGTGTCTAGGAAGTGTCTCACGTCCGAGACGGTGTCTAGGACGCGTCTAGGAAGTGTCTAGGAAGTGTCTCACGTCCGAGACGGTGGCGACGGCGAGGCCGAGGAGGAGGAGGAGGAGCGAGAGCTTCACACGGCGCGAGGCGTGCACGTCGTGCAGGAGCGCCTGCGCGAGGTGGAGCCGAGAGGCCGTCGAGGTGGGCGGCCGAGGTGCGGCCGAGGTGCGGCCGAGAGGCGGCTGGCGAGGGCTTAAAAAGGTGCCTGTGCGAGCAGCGTGCACGGCACTATGGCGAGCTTCGTGATCTGGTAGAAGCCGACCGAGTTGAGGTGGAGCGAGATGTTCATGAAGCCGATGCTTCCGACGCCAAACCCGGCAACCTTGAACGCCTCTGCGTGCGGCAGCGACTGAGGCTCAAAGGCGCCGCACGCTGCGAGCAGGCGGTAGAACGCGACGGTAAAGGCAAAGTGGAGGAAGGTGAGCGACATGGGGAAGTTGAAGCCAGCCGAGAAGACCGCCTGCGGGGTCGGAGGTGTGCCACGGCTTCGCGGCTGGCGGCGGAGGACGGCGGATGGCGGCGGAGGTGGAGCGGGAAGGGTCAGGCCGGGGCTGTATCTTCCGGAGCCTTGTTGACGAGCACTAGCGAGACGGAGCAGCCGACGTTGGCGAGCGCCGCACCGAGCGTGAGCGACCACATCGCGGGCTTGCCAACGCCGGCGGCAGCGTCACGCCAACGTGCTGCCGAAAGAAAAATTGCGGCCTCGAGTTCGCTCAGGATGTCTCCTCCCATCCCTCCCTTGGGTTGTCTGTTTTCTTTCTTTCTTTCTTTAAAAGTCCTCGCCGTCTGGCGCTGCCCAGTCGTTCACGTACAGCTCGGGACGGCGTCGTCCACGTACAAGCCATTGATGTCGTCGAAGCGCCCGGAGCCGAAGCGGAATCGCTCCTCGAGCGTGAGCGACACACACAGCGTCACGCCAACACGTGCTGCCGAAAGAATTTAAACCCGCAGCAGACAGGCTCGACGTGTGGGCGGCAGCTGTCTGTTTACAGGCGCTGGCCGCCCGCGCGCGCGCCGGACCGGCTCCGGCACGTCCGGCGCTGGGCGGCGCGCGTCCACACTGCGCGTCGCGCAAAAGGCGAGCGCTCGCCGCCGCTACGGCGGCGGCGGCGGCCGACGGCCGACGGCCGACGGCCGACGGCCGACGGCAGACGGCAGACGGCAGACGGCATACGGCCTAGGGCTCGGCTGGGCGCGCACGCGCACGCGCGCGCGTCGCGCGCCACGCGTCGCTCCGCGAGGGCGCGCGCCAACCGCGATTCGAACCGGGGCCAAAAGGCGCCTGGAGCGACCGCGGTCCGGTCGCGCCACCGCGGCTGCGGGGCTGATAGAGCAGGCCGGCTGCGGCTCCTAATGTACCTCCACTTTTGGGTGGCGGTCCGACGGCGCTCGCCGGCGCTATGGCGCTCGCGGCGCGCTCGTGGCGTTCAGGGCGGCTCGCACACGCACACGCACACACGCACACACACACACACACACACACACACACACACACACACACACACACACACACACACACACACACACACACACACACACACATGCACAGACACACAGCCCCTTCCCCTCCCCCCTCAAGGGCGAGGACACGCACAGGCCGCACCTCTAGTGAGGCCCGCATAGTATGTGGGAGACTCGTGCCGCCGCCCCTGCCACCCCTGTGTCAGTGTGCCTGTGGTAGGAGAGACTGCCAGCGACAAGCTGGAGGCAGGTCGCTAGACTGAGATGAGACCGCCAGTGGATGTGGGAGTCCACCGCGCACCGCGCTGCGAGCCTGTCGTGTCCCTTGTCAGGAGCAGGAGAGCCCCACCTGTCCCCCTGATCGTCCTTCCAAAATCCTGCTCGTGCAGGTGGGGACCCTGTCCTCGTCCCATCCCTCGTTTGGCGTGTCTGTTTTCTTAGGCTCGACACAGGTGCGAACTGGCGCGTGCTAGTACTATCACCGGCACACCACCGGAGCCGCCTAAGCGACTCCGTTAAGAGCGGCAATGCACTTAGCACCGAAAGAAAAACGGAAGTGTCACGCGGGGGCGACCATGGTGACGCAAACAGCCGCAAGCTGTCTGCACGCGGGCCGCCCGCCGCGGCGAGGGCCCTTGTGATTGCGGGTAGCACATACTTCTCAGGAGGGCTGCTTTCTTCGCCGTTCTACAACCCAGTCCTTCTCGGCCACGGCGAGGGCGTGACGCGGCTCAACACGCCGACCCGCCTCCCGTCGACGCTGGGCGGCGAGCGCGCCATGAGCGTGTCGGTTGGAACCGGCCACAGCCTCGCCCTCACCGCCGACGGCGCTGTCTGGAGCTGGGGCAGTGGACGCCACGGCCTGTTGGGCCATGGCGTCGAGCTGCACGAGTGGCAACCCAAGAAGATCGAGGGGTTTGCTAAATTGCGCGTCGTCTCCGTGTCGGCTGGGTGGCAGCACAGCCTCGCCCTCACCGCCGACGGAGCTGTCTGGAGCTGGGGCCGGGGAGGCTTTGGTCGATTGGGCCATGGCGACGAGCAGAGCCAGCTGCTGCCCACGGAGGTGGCAACCGTTGCTGGCCAGCGCGTCGTTGCCGTGTCGGCTGGAGGTTTTCACAGCCTCGCCATCACCGCCGACGGCAGCGTCTGGAGCTGGGGCGGTGGATACTGGGGCATGTTGGGCCACGGCGACCAGCAGGACCAGCCGCTGCCCAAGAAGGTCGAGGCCTTTGCAGGTCGGTGCGTCGTCGCAGTGTCGGCTGGAGTCGGGCACTGCCTCGCCCTCACCGCCAACGGAGCCGCCTGGAGCTGGGGCCTTGGCGAAGATGGCAAGCTGGGCCACGGCGACGAGCAGGACCAGCTGCTGCCCAAGAAGATCGAGGCCTTGGCTGGCCAGCGCGTCGTCGCTGTGTCGGCTGGAGACGCCCACAGCCTCGCCATCACTGCCGACGGCGCCGTCTGGAGCTGGGGCCGCGGTGGCAACGGTCGGTTGGGCCACGGCGATCAGCAGAACCAGCTGCAGCCGAAGAAGATTGAGGCGTTGACGGGGCGGCGCGTCGTCGCTACGTCGGTGGGAGTCGAGCAAAGGCTCGCCATCACCACTGACGGCGCCATCTTTGCCTGGGGCGGGGGCGACGGCAGCTGCCTAGGCCACGGAGAGGACCTATCGCGCCAGCTGCTGCCCAAGAAGATCGAGGTGTGGTCGCGGGATTGACAATGCCGATTGAGAGGTCGCGGGGACGGTATCGTGTGGACGCGGCCTTGACCCTTTTGCACATTAACAATTGTGGGGCTCCACCTCTGCCCGAGCCTGTGTGAGTCGGGCTGCGTGGTACTAGCGGAAAAGCTCTCACCAACGCGACTCGGGCCTCGGGACTCGAGACGGCGAAACGCATCAAGCACGTTGCGCGCAGGCGAGGCTCTCATGAAGACTCAAGGGGAAGGGCGCCAGGGACCCCGGCTGCGAACAAGGCTCCACGCCGGCGTTCCGAACGGCGGCGGGCATCGATAAGTAAATTCTCGAGCCCGCGCGAATTTCTTTTTCTCGCACGACATCGCGTTTGAATTCTTTTTCTCACAAATTTTCTTTTTCTCGCGATGTCCACCCCACCGCGCCGCCGCTCGCGCCGCCTCGCCTCCGTCTCCACCGCCCGCTCGCCAGACACGCCGCCGCCCGCCCGCCTCCTCGACCTTCCCACGGAGCTCCTCGTGCGCGCCCTCTCTCGCTGCGACCCCGCCAACATCGCTCGCGTCGCGGCCGTCTCGCTGCTCTTTCACGCCTCGCTTGCGGTGGAGGCCATCCGCTTGTGGGCGCAAGAGCGCGGCTTCGAGCTGCCGGCGCTGCCAGAGGGCGAGGTCTGCGCCGTGCGGTGGCTGTGCTTCGCTGCGCTGCTGTCCGAGTCCAACCCGCCGGCGAGGGTGGCGGCAAGCTTTCAGCACAGCCTCTTCATCGACGGCCAGGGGCGGCTCTCGTCGTGCGGCTCGGCTGAGAGCTGGACGCCGGGAGTACTCGGCCACGGCGATGGCGTGACGCGGCTCAACACGCCGACCCGCCTAACGTCGACGCTGAGCGGTGAGCGCGTCGTGAGCGTGTCGGTTGGAGCATTCCACAGCCTCGCCCTCACCGGCAGCGGCGCCGTTTGGAGCTGGGGCAGTGGAGGCTCTGGCCGGCTAGGCCACGGCGACACTCAGGACCAGCTGCTGCCGAAGAAGATTGAGACCTTTGCTGGCCAGCGCGTTGTCGCTGTGTCGGCGGGAGAGATGCACGGCCTCGCCATCACCGCCGACGGAGCTGTCTGGAGCTGGGGCAATGGAAACTCTGGCAAGTTGGGCCACGGCGACGAGCAGGACCAGCTGCTGCCGAAGAAGATCGAGGCTTTGGCTGACCAGCGCGTCGTCGCTGTGTCGGCTGGAAGCGGCCACATCCTCGCCCTCACCGCCGACGGCGCCGTCTGGAGCTGGGGTTGTGGAGGCTTGGGCGAGCTGGGCCACGGCGACGAGCAAAACCAGCAGAGCCGGCTGCTGCCGAAGAAGGTCGAGGCCTTTGCAGGGCAGCACGTCGTCACTGTGTCGGCGGGGCGCGGTTACAGCCTCGCCCTCACCGCCGACGGCGCCTTCTGGAGCTGGGGCTGGGGAGCCTTTGGCAAGCTGGGCCACGGCGACGAGCAGCGCCAGTGGCAGCCCAAGAAGATCGAGGCCTTGGCTGGCCAGCGCGTCGTCGCTGTGGCGGCTGGAGGTCTTCACAGCCTCGCCCTCACCGCCGAGGGCGCCGTCTGGAGCTGGGGCCTAGGCGAAGATGGCCAGCTGGGCCACGGCGACCGGCAGCGCCAGCTGCTGCCGAAGAAGGTCGAGGCCTTTGCTGGGCAGCGCGTCGTCGCTGTGTCTGCTGCGCTCGCGTACAATCTCGCCACCACCGCCGACGGAGCTGTCTGGAGCTGGGGCGAGGGCCGCTACGGCTGCCTAGGCCACGGAGGGGACGTGTCGAACCAGCTGCTGCCCAAGAAGATCGAGGTGTGGTCGCGGGATTGAGAGGTCGCGGGGTAACTATCGAATCGTCGATAGTAAAGTATCGTGTGGACGCCTTGCACATGATGCATGATCATGAATGTGCCGTGGGGCACCTGTGAGTCCGGGTGTACGGTCTATGGTATAGCCAAAAAGCTCTCACCAACCACACTCTGACGTGGAGGTGTAACCGCCGATCCATGGCGCGCGTAGCTATGACAGGGACCGCGGCCGCGGACCCGGTGGCGGACGGGGCTGGCGCGCAAGCGCCGGCCACCGTCGTACTGCCGGGGATGCGCAGCGGACCCTGGAATCGCTCCGATCGCGCGCAACTGGAGGACGCGGTGGGTGTCGCACGGTTGTTCGGTGCGTCGTGTGTCAGGCTGATAAGGCCTGGCTACGCGACCATCGAGGTCGACCTGAAGCACGAGAAGGCCGCGGGCGACCGCGAGTCGGTGAAGGTGGCGGAGCGCTCGTACATCGAGCGCACCGCGCCGAAGAAGAAGGAGCTCACTGATGAGCAGCTTGCGGCTCGAACCGCGTCACGCAAGGCCAAGAAGATCCGGCAGAAGGAGCGCCGGGCGAAGGAGGCTGGCGAGCGCGCCGCGAACGAGGCCGAGAACGCGGAGCGCCCGCGCGCGCAGCTGCGCGAGAACATCGAGTACGTGATGGCCGGGCTGCGGTCTGCAGCTGCGCAGGCGCGCAGCCAGGCCGGGTCCAATATAGGAGTCGAATACTCGCTGCCCCCGGAGAGGGACGACGGGTATCGACGCGGCCCCAGCAAGGTGTACGCCACAGTTCCCCAGGGGACCGTGGCGACGACGGTCGCCCCGGACTGGCTCGCGAACGAGCTGGCCGGGCGCGGCAAGATTGATGCGGCATGCCGCGACCGCATGGTCATGCACCTGATGACGGCCGCCGGCGCCTCGGCGCCGGCCGACGCCGTGTTCAGGTTCACGGCTGGCGAGGCAATGCAGACCGAGGACGACGACGAGGACGCCGACCGCTCCGAGGAGTATTCCGACGACGACGGGAGGGCGTCCGACTTGTAGCTGGCCTCACCCATATCTTACCCTCTGCCCCCCCCCTCCTGCTACCCCCCAGGCTAGATGGAGTAGTCACAGATAGCCCCACACAGCCCCTTACCCCGGGTACTACCCCTTCACCCTCGCCTCGCTGTGTTTCTGAACACGTAGACGACCACGCTGTGGGGGTTGTGTTATAGGAGTAGGAGTGGGGTGCAGGTTGCTCACCCACGGCACCGGGCCGGTGCTTGCACTTTGAATGCCGTGGGGCTCCTGCCCGAGCAGGAGAAAAAGAAACATGGATCGGATCGGATAAAAATATGCATGTGTATGGACTGCTATGGGCTGTCTATGACAGTGACGGAAGGGTGCGTAGATTCTGTAGAAGAGCTAGCGCATTGACACCGAAGAGAGTCTCATGCCTGCCCGGCACGGCGGGCCGCGCGGGCCGCCGTCATCAGCGTCTGGCCCTTCTCGAAGAGCCGCCGCGCCTCGTCAGCGGGGTCCGAGCTTGAGCCTCCTGCCGCGATCGGGTCGTAGTTCTTGGTTGCCTCGTACTTCCAGGTGCGGTTGCCATAATTGATGGATGCGCGGACGGCCCGCTCCGTCTTCTCCTTGCCCGCAAGAAAGGCATTAAAGTCGTCATAGTTGTTGCCAATCGACCGGTTGAAGGTGGAGCCGAGCGCGTAGAGGAAGTTGTCGGGGTGGTTGGCGCCGCCGTTGGATTCGGCGATGATGTGGAAGACGTCCTGGCCGTCGATCGCGTCCTCGCCGAGCAGCGAGCGCAAATGTCTCGCATACCTCCCTCGCGTCATGCAATCCCACTCCTTGATCTCCTTGCGCGCCGCCTCCCGCCGCTCCATCGCTTCCTTCGTCTTCTCAAAGCCGGGCGGCTCATCCTCGACCTCGCGAAGCTTGGCCTCGAGCTTGGAATTCTCGGCCAGGATCTCCTCCTCCTTCTCCGCATAGCACCTCAACCTCGCCGCGTAGCAGTCCGTGACCGCCTTGCACGCAGCAATGGCATTGGCGTACGCTGACGCCGCGGCCATCGCCTCAGCGACACTGCTTGACGCCATACCGTTGAGCGCCTCCATGATCTGCTGGGACTGCTGCTGGAGCTGCTGGGACTGCTGCTGGAGCTGCTGGGACTGCTGCTGGAGCTGCTGGGACTGCTGCTGGAGCTGCTGGGACTGCTGCATCAGTTGATATACCGTCTCAAGCCTCGCCTTCATCTGCTGCGCGCCCGATGCCGATGCTACGACTGCTCGCCTCCGCCTCCGCCTTCTTCTGCTCCGCCTCCGCCTCCGCCTCCGCCAAATCGGTCTCGCCCGCGCCGGACGACGACGCCCCTCCGACAGCGTCCTGCTTGGTTGACTGCCCTGCCTCTGCATTTGCCTCAGCCTCTGCCTCCGCCTCAGCCTTCAAGCGCTTTGCCGGCTGCGATTCATCCGACGCTGCCGGTGAAGCGTCGCGGCCCTCCTTGAAGCCGTGGTTGATAAAGTGGTCGCGCGCCGCGTGGTGAGATAGTGCGAGGCATTCGGTCAGGTCGTTGTAGCGCGCCAGGTACGCGCCCCAGTCGGCCGAGGCGAGATAGTGCGTCTTGATCATGCCCAGCGCGTACTCGGCCGCATTTGCTTGGCCGTCGCCATAGCCGGCAAGCCTGTTCAGGGCATCGAAGCCGTCGGCCTCCTTGATGGCCGTGCAATAGACGAGGCCGTGGCACGCCAGGTTGCCCAGCGCCAACGCTGCCATCTCTCTCTCCGTGTGCCAGTCACAGCGTGCCAGTGCGACGAGCGCTCCAATGCCGTCCGCCTCCTTGATCTTCTCTGCGAGTTCGACGAAGCGAGCAAGCTTGCTTAGTGCCAACGCGGCCGACCATCCGACGTCATGACCGCCGTCCCCCGTGAAGACGCGAGCAAGGTGGACGAGCGCGTCGATGCCGCCAGCCTCGACGATCTTGCTCCCGGCGCCGTTCTCTGCAAGGTAGCCCAGAGCGCGGGCCGCTTGAGGCAGCCTGCCGTTAGTAAGGTCGACGAGCGCCTGGATGCCGCCGTCAGCCTCGACGATCGTGCTGGAGGCGCCCTTCTCTGCAAGGCGTTCCAGCGCTTCGGCCGCCGCCACCCTCCCCACCCCTCGGTTGCTGCCATTGCGAGCAAGGTCGACGAGCGCCTGGAAGCCGCCAGCATGGATGATCGCCTCCCACTCGTCGGCTCGGTCGCGCAGCTTGTCTGCCGCATCCTTCTTCTGGGTGGTGGTGCCGCCGCGGACGCGCTCAACGAGCGTCTCGATGCTGAGGCGTGCTGTCATTTACCCCGCAAGCGCGCGCCAAAACTTGCTTAATGTGGGTAAACCATAGTAGCGTCCACGCTAGTATGAACAGAGAAACCCATAAGAATCGCCGCTGCAGTCCACGACGAGCCAGCCTGCTGCCGGCTCGCACGGCAGCCTCTTCCTCTCGACCAGCCTCAACTTCCGTACAGTCAACATTTTGTCGCTGCGTGCTCGTGGCGAGCTGTGGCGGCGGTCGAAGTTGGCCCAGATTCGGTGACGAGCGCCGGACGATAGTAGTGTCTCTGTTCGCCCTGTGCATGTCAGGCCAGGCTGCAGCAGGGCACTACCATCGTGCTGCCCTGCTGCAGCCTGACTTTGCCCACTGTGCACAGTCGCCAGAGCACCACCGCCCGGCATCGTGTCACGGCGAGCTTCTTCTGCGCCCGCTCGCGAGGCTCTCGCGCTGGTACACTTTGGCCATCTGCTGCTCGCGTTCGGCGAGCTCTTCTCCGCACGCCTGCCACGGTGCCGTCACCACACACCTTCTGGCCGGCCTGAGCCGCGCGGACTCGCCGGCGGGGGCAACGTGTCGACCTCTCTCTCTGGTGCACCACGGGCCGCGACGGCCTGCTAGCATAGGCCGGTCGGACCCCATTTTATTAAATTTTCAAGTTTAAGCGCAGACCTCGAGACTTGAATGCAAGCATGTTCAGGCCATCTAGAGTGCCGAGCAACATCGCACCGGTTCGATTCGCGCATCACGGCCGCGCAAACTGGCTGCACTGCGGCGCGAGGCTCAGCGGGGCGTCTGGACCACTGACTCGGGCGATGTGGTGGTCGAGCGCAGCCTTCTTGAGCTGGAGAGCCGCCGCAGTATGCGCGGTGGATGGGACGTTGGCCAAACCGCGACGCGCAAGCTGCAGGGAGGAGCTACAGCGGCTCCGCTCCTCATGCTGGTTCGCCAAACCGAGGCGTTGAGGTCCTCGTACACTCATGTCGCGCCTCGAGTAGGAGCCATCACGCTGCCCAGCGCTGGACCGTCGTAAGGTCCGGCCTTAGGCCAGCTCGCAGCACTGTATGAACTCACGCCGGCGAGCACCAATCCAGGACGAGGCCTTGAAGAGCGCGCGCCAGGGACGTCCGTATGGCAATATCGGCGTGAATTCGCTGTGAAAACGCTTCCAACACATCAAGAGCGGGCTCGTAAGAGACGATACTAACCCAGGATCACCAGGACACCTTAGAGTATCGAAATCCCCCCCCCCCCCCC
>NW_005201851.1:149882-157053 GCF_000372725.1 Emiliania huxleyi CCMP1516 | reverse complement strand
CCGCCCCCCCCGCCTCACCCTAACTTGTAACTAACACACGCACCACCGTTGACACCCTCACCAGGCCTCTCCCCCCGCCTCGCCGCTCTCGCGGTGCAAGCCGACTCCTGGCGACCGTCCTGGTCAGCGGCCCTTGCCAGGACGGTCCGAGCGCCGCGCTCGCTCCGGTGAGCGAGCACTACAGTAGCACACCGCACCTGCACCGCCTGTAATGGCACCGGCACCAGCCTCCCCAGCCCCGCCTCTCCAACGTCGCACTCGCCACCCTGCCCGCTGCCGCCCCGCCCGTCGCCACTGCCACTAATCTGCCGCTCCGCAGCCCGCTCCACCTCCCCGCCCGCAGCGCCTCCCGTGCCGACGCAGCCTAGAGACAACAGAGCTGGGTCAATATCACCGCGGGAACGCCTCCTCTCGACGTGGGACAGAGCCTCCTCCACAACGTCGAGAGAGCGACGGCCAGCGTGGCGCGGCGCAACGTCGCGCGGCAGTGGCCGCAGTGGCTCGAGGTGGGCAGCGCCGGCGACAACGAACGCGGAGCGCGCGGCGACAGCGGTGGCGAGAGCCGAGGGACGTGACTACACCCTCGAGCGCCGTGCGCGCGCAACCTCGTCCGCCAGCCACGCGCCGCACCAGCGCCACGAGCGACGCCTCGAGGCACAACGTGCAGCCGCCGCATCCACCGCCGCCGCCGCCGCCGCCGCCGCCGCCGCCGCCGCCGCCGCCGCTGCCTCGCTCCACGGCGGCGGCGCCGCCGCCACAGACTGTAAGCACCAACAGCCGGCGGCTCGGCACGCGGCGGCCGCCTCCGGCCTGGGGGCGCGTCGGCAGCGCGGCGCACCACCTCGCTGCTCGACACGCGCCGGACCTGTCATGCGCGGCTGCGCCACCGCTTCCTCGCGCGGCGCCGTCGCCGCCGCCACACCGGCCGCTTGCTGTGAGCGCCGCGCTGCTCGGCCGCACCCGCCCGTGCCGGCCGCAGCTGCTCTGCCGTCAGCGCCGTCGCCGTCACGGGCCAAGCCGCCGTTGTCGCCGCAGCCACGCCCGTCGTCCTCGCTGCCGCCGGTCCAGCATGGCTGACACCGCCACTACCACACGGCACCGGCAGGGTGAGGCGCTAGAGGGTGAAGGGTGCATAGAGGTGAGGCGAGGCGGCACCTAGGGGCAGTGACCCCCGTGAACCGGCAAGCCGACGCGCCACCGCCGGGCGAGATGGAGGCCGAGCTGCGACCCTCACAGCTCTCGCGGCATGCGTCCAGAGCTCGATTCATCTGCCTCGCCGCTCGCTCGCCGCCTTTGTGGGACCTAAAGAGAGAGGTTCTGAGCCGTCGGGCGGCGCTGATGGTGGCCCGCGTGGGTGGAGCCCGCGGCAGCTAGGCCGCCTGGGCGCGGGGGGGGCGGTCCGGTGCTTCAGAGGCAGCGTGAGCGACGGGGGGGCGAAGGATGTGAGGCGGCTCGCCTGCAGCGCCCACCTGCTGGGCCGTCTGGAACTGCGATTACGCCTCGGGAAATGCGAGATCATCCAGAAAATGTCTGCAGACCTCAAACCGATGGCCTCAAAAAGTCGTTGTCAGCCTCCGATTTTCCGTGTCGCCCGACTCGCCACCTCACCGGCCCGGCGTTCGGAGGCGTAAAATCTTGGTCGGCCGTTGGGCCGGTGCCATCGGCCGCGGTCGAGTCGACCGTGCCCCGCCTTGGGCACGATGGACATGTGACCGGCTCCGGTCAAGATGTGCCCCGGCATGGCGGCCGAGGCTCTCAGGTTAGGCGACGCGAGCGCCGAGAAGGTGGAGCAAGACCTCGCGTCCCACATGGGCTCGCTTTGTTGGCAGGGTTGGATTTCGGTCCTTTGTGATGCGTCAACTTCAACTTCCGGAACGACTCAACAGGACCCAAAGACGGGGGAGCGACCGGCCTAGCTAGCAGCCGGCGCGAGGAGGCAGTGTGCCGGCACAGTCGAGCCGGAGCATCGGGTTCTTGATGCTTGTGGGGTCAAGTTTGACCTTATGTGGCATAATATGCAATAATAAGGCTATGCTGTCTCCCGGCTTTTTGAGATATGATCCCTCAAAGTCGAATTATGGTTTACTGGTGACCATAGTAGCGTCTGTCCTGTTTGCGATATCTTCACACGAATACTTTAAAGTCTCGACAATCACTAAGCTGCTTATATGGCACCGCAGCGGCTCCCTTGGGGATGCCTGAGGCCACCCCAACCACTCACCAAGCCTTACGTGGACGAATTCAAACCTACTTTTATGGTTTACCTACACTAAGGGAGTACCCAAACCGGATGCATCTCCGCACGACCCAGGAATGCAGTTTTGCGACGGTGTATCATTCACTTTATGCCACCGTTGCACATCCGGATATGCAACGGTGGCATAAAGTGAATGATACACCGTCGCAGCTCGAGCCGCGAGCTGCTCCTTGGTGGGATCCTTATTCTTCAGCGCGGTGCGCTCGACGTACGACTACGAGCGCTCCGCCGCCTGCACCGACTCGCGGTCGCCCGCGCGGCCTTCTCGTGCTTCAGGTCGATCTCGATGGTCGCGTAGCCAGGCAATACCAGCCTGACCTTTCCGGAACGAGACTCAACAGGGCCCAAAGACGGGGGAGCGACCGGCCTAGAGCCGTAACTCAGCTCTCAGGTCTCAGGCCTCAGGCTCAGCGCTCAGGCTCAGCTCTCTTCACCAGGGCAGATTTCGCCCTCGCGGCAGACCGCACTTGTCGGTGTTTGTGTTCGAAACAGCACAACTGACCGGCCGACGCGAAACACACGACGAGGACACGACAGCCCTGAAGGTGTTGGGCGCGCAGACCGGCACAGGTGAACTGTGGCAGTAGCCTGTACCTCCCCCCTGCCCGTGCCCCCCCCCCCCCCCCGGCTCACCCACGCAAGAGACCACCCACTCTCCGCCTCTACCAGTAGTACCTGCCGCCTACCCGACTCTCCGACCGGCCGGCGGCGGCGCCCAGCGGCGGCACAACGCGCACACGCCGCAGGAGGAGTACAAAACAAAACCGGAGACGGCGGAGGGAGTCGATCGACCAGACGGCCCTTGCCGACGGCCAAAACCGATCCCCGCCTCTGCCCGCCCGCCCGCGCTGCTCTACGCGTCCTTCTACGCTTCCTTCTCGCGGCCGCTGCTGTCGCCTGCGAGCATCTTCAGCAGAGCGCGCACGATCTTGCCGCCCCAGTACAGCTGCAGGAAGGTTAGCACCTAAGGGCGCGCCGTGGTTGGCCGACGATCGGCCAATGCTCTCTCGCCCCCAGCAGAGCTGGCAGCGGCGAGGGGCGGCGGCGAGGGGCGGCGGCGAGGGCGGCGGCGAGGAAAGGCCGGCGGCGTGTAGGGCGAAGCGGACACGGCGGCGGCAACGCGGCAGTGGGGGCGGCGGTGGGGGCGGCGGTGGAGGGGGCGGTGGGGGCGGTGGCGGGGTGGCGGGGAGCGCGGTGTGGGCGGGGAGCGCCGAGCAGGTGACGCAGAAGGTAGCCATCTGCAGCTGCCCCTCCAGTTCGCCCGCCGCCCACACCGCGTACAGGTCACGCAGCAGCTGCAGCACCGCCAGCGGCCAGAGGACGCACCTAGCAGAGATTGCACGAGATTGCACGAGATTGCACGAGGTTGCACCTAGCACGAGGCGTGCCACGCCACGCACGCACGCTCTCGGCTTGCTGCAGCAACCGCCGGTGCTTCTCGGCCAGCGGCGACCGAGCTGCTACCTCCCGGCTACCTCCCGGCTACCTCCCTGCTGCCTCCCGGCTGCCTCCCTGCTGCCTCTCTGCTGCCTCTCTGCTGCCTCTCTGCTGCCTCTCTGCTGCCTCTCTGCTGCCTCTCTGCTGCCTCTCTGCTGCATCTCGGCCGCCTCTCTGCTGCCTCTCTGCTGCCTCTCTGCTGCCTCTCTGCTGCCTCTCTGCTGCCTCTCTGCTGCCTCTCGGCCGGAGGACGCACCGAATCAGGAGGAACGAGAGGGCGAAGGCGACCCGCACCGTCTCGTTGACCGAATGGCCTGCGGGCGAGGGTCAGGGCTGGGGTCAGGGTTGCGGTCAGGGTTAGGGTTGGGGTTGGGGTCAGGGTTAGGTTTGGGGTTAGGGCTAGGGTTAGAGCTAGGGTTAGGGCTAGGGTTGGGGTCAGGGTTGCGGTTAGAGCTAGGGTTCGGGCCGTCTCGTGGTCTGCGGGCGGTAAGGTGAGGTAAACTTCTCCCCACACACGGTGGAGGTGGTGTGGGGCAAGGGCCGGGCTGGTCCCTCGCGTCTCCACGTCTACGCGACAGGAGCTGGCACGGCATTCCAAGTGCGAGGCCCGGTGCGAGTGGGTGAGCGAGTGTGCCTGCGGGCGACCCCTCGTGCAATCTCGTGCAATCTCGTGCAATCTCGTGCAATCTCGTGTGCCTGCGGGCGACCCCTCGTGCAATCTCGTGCAATCTCGTGCAATCTCGTGCAATCTCGTGTGCCTGCGGGCGACCCCTCGTGCAATCTCGTGCAATCTCGTGCAATCTCGTGCAATCTCGTGTGCCTGCGGGCGACCCCTCGTGCAATCTCGTGCAATCTCGTGCAATCTCGTGCAATCTCGTGTGCCTGCGGGCGAGCCCTCGTGCAATCTCGTGCAATCTCGTGCAATCTCGTGCAATCTCGTGTGCCTGCGGGCGACCCCTCGTGCAATCTCGTGCAATCTCGTGCAATCTCGTGCAATCTCGTGTGCCTGCGGGCGACCCCTCGTGCAGCCGCGGGAACTGGCGGAAGAGGTCAACAAACACGAGCGGCAGCGACGAGACCTCGACGAAGCCGAAGAAGAATGCGGCCTGGCGCAGGAGGGGCGGGACGTGTGTGGCCGGCCTTTGGCGCTGTCTCCATCGCTCTTTGAGTCCGAACTGAGTCCGAACTACTCATGAGGCGCCTGGTACATGAGAAACGGGCCTGTTCACAGCTGGAGGTGTGAAGAGACGCCGTTCACAGCGAGACGCCCTCCTCCTCCTGGAGGGTGCCTGTTCACAGCTGGAGGTGTGAGGAGACGCCGTTCACAGCGAGACGCCCTCCTCCTCCTGGAGGGTGCCTGTTCACAGCTGCAGGTGTGAGGAGACGCCGTTCACAGCAGCCGCGGGGAGAGGAGGAGCGGGCCCGAGAGGCCACACAGCGCGGTGAGGAGGGTCATCCCGTGGTGGACCAAGTGCTCCGCCTGTGGGTTCGGTACCGTGGGGGTAGGGGATGGGTTCGGGTACTATGAGGTGGAGGGTCATCCCGTGGTGGACCAAGTGCTCCGCCTGTGGGTTCGGTACCGTGGGGGTAGGGGATGGGTTCGGGTACTATGAGGTGGAGGGTCATCCCGTGGTGGACCAAGTGCTCCGCCTGCTGGAGACACACGCACTCAGAGCCAGCCGAGGCACTCATAGCTTCACACCGTCACAGCTTCACACTGGCCACAGGAATCCGGTGTTGGGCGCGGAGCGGGCGGGAGGCGACCGCTCTGCGATCGCTCCGGGGCGAGTCCCCGGGGAGGGAGGGTCCGTGTTTGGAAGGGGGGTCCTCCTCGGTGCGCGCCTTGCGCAGCGACGGTACGATCAGGGTCACCAACAGGTCGAAGACCTACCGGAGCGAGGCACCGCGCCGGGAGCCGTCTCGGGAAGGGGAGCTGGAGGCGTCTCGGGGGCGTCTCGGCGGGCTCCGGGAAGGTTCCGGGAAGGCCCGGGAGTGCTACAGCGGGCCGGCGGACCTGAATCCCAAACATGAAGGCTCAGGGAAGGTTCCGGGAAGGTTCCGCGGGAAGGGGCTCGAGCAGACCTGCATCCCAAACATGAAGCGAGCGAGGGAGAAGGCGTCCTCGGAGGCGGCGTAGAGGCGGCCGCGCGCGTCGGCGCCCAGCGCCGCGTGCTGCTCGTCAAAGTACCACAGCCGCGTGCCGTGGTAGGCGGCGTACGCAAACGGCACCGCCGCCGTCAGCTGGTGAGCCGCCATGCCGACATCGGACGACATGGGCGACGGGACGACGTAGAGGAGGGCCATCCAGCCAAACTGCAGCACGAACAGCCCGCCCACCCACTGAAGCACCCACTCGTCCGACAGCAGCTGCAGGCACATGCGGGAGCGGCGTGAGCGGAGCGGCGGTCGTGCGGGCGCGCGCGGCCGCGGCGGCGTGTGGAGTGCGCGGGCAGCGGCGCGCGGCGCGAAGCGGGATGCGCACGTCGGATAAGCTCATGCTCGGCACGACGGCGGCCGCCGGCTGCGGAGGCGGTTTGCCCCAGGCCATTGTAATGGCCCAAACTCAGATTTGGCACCTTGAATTCTTTTTCATAGAGAGAAAGAATTTGCGCTGGGAGACGGCGGCGCGGTGAGGGAGCGGGCGACGCAAGAAGGGGCGAGGCGGCGCGACGGTGGGTAAGGCGATTATTATTTATAAATTAAGTAATTAATAATTAATAATCACCGGGCGGTGGCGCGGCGCGGCGGGCGGGCGGGGCGAAGAATTTTACAAGGAAACTCCCTCGCACAACACTGGGCACGGGACTGGCGCGCACTGGCACTAACACAGGTACACCACGGGAGCCGCCTAAGCGACTCCTGCGAGGGTGGCGAGGCACTTAGCTCCGTGCACCCGCCCACCCCCGCCACAGCCCACAGGCAAGCTCATTCACGACCTGCTCTGCGATGGCCGTGTGAAGAACGACTGAGATGCGCTGCCTCTGCAGCCCCAGCCAGCTCTTGGTGGTCCAAGTCGCCTCATCGAGGTACTGGGCCCGCGTCAGCTTGTTCTGTAGCACGTCCGCCGCCTTCCGGAGGATCTCACGGACCCCCCTCGCGAACCCGCCGAACGACTCGAACAGCAGCAGCTGCACTTCGACGCCCTTGTCTTCCCTGGCGTAGCGATAGTCCCCGCCGTAGGACGGTATGCGGCGGTCGCCGCCCACCACCCTGCCCCCCCTGGTATGCCAGCGCCCGGTCCCTTGCCCTCTCTCGCCCTTGCTCTTCCTCTCCCCCTCCATGCCGCCCCCGACGTACTACTCCACCCCCCTCCCTTTTGATGATTAGGTTATATGTACCACTCTTTTCTATTCCAAGACCTCCACGTTTACTCCTACCTGACCTGCTCCTTCTCCCTCTTCTACTTCCTCTCCTGCTCACCTTCTCTATCCTTTCCTCTCCCGGACTCCACTCTCTGGTTCTCCTCTCTGTTTATCC
>NW_005201851.1:145664-149782 GCF_000372725.1 Emiliania huxleyi CCMP1516 | reverse complement strand
TCAGGCTTTCAAAATAATGATTCAGTGTTGCCGAAAGCGACAAAAGCGCCCTTCCGACCGCGTTTAAAAGAATTTAATAAAAAAGAATTAGAACTTTACAAGAATTAGAATTAATAAGAATTTTACAACCAAGCTCCCTCTCAAGGTTCCCTCTCACGACCCTGGGCACGGTGGATCACCTGCCCTTCGCCTCACAGCCCCGGCGACCACGCCCCACGCCTCGATCTTCTTGGGCAGCAGCTGGTCCGACAGGTCATCTCCGTGGCCTAGGCAGGCGTGGTCGCCCTGGCCCCAGGTAAAGACGGCGCTGTCGGCGGTGAGGGCGAGGCCGAACCCGGCTCCAGCCGACACAGCGACGACGCGCCGCCCAGCAAAGGCCTCGATCTTCTTTGGCAGCAGCTGGTTCTGCTGGTCGCCGTGGCCCAGCTGGCCAAAGCGTCCATAGCCCCAGCTCCAGACGGCGCCGTCGGCGGTGAGGGCGATACTGTGGTGCTCTCCAGCCGACAAAGCGACGATGCGCCGCCCTGCGAACGCCACGATCTTCTTTGGCAGCAGCTGGGTCTGCGTGTCGCCGTGGCCCAGCCGGCCATAGGCTCCATAGCCCCAGCTCCAGAAGGCTCCGTCGGCAGTGAGGGCAAGGCAGTGGGTGCCTCCGGCCGACACAGCGACGAAGCGCTGGCCAGCCAACGCCTCGAACTTCTTTGGCAGCAGCTGGCGCTGCCGGTCGCCGTGGCCTAACTGGCCATCGGCTCCCGAGCCCCAGCTCCACACTGCACCGCCGGCGGTGAGGGCGAGGCTGTGGTGGTCTCCAGCCGTCACAGCGACGACACGCTGCCCCGCCAAGGCCTCGACCTTCTTTGGCAGCAGCTGGTGCTGCTCGTCGCCGTGGCCCAGCTTGCCATTGTAGCCATAGCCCCAGCTCCAGACGGCTCCGTCGGCGGTGATGGCGAGGCTGTGAGCGGTACCAGCCAACACGGCGACGACGCGCCGACCCGCAAAGGCCTCAACCTTCTTCGGCTGCGGCCGGTCCTGCTGGTCTCCGTGGCCCAGCTTGCCACCGTGTCCACTGCCCCAGCTCCAGACGCTGCCGGCGGCGGTGAGGGCGAGGCTGTGGCTGTATCCAACCGACACACTCACGGCGCGCTCGTCGCCCAACGTCGAGGGGAGGCGGGTCGGCGTGTTGAGCTGCGCCACACCCTCACCGTGGCCAAGCAGCCCTGACATCCAGGACATCTTGCCGCACGACGAGAGCCGCCCCTCGCCGTCAATGAAGAGGCTGTGATGCTCACCTGCTGCCGCCCTCGCCGGCGGGTTGGACTCGCGCAGCAACGCAGCGAGACACAGCCACCGCACGGCGCAGCTCTCGCCCACTGGCAGCGCCGGCAGCTCGAAGCCGCGCTCTTGCGCCCACAAGCGGATGGCCTCCACCGCAAGCGAGGCGTGAAAGAGCAGCGAGACGGCCGCGACGCGAGCGATGTCGGCGGGGTCGCAGCGGGAGAGGACGCGCAGGAGGAGGTCCGTGGGGAGATCGAGGAGGCGGGCGGGCGGCGGCGTGTCTGAAGAGGCGGCGGCGGTGGAGGCGGGGGCGAGGCGGCGCGAGCGGCGGCGCGGCAGGGTGGACATCGCGAGGAAAAGAAATGAAACTCGGTGCAATTGTAGAGCACCTACCCCACCCAGAAAAGATTGTGTCTTGATTTGCCAACAACACACCTAAAACAAAGAAAAGAATTTGCGGTTCCGGTACTCTGACCCGCGGATGATCCTCCGCCTGCTCTTCCTCGCCCTCTGTATCGTCGTTGTCTGCCTGCCGTGGCTCGGCGGCGTCAGCACGCCGGCCACACTCATTGCCATCGGGCTGCCTCACGACCCTCC
The DNA here is from genome assembly GCF_000372725.1 of Emiliania huxleyi CCMP1516. Lineage (NCBI taxonomy): Eukaryota > Haptophyta > Isochrysidales > Noelaerhabdaceae > Emiliania > Emiliania huxleyi. The sequence goes on along the minus strand of NW_005201851.1, from coordinate 147,910 downwards.
GCTGGACAGCGTCGCGATCCCGCCTCTGGCGCCGCTGCTCGCAGAGTGGCTGCTTGGCCCTTCCGAAGAGGGTCGGGACGCAGCGCCAGCGGCGCACAGCTGCGATGCCGACGACAGCGGCGGTGGCGGTGGCGGCCGCGACGACAAGGCCGCGGCCCTCTCTTCGCTCGATGCGTCCGCTACGCCACACTTGGCCCTCTGCCACGCTCCGGCCTGCGGCGGAGTCGACATGCTCACCGTCACCCTCCTGCGGCGGAGGGTGGCGGCGGCGGCGCGCGCGGAGAAGGGAGGCGGTCGAGGGAGCCTGGGAGCGAGGCGAGGGCGGGCGGAGGCGGCAGAGCCTCTGGTCGGCCGTGTCGAGGTCTGGGCTCGGCTCCTCTCGGCTCCTCTCGTCTCCTCTCGGCTCCTCTCGGCCTCCTCTCGGCTCCTCTCGGCCTCCTCTCGGCTCATCTCGACTCCTCTCGGCTCCTCTCGGCTCCTCTCGGCTCCTCTCGGCTCATCTCGACTCCTCTCGGCTTCCTCTCGGCTCCTCTCTGCCTCCTCTCGGCTCCTCTCTGCCTCATCTCAGCCGGCCCCCAGCCATAACCACTCAACACCCACCCTAACGATCAGCGTTCGCAGGTCTGGGCCCGTCCGGCCTCCTCCTTCGCTCCTCCGCCCTCCAGGCCGCCGCTGCGAGACGCGCTGCTGCGGACGGCGGGCGAGGGCGGCGACGGGGCGCTGTTGAGACTGCTGGCGGGCGAGGCGCGAGCCCTCGCCCTCGCTGCGCCCGCCTGCCAGTGTCTGCTGAGCGGTTGTTAGTCGGCTGTCCACATCGTGATCATCAGGCGCGCGCCGCCCTCGCTGCGCCTGCCTGCCGATGGCCAATACTGACGAGATACCGAGGACGGTTGTTTCTCTACAGACTCCATCAACCAACAGGCGCGCGCCGCCTTCGCTGTGCACCCACCAATTGTGTGTTGAATGGTCATTCCTCTCGGCCACTCACCAATCAACAGGCGCGCGCCGCCCTCGCTGCGCCCTCCGGCTTGCCGTACTTGCGTGGCGGCGGCTGGTCGCTGCTCTGGAGTGACGAGCTGCCCGGGCCAGGAGAGCTGCTCTCCTCCTCCGCCTAATACGTACCTTAAGGTTACCTTAATGGACTGTCTTATAACACCCGTGTGTGTCTCCTTCACTCGCAGGAGAGCTGCTCTCCTTCGCCGCCGACGGATCCCTCACCGGCGCCGACCACACTGCAACATATGAATGATATAAGAATGATATAAGAAGAAGAAGAAGGAGAAGTATTGTGGTGTATGTATCATACTCTTCTCCGGCAGGCGCTGCCTACCGCGTCTCGCGCGGCGAGGCGGAGGATTGGGCTGTCCGCATCTTCACGCCGCACGCCTCGCCGTGTGCGGCGGCTGGCGCTGCCTCGGCCGCCACGGCGAGATCTAGCCGAGATCTAGCCGAGATCTGGCCGAGATCTGCCGAGATCTGGCCGAGATGCTTCCGAGGCCGAGCCATGCCGAGGGCGCGAGAATGGCCGAGATGAGGCGCCGTGCGCCAAAGCGTTGCCCGCGGCGAGGAGGCGGCGGTGGAGATGGCGCGAGATGGGGCGAGATGGGGCGAGATGGCGCGAGATGGCGCGAGATGGCGCGAGATGGCGCGAGAGGACTTGTGCCGATTCTTAGGCGCCGCCGCCGCACGAGGACCTGCTGCTGGCGCGCGGCTCCCCGGTCACTGAGCTCGCGCTGCATGTCGTCGGAGCAGTAGCCGCCGTTGCGCGTGTCCTCCATCCGTGTAGGACTATGAGCGGCTGCGCTCACCATCGTACCAAAGATCCAAGGACTGCTATAGCCCTCGCACAGAGGGCGCTCCCAATCGCTCCAGCCGCGAGCGCTTGTGAGTGAGCGCGCCGGGAGGGTCTCCTCACAATCCAAACAGTGATCGCACCGATTGCGAGGGGACCCGCTCGCAATCCTAGAAGTCGTAGGACTGTGGGCGTTGTCGCTCGCAATCGGCGAAAGTTCTAGGATTGCGAGCGCTTTTGCTCGAAATCGAAGGCATGTTGCTAGGATTGTGAGCTAAGCTGCTCGCAACCCTAGAGCTTGCTCGGATTGTGAGCGCGCTGGTAGTAGTCGTAGGCGTCACCAGTCACATTGTGAGCGGAGCTGCTCTTAGTCCTAGAAGATGTAGGATTGCGAGCGTAAGGGCTCACAATCCCAAAGATGCTACTATTGCGAGGAGTGCTGCTCACAATCCTT
>NW_005201851.1:123952-144887 GCF_000372725.1 Emiliania huxleyi CCMP1516 | reverse complement strand
GCCCCAAACAGAACAAACGTCAAATGAAAATTGACAAAGCCGGGCACAGTAACTTAGGCTACAGAAAAAAAAGACGGCAAGACCACACCAACAACCTAAACTTCGCGGCGAGGGGGGTCTCGAGGCAAGCGCGCGGCGAGGGCGGGGAGGAGGAGGCGAGACCTCGAGAGTGGAGCTGCGGCGTGGAGCTTGGGGCTGCTGCGCTCACCCCCCCGCGCCGCTGGACAGGCCTCGAGACCGCGCGCGTGGAGATGGACCGGCGGCGGCGGCGGATGGACGCGTCGGTTCTCGTCGGCGAAGTTCTTGCGCCCGCGGGCGGCGGCGACGGCGACGGCGGCGGGGAGGGGAGGCGAGGGGTGACTCCCGCGGCTCAGTGAGTGAGTGTTGCTCCATGAACTAGTCAGGCGGCGATGAGGGTCTGCGTGTCCGCCTTCTCTCTCCAGGGGCCAGGGCGCCGCCTGCATGGTGCCTGCCTGGACACTTCCTAGACACTTCCTAGACACTTCCTAGACACTTCCTAGACACTTCCTAGACACCTCCTAGACACCTCCTAGACACCTCCTAGACACTTCCTAGACACTTCCTAGACACTTCCTAGACACTTCCTAGACACCTCCAATGGCACGTGCCAACCGCACACCGCCTCACGCGACAGCCGCACGGGCCTGAGCTGTTGCTGAACAGACATCCCATACTGTACTGTCCCCGCCCTTTGTAGGATCGAGAGAAGTTAGAAGAGATGACGCTGTCCACAGTTAGCTGTGGAACCCTGGGCCTTTGGAGGTGTCCATGTTCTCACCATCGCAGGTGCCTGCCGCCAGCCCGCCGCCTGCTCCCGGCTTGCGAACCGGTGCGGGGCTGGGTCCTCCACGACGGCTGTGAACAGCGTCTCTTCACACCTCTAGCTGTGAACAGGTGCGGGGCTGGGTCCTCCGCGCGGTGACGACAACTGCGGCGCAGCGCTCGCGAGGCGGCGCGGCGGGCGAGGCGGCGGGGGCGGCGAGTCCTCTCGTGGGGGGGTCTGCCGACGGCGAGATGTAGCCGAGATACGCGCGAGATACGGCCGAGGCACACGCGCGGTGTGAACGGCGCCGCTTCGCACCTGCCGGCTGTGAACAGGCGAGCACGTCGCCGTCGCGCACGGTCACAGCGTGGCCACGCTAACCGGCACGGGCATGCTCGGGCTGGAGATTGAGGAGGAGCCTTCCCTGAACCGCCTCGCAGCCTTCCCTACAGGCATGGGTATGCTCGAGCTCGAGATCGACGGCGTCGCCGCCTCCTCCTTCACGCTGCCGTCGCCCGGCCTTTGTTTCACGGCTCTCTTCCCTTAGGCGTCGCCGCCTCCTCCTTCACGCTGCTCGCCCACGGAGCCGCCCCGCAGACCGCGGCAGAGTGAGGAGTCCGCAGCCGGGCTGGAGCGGCTGACGGGGCATGACTGTAGGGGCCGCGCCGCAGATCGCGCTGCTGCTCTCGCCGCACGCGGTCCTCCTCCTCTCGCTCAACGCCTCCGCCGCCTCCGCCGCGTTCGCCGCGGCGGCGGCGCTCGAGGAGGCGATGGCGAGGGGGGAGGGCGGCGCGGCGGCGCGTGCCGCGGCGTCTGGCGCCACTTGGCGCTCCCAAATCCCCCGCGCGGTGGTGCTTGGCACGGCCGCGTTTTCTTTTTTTATGCGGCTCGCGTCTCGCCTAGGCTCGGCCGGCTCGCTGGGGGCGGGTGTGAATGGGTCATCGTTGAGAACGAATCACCGCCATTGTCCTCAGGCGCTCGCGGCTCGCGGCGGCAGGCTGTTGATCGCTCGCTGATCGCGATGTCTTGTCGCTGTTGCCGTTAGGCACGCTCGGCTCGTGGGGCGGGCGTGGAGGAGGTGGCGCCGCTGGGCGCTGTGGTGGTTCGGGCTGGAGGCAGAGGCGGAGGAGGCGGAGGCGGCGGAGGCGGAGAAGGCGGAGGAGGCGGAGGAGGGGGGGGAGGAGGCGGAGGAGGAGGCGGAGGCGGCGGAGGAGGCGGCGGCGGAGGAGGCGGAGGTGGAGGCGGAGGTGGAGGAGGAGGAGGAGGCGAGGCTGGCGGAGGAGGAGGGCGGCGCAAGGGAGGCGGAGGCGGGTCTGGGGAGAGAGGGGGCGGGGGCGGGGGGCGGGGGCGGGGCGGAGGGGGAGGGGGCGGCCGCCGAGGTCGACGCGTCAGACTCCTGGCGGCTGCAGACGGCGATTCTGCCGGCGGTGGAGGCGCTGGCGGGCGAGGCTTAGCCGAGATGCAGCCGAGAGGCAGCCGAGAGGCAGCAGAGAGGCAGCAGAGAGGCAGCAGAGAGGCAGCAGAGAGGCAGCAGAGAGGCAGCAGAGAGGCAGCAGAGAGGCAGCAGAGAGGCAGCAGAGAGACAGCAGAACGTAGCAGAGAGGCAGCCGAGGTGCAGCGAGAGGCACAGCCGAGATGCACCCCTTCCGTCTCATCCGCACAGGCGCCGAGCCCCTCGCGATGCTGCTGCTGCCTGCGGTGGCAGGCTCCGGCCCCGACGCCGCGCCGACGGCGCTCGTGCTCTACGACGGCGGCGCGCTCGCCTCATACGACCTCGGGGGGACAGCTAATCGAGGAGTGACTCCTTCATCAAGACGGACTACTTCTAGGCGCGCTCGCCTCATATGACATCGGCCACGCACTGCTCGCGAACCCCGCCGCGCCGCCGCCGCCCGGCAGCATCGGTGCGCTGCTGGCGGCGGTGGGGCGGGCGACTTCGCGGCGCCTGTCGGAGGATGCTGTGCGGCACCACCGTTAGCCAGTTCTTGACTGCTCGTTTTGAGTGGACAGGCGCTTGTCGGACGGTTGTGCCGCACCGCCCATCACTGCTGTTGAACGGTGTGTAATGAAGGAACAGGCTCCTGTCGGAGGACGCGCTCCCCCTCCCGCTGCTCCTGCTCGGCGTCTTCGCCCTCTCTGCCCTCGCCGTCTCCCTCTTGTGCGCGCTGCGCCACCGGCTCGGCACCGGCGCGCGCCAAGGGGGCGGGGGCGGAGGAGGCGGAGGAGGCGGAGGAGGCGGAGGAGGCGGAGGGCGTGCCCTCCTCTACCCGCTGCTGACGCTGCGAGCGGCGGCGCGCCTCGCCGCGGAGCTCGCCGTCCCTCCGCTGTGAACGGCGCCTCTTCACAGCAGCTGCTGTGAATAGGCGCGCCTCGCCGCGGAGCTCGCCGTCGCGCCGCTGGTCGCCATGCTGCTGCTCTGGGCCGACTTCCGCACCGAGTACCCGCGGGGCAGCCGCTCGAGCCTCCTCGGGGAGCTCCCCTTCACGGACCTGTCCCATAGGCTGACTTTCGCGCCGAGTACTTGCGGGACGACGACAACGGCCAGCTTCCTCAGGAACCCTTGCCGCCCCGGCCGCCGCGGCCGCAGCAGCAGCCGCAGCAGCAGCCGCAGCAGCAGCCGCAGCAGCCGCAGCAGCCGCCGCAGCCACCGCAGCCGCAGCAGCAGCCGCAGCAGCAGCCGCAGCAGCCGCAGCAGCCGCCGCAGCCACCGCAGCCGCAGCAGCCGCAGCAGCCGCCGCAGCCGCAGCCGCAGCCGCCGTTCGCAACGCCGCCGCCGCCGCGAGCGGCCGAGCAGCGGTTCGCGGAGTCGCCGGCGTTGGGGCGGCCGAGCTCTCCGCGCTGCACGACGCAGTCTTGTGTGTGAACGGCGGCTCTTCACAGCTTCGGTGTGAACAGGCGGGCAGACTCCCCGCCAGCCACGGTGGAGGCGGCTTCTGTGTCGGCCTCTTTTGCTCTCGCAGGTGGCCGGGCGGGGAGGGTGTGAACGGCGTCTCTTCACGCTCGCGGCGGTGAATAGGCCGCTCTGCTCGCGGAGGGGACGCGTCTCAACGAGGCGCATTGCCCGCCGGGCATGGCGAGCTGTATGATGGACTCGTGACGCGTTCGTAAGCCATCACAGGAGCGCTCAACCTTCGTGCCACGGCGGGCTGGAGCTGGTTTGTGACTGCTGAGTCTCGCTCGTGTCCAAGAGCAGGCGCTCAACCGGCGGGGCATGACGAGCGCGCGGTTGCAGCGGGTGCGCGACAACCTCGCCCGCGCGGCGGTCGGCGCGTCGGGCGACGAGCGCGCGACGCTGGAGAGGCGTTTGCGTCTCGCCGGACGCCGTCTGAGCGCACAGTCTGTGTGGAGGGCTAACTATGCGTGATTACCAACGAGGCGCCTGCGACTCGCCGACGCCGGACTGCTGGCGGCGCGGCAGGGCGACTCGACCCTCGAGGGGCTTGCGGTCGCGGACTTGCGCGCGAGGGCGGCGGCGGCGGCAGCGGCGGCGGAGGCGAGGGCGGGGGTGGCGTCGGCGCAGGCCGCCGCCCCGCAGGCCGCCGCCCCGCAAGTCGCCGCCGCTCGCCTCGCCGCTCTGACGGCGGCCGATGGGGCTGCGGAGGCGGCGGCTGCGGAGGCGGGTGCGGCGCTGGGGGAGACGGCGGAGGCGAGGGTCGCGGCCCTGGCGCAGCTTGACGAGGTGACTGCGCGGCTAGCGAGGCGCGCGGCGGAGCAGGCGGAGGCTGGTGGCGAGGAGTTCCTCGCCGGGGGGGGCGTCGGCGAGGCGGCAGGCGGCGTCGCGGGGGCAGGCAGTGCGGAGGGAGGCGGCGCGGAGGGGGGCGGCGCCTCGGCTGCCGCCGATCCGGCCGGGGGGGAGGCGGCGCCGCTGCCCCACGCCTTGCGTGGCGCCGCTTATCCGCCCCAGGAGCATAGAGCTGCGTAGCGCACGCTGCACGGATACGGCTTTAGCCATGTCTCGTTGAGAAGCATGAGACCCACCGGCCCGCGGAGCGAGATGGAGTATCGGGCGCGTGCTACAGGTGTGTGCGCGGAAAGAGGAAAATAATGAATCTTTTACGCGCACACCTGTGGACACGCCGGTGATGACAATAAATAGAAACTAGCGCAGACGAGAGCAGGGCAGACCCGGGGAGCCGCGGGAGCAGACGCGGCATCGGCCGCCGAGGGAACGTTGGGTATGGGAAGAGGCACGAGGAGGGCGGCGACCTCAACCGAGGACCAGTCGCCAGACGACGCAGGGCAGACGACGGGGAGGCGGAGCTAACGCGCAGGGCGAGACGAGGAGGGAGTCGAAAAAAAACCTGCAGGCATAGCACAGCTCACAATCAGCACCCTGTGTAGTATGAACCCCGCGCGTGCTCGCGCCCCAACTGACAACTCATCATCGTCCCTCGGACACCACCCGCCAGCCGCGCCACCTTCGCCCACCTCCAGCCGCGCCACCTTCGCCCACCGCTCTCGCATGCCATCTCGACAATCCTCTCTGGGCCCCAGACTCCTAACCACTTCCCTTGCTCGCCCAGGGTACGATTCAGAGAACCCTGGTGCACCTGTTCGCAGGGTTCCGCCCCACTAAGCAGGGCAACCTCTCTCGAGGCGGCTAGACTATCTCAAGCTCTCGCCCACCCGTGTCGAGTCGTTACACGTCCCCACGTTCGTGCTAGCCGAGCCAACCGGCCGAGCCCAGGGCTATCCATTCGAGACGGACCTGCCCCGAGACGGCCCTTCGGCACGGCGGTGGAGGCGGCGGCGGCGTACGCGCGGGCGGTCGGCGAGTACCAGCCTCCGACAGTGGCTGGTGCGGAGGGCTTGCGCTTGCACCTCTCCAGCAACAGCACCGGGTACAAGGGCGTGTTCAAGCAGGCCTCTGGCCGCTTCCGGGCGATGCAAAGGGTGGGCGGAAGGAGGGCATTCCTCGGCACCTTCGACACGGCGGTAGAGGCGGCGGTGGCGTATGCGCGGGCGGTCGGCGAGTACCTGCCTCCGACAGTGGCCTTCTCGTACGTGCAGCATGTCAAGTAGAGAGGAAGAGGCAGACGCGAGGTCTATAGCAGACCACAAGCATTCTCTGTCTTTAATTTTGTTTATTCCAGCGAGATTTTTCTTCTTTTCAGCCACAGCTCTGCCTGTCGCCGTTGTAGCGTTTGCCCAGTGTTGTATGTATGTATGTAGGAAGGTGAAGAACAGTCAGGCTCGGACTGGAGTGTTGTGCGAGCGAGTTTAGTCCGAAAATCTTTTCACCGTCGGAAGGGCGCTTTTGTCGCTTTCGGCAACACTGAATCATTCTACCGGAACATGGTTGAGGGGCATGGGCCCTACTGCGAGGAGGGGGAGGGGGGGAAGGGGGGGGGGGGGGGGAGGGGGAGGGGGGGGGAAAAGAAGAGGGGGGGGGGGGGAAGGGTACCGGGGGGGCGGCATTGAGGGGGAGAGGAAGAGCAAGGGCGAGAGAGGGCAAGGGACCGGGCGCTGGCATACCAGGGGGGGCAGGGTGGTGGGCGGCGACCGCCGCATACCGTCCTACGGCGGGGACTATCGCTACGCCAGGGAAGACAAGGGCGTCGAAGTGCAGCTGCTGCTGTTCGAATCGTTCGGCGGGTTCGGAAAGGGGGTCCGTGAGATCCTCAGGAAGGCGGCGGACGTACTACAGAACAAGCTGACGCGGGCCCAGTACCTCGATGAGGTGACTTGGACCACCAAGAGCTGGCTGGGGCTGCAGAAGCAGCGCATCTCAGTCGTTCTTCACACGGCAATCGCAGAGCAGGTCGTGAATGAGCTTGCCTGTGGCGGGGGTGGGCGGGTGCACGGAGCTAAGTGCCTCGCCACCCTCGCCGGAGTCGCTTAGGCGGCTCCCGTGGTGTACCTGTGTTAGTGCCAGTGCGAGCCAGTCCCGTGCCCAGTCCTGTGCCCAGTGTCGTGCGAGGGAGTTTTGTTGTAAAATTCTTTTCACCGGTTGTAAAATTCTTTTCACCGATCTGCTCGCGCGAGCCACAGCTCTCGCAATCAGTGGCTGTCGCCGACGCCACCGTGGCGGGGCTGGCTCTGCGCGCACAGAACTGATGCCGCTGGCTTCGCGTACCGAAGCGCTCGCGGCGTCCGAGCCGGGGCGGGCGGCATCCGAGCCTCAAGGGGCAGCGGTCGCGACGGAGGCGGAGGGCTTGCGCTTGCACCTCTCGAGCAGCGGCAACACCGGCTACAGGGGCGTGCGCAAGCAGGCCTCTGGCCGCTTCCAGGCACGGCACATGGTGAATGGGAGGAGTGTCAGCCTCGGCTACTTCGACACGGCGGTAGAGGCGGCGGTGGCGTATGCGCGGGCGGTCGGCGAGTACCAGCCTCCGACAGTGGCCACGGAGGCTGAGGGCTTGCGCCTGCACCTCTCGAGCCGCAGCAACGCCGGCTACAGTGGCGTGTGCAAGCACCGCCCCTCTGGCCGCTTCGAGGCGCGTCGCAAGGTGGATGGCAAGGATGTCTACATCGGTAGTTTCGGCACGGCGGTGGAGGCGGCGGTGGCCTATGCGCGGGCGGTCGGCGAGCTGCAGGAGGCTGGTCGGCTGCGAGGAGGAGGCGACTGGATCTCCGCCGATGCGGCGCCCTTCGCGCCGGGCAGCGCAGACGTGCGGCTCCTCGCCGAAGCGATGCGGACGCGGAGCTTTCCGCGGGCGGTCGTGCTCACCGAGGCGATGGCGGTGCAGCTGTACGGGCTGGTGATGAAAGCGAAAGACAGGAAAATTGCCGGGCTGCAGTGCTGCTCGCTTCTGGCCGACGTTGGGGTGCAGGATCGATGCGGGCTGTACTCTGCGCTGGCCTCGCTCGCTGCCGGCGAGTACCTCGAGCTGCGGCGCTCCGCAGCCGATGCCACAACCGCGGCGAAGCTTCTTGAGCTCTATTTGAAACGGATGTATCAAAACTGCATTCCCGAGCTGAAGAAGATGAAGCGTGTGCCCCGGGAGGCGGCCTGGCTGGATGTGCTCCGCCGCGACCACTCCAAGGGCCTCTCCTTCACCTTCAAGCGGGACCTGCTCGTCGAGGGCGGCGGCGGCGGCGGCGGCGGCGGCGGCGGCGGCGGCGGCGGCGGCGGCTCGGCCAGTCACGGCGGCGGCGGCGGCGGCGGCGAGTACCAGCCTCCAGCTCAACCTTCGTCAGCGGAGGCCGTGGCGCCGCGGCACGTGCAGGTCCTCGAGGAGGAGGCGGAGGGCTTGCGCTTGCACCTATCGAGCAGCAACGCCACCGGCTACAGGGGCGTGCGCGAGGACTCATCCTCTGGCCGATTCGAGGCACGGCACATGGTGAATGGGAGGAGTGTCAGCCTCGGCAGCTGTGCCACGGCGGTGGAGGCGGCGGTGGCGTATGCGAGGGCGGTGAGGGAGGCGGAGCCGGCGGCGGCGGGCGGGCGTGCCGTCAGGAAGAAGCGGGCGCGAGGAGCGACAGACGCGGGGCAGAGTGCGAGGCGAGCTGGTGGCGGAGGCGGCGGCGGCGGCAGCAGCGGCGGCGGCAGCGGCGGCGACGCACTGTCATCCTCGAGCGACGCCTCGCCCTCTGCGCCCGACGCGAGCGTTCAACGCGAGGCGGCGGGGGAGGGAGAGGACGATGAGGTGGAAGTGGAGGTGGAGGAGGAGGAGGCGGAGGCGGAGGAGGAGGAGGGGGGGGCGATGAGCGACGATGACGATGGGGTGGAGGAGGTGGCGCCGCCGCCTCAAAGCTCCGCCGCTGCCGCTCCGTTGCTGGAAGGCGGCGACGTGCAGATCTCTGCCGCATCAGGCGCTTCGGAACTAGTCAATAGTCAACGTGAGATGATCCTCACTTACCCACTCCCTTGCTTGCACCGCACAGGCCTGCTGCCCGAGCATTTGCCGCACCAGCGGGCGCTCTGCCCGCTTCACCCCTTCCATGCGGCCGAGAGGCTGGTCGCGGCGCCAATCGATGGCAACGAGGCGGTTTGCCCCAACTGCTATTGCCTCATCTGCGACGCGCCCGTGTCCGAGTGCCGCCACTGGCGGGGCAGCGACACGCTGGCGCACTGCAATGCGCATAGCAGCAGCACACTGTGGCGCCAGAAGCGCGTCAATGCGAAGCGGCAGCGCACGCGGGTGGTGCGGGCAGCGCAGGCGTCGGTCGACCCGCAGCTTGCGCAGCCTTCTCGAACTGGTCTGAGGAGCGGGCTTGGGTGAGGTGCGTCGCACGGTTGTAAGGAGCACCGCATCGATGTTCGACGTCGCAATCACCATCAGCCCAATGTGAGGCAGCGCAAGACTGCGATCCAACTGAGTGTATTGTGTCTCTGTCCCGAGAACTGGTTGGGTAGTAGTCTAAGTCCACCGCCACTTCGCGGTCGCAGCGCTGTTTGTCGCCCGAAACGCCGCATATCCCTCTCTACGGCTCTTACTATGTGGCGCGTGCCTGGCGCCGGATGCGGGCCCCGGAGAAGTGCTACGTCGGAGCAATAAAAACGTGCCCATCCCAACCGAGAGAGACATGCGTGTTTTGCATGGGATAAGGCACTCGGAGAAGCCTCCCCGCGAGACATGCGTGTTTCACGAGAAGCGGGGAGAGATCGCGACTGGAAGAAGAGAGTTGTAGAGCCATACTCGCGGAGACACTTGCGGATCGACGGACGAGAGCACGAGACGTGTGTACCATGCGAAGACGCGGTTACTTCGAACCAGGTTTCGCAGGTGAAGAGCGTCCTGCTAGGTAGCGTGATAGGATGGCTGGACACGAATGTCGGAGAGTGTTTTGTTACGTGCCCCGTCACGTACGAGAAGACGCTGGACGCGCTCTTCAACACGTCAAACGGCAATTATACGCGCATGTACCCTCTGAAGGACACGGCATATAAGAGGAAGAAGCATGGAGCTGAGGATCTGCTCAAGAATATGACGACGGAGGATCGGTCGCGAGTACGGGCGAACCAGCTGAGCACGGACGGTACGCTCGACGCGACGCTAATCTCTGCATGGCGATGGTTCTATTGCAATACAGAAAGAAGGGATGGCACGAGATCACTAAATTCGATAGCAAAGGAAGGATAACTGCGCCGTACGCGCTGTATAAGGCAAAGAATGTGACTGACCCTCTTGTGCGAGAACGGAAGCTGCACAAGGCGACGGACGCAGACGCTGGAGGAACAGACCAGGTCCGCATTCTACTGGGCGAACCGACGCGAGTGGAAGAAGGCATGGAACTGCTTCAACTCGCTCAAACCTGCGGACGGCCGGAGCCGAAAGGTCGTCGACGAATTCATCAACAAAACTCCGCAGGCCAAGGCACCACCCGAACATGCGATGCGCGACGAACCCGGATATGAGGCGGGCAAGTACAAGATCAAGCCAGAGATCTTTGCCAGGTTCGTTCGCAGCTGCAACGTCACCCGAGCTGGAGGCCCTAACCACGTCGACTACGACTTTGTGCGCATCATCACCGACAGCGAACGTGGCTCCAAGTGCCTCCTTAACTACTTCACCGCATTCTCGTGGGGCGTCGAACACCCTCGGTTGCAGCAGCTCGACGCCGACCTCAAAGCCCTGTGCCTCGTCAAGGAACCGCCGTCAAGTCGGAGCCAGTCTGCGGCGACCACAGCGCTCACCGGACACCGCAGGGATGTGCGAGCTTTTCAGACAAGCCCCCCCAAGAAGCATCACATGATGCTTTTTTAAAGTTCACCACTTCTGCAAAGCGTGAAGAGGCACGAGGAGGGCGGCGACCTCGACCGAATACGGGGTGTGGACCGTGAGTTGACCAGGGGTTGTGCGCCGGGCCCTCCTGCTCGGCTCCAGCGAGTAGACAAGTGTTGTCATCAACAGAGTAGAAGGACCTGACCTCGGGGCCGATGTGACCAAGCGCTGGTAGCGTGGTTTTACCTCCCACCCATGGTCTCACAGTGTGCTGGCAGTCGCCGAGCAGTGTCGCTCACACAAGCCGCAGCACAAGTGACTGAGGGCCAGTGAGGGCGAGCTCATCGCTGTCACAGCTGTGGCAGCCGCACAGTAGGCTGTGCCATCTGTGCAGAGCGTGTGCGCAGCAGAGGAGCTGCTCTCCAGGCTTCAGGCGCAGAGAGATGCATGCCGCCGAAGGCGCTGTCGAGGTTCGCCGAGCGCGGCGCAGGTTGAGGGCCACCGTCACCGACGAGCGCGTTGGACTTTTCACTCCGGACAAAGACGGGGACACAGCGGACGGTGCGGGGTGTGTCCCTGTCATACTGGGCCACGTAGCGGCGAGGCGCGGGACCGTCTGTGGCGAAGTGGGTCGCGTCCCTCGATTTCCTCAAACTCACGGTCCACACCCTTTATGGAGGGGACCCGTCGCCAGACGACGCAGGGCAGAAGACGGTGAGGCGGAGCAGACGCGCGCAGGGCGAGACGAGGGAGGGAGCAGGACTTTGCGGAGATCAGCAGGAGGATGTACGAAGAGATTAGGAGCAGCAGGGACCCGAGGGACCATGTGGAAGACGGCTAGTGCTAGTCCCCCATCGGGAGGACGACCCCGGCTAGTCTCCGACCACACCCACAAAGAACCCTGCACAAAGGAGATCGCAAGGGCGGGGGCCTGTTCCTTTTTACCCATCTCACAGTACGAGTAGAGAGGTGTCCGTTTTTATTTATTTATTTAGAGCGTGCCTTACCCTCACCGCCCGCTTCGCTGCTTCCCCTCCTCCGCCTCCAGCCTGGCCAGCTCCGCCGCGAGCAGAGACCGGTCCTTGGTGTAGTGGTACTCGCTCTGCCGCGCGCCGTAGCGGTGCTCGCGCCCCCGGCGCACGCAGTCGCGCATCGCCGCCCACTTGTGCGCCAGGTGCCGCGGCATGCCGTCCACACGCAGCTCCTCCGCGGCCGAGGCACGCAGCGCCTGGTCACAGCCGGACCGCGGTGTCATGCACCGTTGCTAGTTCCGAGCAAATGTGATGTCGACGCAGCGCAGCGCCTCGTCAAACGCAGCCTTGGCTGCCGCCGCCTCGTCGTCACTCAGCAGCGGAGGCAGCGGCGCGGGAGGGCCTCGCAGGTGCGACGCCTGCTCCCGGGCCAATCTCGGTCAATCTCGGGCCAATCTCGGTCAATCTCGGTCCAAATCTCGGTCGATCTCGGACTCTCTCGGAACACCGCAGGAGAGAGATGCCTGGTGATCCCGGGCAGACTAGGTTCATCTCGCCGGCAAGTCGAGCACGAAGAGTGTCTAGGACGTGTCTAGGGAGTGTCTAGGAAGTGTCTAGGACGTGTCTAGGGAGTGTCTAGGGAGTGTCTAGGGAGTGTCTAGGAAGTGTCTAGGAAGTGTCTAGGAAGTGTCTAGGAAGTGTCTAGGAAGTGTCTAGGAAGTGTCTAGGAAGTGTCTACGAAGTGTCTAGGAAGTGTCTAGGAAGTGTCTAGGAAGTGTCTAGGAAGTGTCTAGGAAGTGTCTAGGAAGTGTCTACGAAGTGTCTAGGAAGTGTCTAGGAAGAGTCTAGGAAGTGTCTAGGAGGTGTCTAGGAAGTGTCTAGGAAGTGTCTAGGAAGTGTCTAGGAAGTGTCTAGGAAGTGTCTAGGAAGTGACTAGGTCTAGAAAGTGTCTAGAAAGTGCCCAGGGAGCGTCTAGGAAGCGTCTAGGAAGCGTCTAGGAAGCGTCTAGGAAGTGTCTAGGAAGTGTCTAGGAAGTGTCTAGGAAGTGACTAGGTCTAGAAAGTGTCTAGAAAGTGCCCAGGGAGCGTCTAGGAAGTGTCTAGGAAGTGTCTAGGGAGTGTCTAGGCAGTGTCTCTTGCCGGCAGGTCGAGCACGACGACAGCGCGAAACGCGACCCACGCGCCGAACGTCGGGTGCACGCTGAGGAACATGGCGTCGCTAAAGTAGCAGACTCCGGCGACGCGCGCGGCGCGGTTCATGTCGACCAGCCGCGTGGGCGTCATGTCGGACGCCCAAAAGCTGTCGTGCGCCACCGCCGCCTTTCGGCCGGCTGCTGCGGCGGACGCGGCGGCGAAGCGGCCGACAGCGCCGCAAATGGCCTCCGCTGCAAAGGTGTCGACGGGGTCGGAGAGGGCGTCCGGGTCCTTCTGCGCCTTGAGCCAGCGCAGGAACGCCGGCCACATGGCGCGCGAGTTGCCGACGAGTATCGCCAGCGCGTCGCCCGACCGCCCAAAGTCGGGCAGCGGCGCGAGCGCAAAGGGCGCCTCCTCGCCCGAGGCGTGCCGCTCGCCGGACGCCTGTGCAATCGCTGCGCGACGGTGGTGGGCTCTGCAGACGCCCGAGGGAGGCCAGTGCTGTGGCGCGGCGGGAAGAGACGCGGGAGGAGTGGCACAGCCGATCCGCAGGCTGCGAGGGAGGGAGGCGCCTGCAGGTAGGCCGTCGAGTCGGTCGAGAGGCCGAGCTCGCGGATGTAGTCGTTGTACCAGCCGGCTCGCAGCGGCGCGACGACTGAGGCAGCGGCGACGAGAGTGAGAGGGGAGGGAGCAAAGGGCGTGGCGAGGAGAAGGAGAGAGCGACACCGTCGAAGCCAGATTTTTGCAGTTCCGCGGTGAGGGCGGCGTACGCTTGCTCCGCACTGCTGTGAGCGGGCTCGTCGGCTGTGTCTGTGCTTGGGGTGCGCTCGATGCGGGGGAGCGAGGCCATCGCTTGGGCGATGGCAAGCGAAGCTGGACGAGCTTCCTCAGACAAAAAGAATTCTTATGATACAAGCCTCTCTCACTGCTCTAGCCTCGCACGTTGCTTCCTGTCGTCTGTTGTTTGTTGTGCCCTTGTTTGTTTCTCTTGGCACCTTGGAGTGCTGGGGGGGGCGACAGGAAGAATGTGGCCCTGAGTTATGTATACGCCAACTCAGGGTGTGTGGCAGCCAGCTGGCTGTGTGTCTTGTGAGCTTGTTTGTGTCTGTGTGTCGTTCGTGCGTGTCGTCATCATCTGTCTCGCGTCCACCCATACCGCGTTGGTGTCCAGTCCGAGCCTGATGCATTTCGCCGAAAATTTTTCGCCGACGCGATCAAGAAGCACAGGACGCGTTCAGGGAGCGCCAGCGAGAGAGTTAGGGGACCCTTTCTATTCATGATCAGAGGTCCTCAGCAGGCAGACGGAGGTCCTCACAGCAGGAGGTCCTCTCACGGCAGAGGTCCACCGCCTCCACCAACCGGCTAAGGAATGATCGAGGGAGCGCGGCGAGTGTCAGAGCAGTGTGGCATCGACACACACTATCTCAAAAAGGTGTCTCGTGGTTGGTGCCCTTTCCAAGTTGCTCTAGGCGCCTCCGTCAAAAACCGAAATCCCATTTCAAACAAACACATAAAGAATTTTACAACAAACATAAAGAAAGTAGACGAGTGGTGCGATCAGGTACTCGACCCCTTGATGTGTGTTTTCTTTCTTTCTTTCACCAACAAAAACGAGAAAAAGAATAGATGCTGAGAGCGCAGAGCGACTTGCACCACCTTACACTGACTTTCACCCTGCTTTCACCTTCTCTTATTGAGCTTCCTCTGATCGCCAGCGGCACGCTGGAGGGAGGCAGCGCGAGACGCAGGCAGCGAGATGGTGGAAAGCAGAAGCCCGAGATGGCGCAGCGGCACGGGGGTCAGGGGTCATGGCCGCGCCTAGGCGTACTCCAGCGAGATGAGAGGTCCTCACAGCAGAGGTCCTCTCAGCAGAGGTCCTCACGAGAACAGAGGTCCTCACAGCCGAGGTCAAATCGCCGCCACTCTCTCACTGGCAACATGTGCATGCTCGCGCGCGCTGCTGACGACACGCGCAGAGCAGTCGGAGGACACGGAGCCAGGAGGAGCAATTAACCGATGCGGCTTGGCGCTTCGTGCCTCGCGCGATTGTGTACAGGCGGCGAGTTACTGGTTGATGCCTTGATGGCTGAATGCAATGTATGTGTGTAATGTCAAAGGCGTACCAGTAAAGAGTGCGTAAGTCCGACAGATCGGATGAACACCTCTCTCGTCACCAACTCAGTTGTAATCATATCAAATTAAAAGAGTCACCCACACGTACCAGTAAAGAGTGCGTCTCGTCATACGTACCAGTCACTGCCCCCCCCCCCCCCCCCTGCGTGACAAGTGCAGGAGCGGTAAACGCCTCGCTATGGCGAACCGCACCTTCGACTCGAATCGCACGTTTTCTTTTTTCTTGCTTTTCATCTTTATTCATCGTGGCCCACATGCGCGAAGATTGGTAGATTGCAGGCTGGCTGGCAGGGCTGCGCGGCGGGCTGCGGTGTGCTGTGGGTGGTCGCGCGCCTGCCTGATGGTGCACGGCGGCCGCTCAGCCCGCCCGACCGGGTCGTCGGCGGCCCAGGGCGCGAGCGTGCGGACAGCGAGCGACTGGGTCCAGCCCTGGGTGGCGCAAGATCTGACGTTCTGTGACAATCGTCAGATCCGTGTTTTTCTCGTTGTTTTGTCGCTCGCTCCGCTCGCCACCTCACGCTCCGTAGTCCGGCCATGGCCAGTACCCCGCGTCTCAGTGAGACGCGTGGTACCATCCAACTCCGGTCGAAGGGCTCGAATGCGCTCAGCCTCAGGAGGAACAAAACCACGCAAATTCTGCACGCCTCGCTGCGCCGCTGGCTTGACTGAATCAGGCAGCAGGCTGCTGCTGCTGCTGCCACAGCAGCAGTCTGCTGCGGCCCTAATACGCAAGTTAATGACTAGCAGCACTGCCGGGGGCATACGAGCCGCCACAGCCGGTGTGCGGCCGTGCACTGCCACCTGCCTGCGGCTACGCACAATGTGCGCTCGCATTGGATGAGCCCTGCTGATGGACCTGCGTCGCCTAGCTGCACGAGAGCAATGCCGCAGGCGGTGGCCGTGGCATACACTGCGAGCACACTCGGTGCAGCTGCGAGGTGCAGCAAGAGCACGTCGTTCCTGCCTCTGATGCCACTCTCGCGGCTTGTAGCGCGTCACTCGCGCATGCTCTCCAGGAGCTATGGCGGGCGCGTGTGTGGGGCTGTAGCCTGTGTTTGGCCGGTTCTGACCCGTTTACTATCAGTATCATGCCCGGGCCACAAAAAATCGCACACGGGTAGCGGCTCAGGGGCCCAGTAAGTCGCGGAATCGCCAAATGTCACAACCTGCGCCACCCAGGGCTGGACCTAGTCGAGCGTGTGAGGGCTGCTCTGAAACGGTCTCTGTTCGTGCGATCGGCTTTTGTTTAAACCTCATCTTTGTTCATTGGCCCCAACATGGCGAAGAAGATTCATTGCACGCGGCACCTCCGGCTGCTCGTGGAGCGCGTTCAGCCACATAGCGGCTGGCTGCTGTACGGGTTCGCAGGATCACTGCAGGCCATGGATCGCAACCCCCTGCTGAGCGCGGCTTGGGAAACAACCTCAACGCTCTGTTGCGAGCCGCCGCGGTCGCCGTGACGACTAACCGCAGGCTATGGGTTAGCACCAATTATTCCTCGGTGGCCAGCTTCATGAGGCCATCGCACCAGCTAGATGCACTTGTCTACTGGGGCGGCGCGCCCGCGCCGACTCGTGTCCCGAGGGTGGCGTACGGTGACGTTGTCCGGGCGCAACGGGCCCATCGGCCGCTCCTTGGGGCGTCGCACAATGCCAGCGTTGTTGAGCTCGAGGAAGTGCCAAGTCAAGCAGATCAGCATGCGACCACGCTCCGTGTCTCACCGCAGCTTGCGGTCGCCAGGCACTGCCTCGCCTCTGCCCTCGTGCAACCAGGTGCGGAGGTCGAGAGGGAGGTGGCCAGCATCCTGCGCCGCAAAAGTAGGACTGTGGCGCTGCACATGCGCACGACAGACAGCCACATGCACGCGCGATTCGCGCCGGAGGTTGTCAACGAGACGAGCCGCGATCATAAGGGCTGCGCGGGAGGCGCGCGACACATGGCGCACTGCGCGCTGCAGCTCGCCCGCCAGTCTGGCGATGATGCCCAAATCTTCGAGGCGAGCGACAACGAGCTAATGGACGCGCAGATTCGCGAGGCCATCCCGTTGGTGGTGCAATCGCGAGGCCTGCCGGTGCACACAGGGCGCCCCGCCACCGCAGGCCACAGCCACGGGTACACAAAGGCGCTGGTCGACTTCTTTGTGTTCACGCGCGCGAGCGTCATGGTGAGCAACTGCTTTCGGGGCAGCACGTATGCCATCAACGCAAAGCTCCTGCGAGGGCACCGCCCCTCCATTGGACCGTTTTCCGCAGGATGCAAACAGCTGAGCAATGGCAGTGCGGGCGATTTGTCACGCCCACACGCTGAGTCTACTTCGTAGGGTATAGAGAAGCTGGAGTTTTCGACATTGTTTTGGCGTAATAAAGCGTGGGGAGTTGTTTTCACACCGTTCAAACGCGGCCCAGGAGCGTCCACGCGCCTCGCGCATTTGGCTGTGTTGCCGGCGCACCGGTGCCTCGGGAGACAGCCAAAAAAATCGGGGAAAAACGCGGTTCAATCTTCAAATGGCAAATGGGCGTCGTCACGGCAACAACAAACAACAGACGACAGGAAGCAACGTGCGAGGCTAGAGCAGGCTTGCTCCTCCTCTAGCAATCTCCGCCGACCGCGAGGCCGGACTAGACCGTGTGTGGGGTCATGTGAGGTGTCTCTGGACCAACGCATGTATGTAGGAAGGTGAAGAACAGTCAGGCTCGGACTGGACACCAACGCGGTATGGGTGGACGCAAGACAGATGATGACGACACGCACGAGCGACACACAGACACAAACAAGCTCACGAGACACACAGCCAGCGGGCTGCCACACATCCTGAGTGGGCGTACACATCACTCAGGCCACGTCCCCCCTGTCGCCCCCCCCAGCACTCCAAGGTGCCAAGAGACAAACAACAGCACAACAACACAGACAGGCGACAGGGGCGAACGTGTGAGACTAGAGCAGGCTTGCTCCGCCTCTAGCAATCTCGTCGCCGGCCGCAAGGCACGGACGAGACCGTGTGTGGGGTCTTGTGAGGTGTCTATGGACGCCCTCCTCACAGGCTAGCGGCCAGCCGCCAGCCCTATCTCGCACTCATGGGTGACGACAGTTCATTGGATGAGTGGTTGCGAGCAGAGGCGCGTGTGCTGAATCTAGATCGCACGCCGTGGCATATGACTTGGGTAGGCGTGCGACCGCAGCGCGCCCGCCGAAGGCTCGACCGGGCGCGCGTGTCAGCCAGAAGTTTGCCAGTAGAGCGATCCTGGTCTTTCCGAAGACGAGCCCCGCGCCACGGGTGCCAGCCGTGCCTCCGCGGGAGCCGCCTCTCGAGCCGCGTCCCGCCGGCACTGTCCCTGAGTGCGTCCCGCCTCAACGGCACGCACTCGGCGAGGACAGTCCGGCCGACAGGAACGTGTCGCGCGCCGGCGACGAATGCGGCGGGGTGGGTGTGGGTACAAAGCGCCGCTTCGACGAAGCGAGGTAGGCAGGCGCCCCTCACGAGTCCGTTCAGACATGCCACACGCCCCTCGCAAGCGAGGTTGGTAGGCGCCCCTGGCGAGACCCGCAAGAGATGCCGCACCCCTCTCGTACCTATACTCAACCAATGAGAAGGTGAAGAGATGCGAGAGAGGGCCAAGCCTGATAAAAAAAAACGTGACCGCTGCTGCGCTGGCTCCGCTTCCCGAGTCGCTCCATCGCCCCTGACGATGAGCGATGAGCCGGCGCGGAAGCGCATGAAGCGAGTCGTGGTGGACTCCGACGAGGAGGACGACGAGGCCGGGCCCGCCGCTCCACAGGCTCCGAGCCCTGTGCCGGCTGCAGCCGGCGGCGGCGCCGCAGCCTCCTCGGCCGCGGCATCCTCGAGCGGGGCTGGCGGGGGCGGAGACGGCGGCGGCGCCGCAGGCGACGACGACGACTGGGATCCTGAGGGCGCGGCTGCCAATGCGGCGGCGGCAGGCGGCAGCAGCGACGGCGGCGCGCAGCGCGGCGACGGCGGCGGCGGCGGCGCGGGCGCGAGCGAGCCCGCGGCGTCGGGCGCGGCGGCGGAGGGAGAGAAGGACTGGGAGGACGAGGAGGC
Source organism: Emiliania huxleyi CCMP1516 (assembly GCF_000372725.1). Classification (NCBI taxonomy): domain Eukaryota; phylum Haptophyta; order Isochrysidales; family Noelaerhabdaceae; genus Emiliania; species Emiliania huxleyi. The sequence continues at coordinate 126,201 of NW_005201851.1, read as the reverse complement.
GGTGATGACGGAGGACGAGGACGAGGACAGGGACGACAGGGGCAGGGAGGAGGACGACGAGATCGGCCCGCGCAAGGGGAGGAAGGCCGTGGAGTTGGATTCCGACGACGAGGGGTTGATTGAGGAGAGCAGAGCAGGGATTCCACCATTTTCTTGGCCCGGGCCTCCCCCGGTCCGGGCCGCCTTTTTGGAGGCCGCTTTGGTGGCGGCCCCACCACTCCCTCCCTGCGGCCCCCTTCCCCGGTTCCCCTTTTTCCCCCACCTTTGGCCATTTGGGTTGCGCCTGTGCAGCGGGGGGCAAAGAAGCCTTCCCCCCCCCCCCCCCCCCCGGCCCCTCCCACCGGCCCCTCTCCCCTCGGCTCGCCAGGAGAACACGGGGATCGCGCGGCCGAAGAAGACCGCGGCCGGAGGGCGCCTCAAGAAGGGTCCGCAGCCCGCCGCCTCCTCCGCCGCCGTAAAGGAATTGTTCTTTTTATTACTAGAATGTGAACTACTGTAGGCCCCCAGCCCGCCGCCTCCTCCGCCGCCGCCGTCGTCGGAGACACCGCCGACGAGATCCAGGCGAACTTTCCGAGACACTTCCGAGACACTTCCGAGACACTTCCGAGACACTTCCGAGACACTCCCGAGACACTTCCGAGACACTTCCGAGACACTTCCGAGACACTTCCGAGACACTCCCGAGACACTTCCGAGACACTTCCGAGACGCTTCCGAGACAGCGCTGCCGCCTCCCCTTGCCCCCTTACCCCCATGGTTCTCGCCCTGTCCTCCCGCCCGCCCGCCCGCCCGCCCGCCCGCCCTCCCTCCCTCCCCTCCCTCCCTCCCTCCCTCCCCTCCCTCCCTCCCTCCTCTCCCTCCCTCGCTCGCTCTCTCTCTCCCTCCCTCCCTCCCTCCCTCCCTCCCTGACCTCGCCTCGCTCTCCCCGCGCCAGGCGCGGCTCTTTGGCGGCGACGACGACGACGAGGGCGGCGGCGGCGCGGAGGGCGGCGGCGAGGGCAGCGAGGGGGGGCGGGAGGAGGAGGTGCGCGACGAGGACGACGACGACGGCTTCATCGTCGACGCGCATGGCAAGGCGGTCGCACCGCACCGCCCACGGTACCCGAACCCTCCGCTGGGTTCGGGTAGGGTGGAGGTATGGGAGTAGGCGCTCCACCGGCGGCGGCGCGAGGATGGCGTCTCGGCCGAGCGCGCGGAGCAGGCGGGGGAGAGCGAGGCATTACCATTCACATGAACAATTAATGATTACTATGAACGTTGAGAGGAGCAGGTGGAGGAGAGCGAGGCATTACCATTCACATGAACAATTAATGATTACTATGACCGTTGAGAGGAGCAGGTGGAGGAGAGCGAGGCCATCTTCGGCACGGACGCGGAGCTGCGCGAGCTGCTCGAGTACACCGGCGGTGCGGTCGAGGAGGGCGAGGAGGGGGGGGGCGAGGAGGGGGCCGGCGTGGAGGCGGAGGCGGAGCTGCTCGAGGAGACGTCGGAAGAGGACGGCGCCTTCCTCGACGCATGCGACTCAACGGCTCCCTGTAGAATGATCAGGTGTGAATGACTTAGGACGGCGACTTCCTCGACCTAACCGAGGAGGAGCAGGCCGACAAGGAGGAGCGGCGCGTGCGCAGGGCGGAGGCGCGCGCGCGCGCGGCGGAGCGGGCGCGGCGCGGCGGCGGCAAGGGCAGGCTCAAGGAGAGGCTGGCGCAGCTGGCCGAGCCGGAGACGCTCAAGCAGGCGACGCTGACACAGATCTCCCCACATCTCCCCACATCTCCCCCATATCTCCCCCATCTCTCCCACATCTCTCATATTCACACAACACACGCAGGCGATGCTGACACAGATCTCCCCCACATCTCCCCCATCTCTCCCCCATCTCTCATATCTCCCCCATATCTCGCAGGCCATGCTGACACAGATCTCCCCCACATCTCCCCCATCTCTCCCCCATCTCTCCGCCATCTCTCATATCAACACAACACACGCAGGCCATGCTGACACAGATCTCCCCCACCTCCCCCCCATCTCCCCCATATCTCACATCTCCCCCATATCTCGCAGGCCATGCTGACGGACGTTGACGAGAAGATCCGAGCCACCGACCTGCCCGAGCGGCTGCAGACCGACCCGTCCGTCGTGGACAGGCCGCCCCCCGAGGCGGGCGAGGTGCGATCTCCCCGCACCTCCCCGCACCTCCCCGCATCTCCCCGCACCTCCCCGCATTTCCCCGCACCTCCCCGCATCTCCCC
>NW_005201851.1:120834-122486 GCF_000372725.1 Emiliania huxleyi CCMP1516 | reverse complement strand
GGCGTCGCGCAGCAGCTCGCCGTCGAGCCTCAGTTCCGCCGCCGCGCGCGCGCGCACCTGCAGGAGAGAGGGAGAGAGGCAGATTGTAGCTACCCTTCCCAACCGCATGGCCAGTCTTTCTTACTTCATCACCACCATAGGGGTGCGCGCGGCTGGTGGTCCGGCCGACGCCGCGCGGCGAGAGGGAGGTGGACCCGGCCCACCGCTTCTACAAGCTTCTAGGAGCCCTCTAGGAACCTTCTAGGAACCTTCTCCTACAGGTGGACCCGGCCCACCGCTTCTACAAGCTCGTCGAGCTCGCCGAAGGGCGAATGGACCCGGTTTGCCGCCTGGGGGGGGGGAGGGGGGGGGGGGTCCACGTCCGCGACACGTCCACGACACGCCGCTGCCGCGTCCGCAGGTCAGTGGCCGGCGCGTGCCGATCGAGGGGGGAGGGCGCGAGCTGCGCTCCCTCCGCGTGCAGGGAGGGGAGGCGGCGGCGCTCGCCGGCGGCTTGGGCGGCGGCGGCGCGGCGGCGCGCGCGGAACAGTTGCTGCTCTGTCGCAAGGCTGCGGAGGAGGGTTTCTTCACGATGGAGCTGGCGCCGCCCGACGAGGCGGAGGACGCGCTGCTGCAGCTCTGCTGCTCGTGCTTCCTGTCGACGGAGGGGACGGAGACGGGCGACGCGTGGAACGAGCAGCGGACGGAGGTGAGGCACTTCCGAGACACTTCCGAGACACTTCCGAGACACTTCCGAGACACTTCCGAGGCACTTCCGAGACACTTCCGAGACACTTCCGAGGCACTTCCGAGACACTTCCGAGACACTTCCGAGACACTTCCGAGACACTTCCGAGACACTTCCGAGACACTTCCGAGGCACCTCCGAGACACTTCCGAGGCACTCCTCTTCCCCCGTGTGCCAGGTGCTGCGGCGCGCGCTGCGCGGGCTCGTCTACCCGAAGCTGCTCGCCGAGCTGCTCGAAGCGGCGATGCGGGAGGCGCAGGCGGAGCTGGGGCCTCGCTCGAACGGCTCCACCAGCGGCAAGGAGTGGTGGGCTTACGAGGAGAGGGTTGACTTGCAGGCAGAGCTCGCCTCGTACTGCGCGGCGCAGCTGCGGCGGCTCCTCCTTGCACCTCCGCTGAGGCCGCCCGCCGACGCCGACGAGGCGGGGCCTTCTAGGAGCCTTCTAGGAACTTTCTGAGACCCTTCTCCTACAGGCCGCCCGCCGACGCCGACGAGGCGGGGCGCAAGAAGAAGAAGAAGAAGAAGAAGAAGAAGGGGCGCGGCGGCGAGGAGGAGGCGGAGGCGTGGTGGCCCGCAAAGTGCGGCCACGGTCCGTGGGCGGAGAGCTGGACGAGGGAGGAGGAGGCCGACCCGGCGCTGCATCGCGCGAGGGTTGCGAGCGATGCAGCGCTGCACCCGCTCCCAGGCTGCAGAGGTGTGAAGAGACGCTGTGGACAGGTGGCGGCGATGCAGTACTACCCTCGCTCCGCGCGCGTCGCCGGCGCCACCCTTGACGTCGAGATCGGAGGCGTGGCGTCTGAGAGTCTTGACGCGTGGCCGCCCTCGCCGCCAGGCGCCACTCTTGACGTCGAGACAAACGCCGTGACGCTGGTTGCCATCGACGAGCACGGGGAGGTGCGCCAGACACCTGCGTGCCCCCCCCCCC
>NW_005201851.1:108678-120734 GCF_000372725.1 Emiliania huxleyi CCMP1516 | reverse complement strand
TCTCTAGACCTCTCCTGGACCTCTCCTAGACCCTCTCCTAGACCTCTCCTAGACCCTCTCCTAGACCCTCTCCTAGACCTCTCCTAGACCTCTCCTAGACCCTCTCCTGGACCTCTCCTAGACCTCTCCTGGACCTTTGCTGGACCCTCTCCTAGCCCTCTCCTGGACCTCTCCTAGACCTCTCCTAGACCCTCTCCCAGACCCTCTCCCAGCCCTCTCCTGGACCCTCTCCTAGCCCTCTCCTAGCCCTCTCCTAGACCCTCTCCTAGACCTTTCCTAGACCTCTCCTAGCCCTCTCCTGGACCCTCTCCTAGCCCTCTCCCAGCCCTCTCCTGGACCCTCTCCTAGCCCTCTCCTAGCCCTCTCCTAGACCCTCTCCTGGACCCTCTCCTAGACCCTCTCCTAGCCCTCTCCCAGCCCTCTCCTGGACCCTCTCCTGGACCTCTCCTGGACCCTCTCCTAGCCCTCTCCTAGCCCTCTCCTAGACCCTCTCCTGGACCTCTCCTAGACCCTCTCCTAGCCCTCTCCCAGCCCTCTCCTGGACCCTCTCCTGGACCTCTCCTGGACCCTCTCCTAGCCCTCTCCTAGCCCTCTCCTAGACCCTCTCCTGGACCCTCTCCTAGACCCTCTCCTAGCCCTCTCCCAGCCCTCTCCTGGACCCTCTCCTGGACCTCTCCTAGCCCTCTCCCAGCCCTCTCCTGGACCCTCTCCTGGACCTCTCCTGGACCCTCTCCTAGCCCTCTCCTAGCCCTCTCCTGGACCCTCTCCTGGACCCTCTCCTGGACCTCTCCTAGCCCTCTCCCAGCCCTCTCCTGGACCCTCTCCTGGACCTCTCCTGGACCCTCTCCTAGCCCTCTCCTAGCCCTCTCCTAGACCCTCTCCTGGACCCTCTCCTAGACCCTCTCCTAGCCCTCTCCCAGCCCTCTCCTGGACCCTCTCCTAGCCCTCTCCTAGACCCTCTCCTGGACCTCTCCTAGCCCTCTCCCAGCCCTCTCCTGGACCCTCTCCTGGACCTCTCCTGGACCCTCTCCTAGCCCTCTCCCAGCCCTCTCCTGGACCTCTCCTAGACCTCTCCTGGACCTCTCCTAGACCTCTCCTAGCCCTCCCCTAGCCCTCTCCTAGACCTCTCCTAGACCTCTCCTAGACCCTCTCCTAGCCCTCTCCTAGACCTCTCCTAGACCTCTCCTAGACCTCTCCTAGACCTCTCCTGGACCCTCTCCTAGACCTCTCCTAGACCTCTCCCAGCCCTCTCCTCTCCCAGCCCTCTCGTTCGACCAGGCCAAGCCCAAGCTGGCCGAGCTCGCGAGGCTGGAGGACTTCTTCGAGGCGAGCCGACCCCGGGGCGGTCGTTCACAGCCGTGAAGACAGCCTGTTCACACCTGCGGCTGTGAACAGGCGACGCGCGTCGAGGCGGTCGTGCTCTCAGCGACCGACTTCAAGTGCAAGCGCGTGCCCGACGAGCCGCTCCCCCCGAGCCCGTTGGCAGCGAGTGCGGCGCGACTCATCACTGCGGCGCACTCGCCCCACTCCTAGGCGCGTGCTCGACGAGCTCTCCCTCGTGTCCGAGGCGATGGCGCTGCGGCGCAAGTTCACCGCGCCGCGCGAGCGCAAGCCGCAGCCGCCGCTACCGAGCCACCCAAGCCGGGAGGAGGTGGTTAAGCATGGGTGGGAGGCGCTCTGGCACCACCGCGCCGGCGACTCCCTCTCCGAGGGCACGGACGGCGAGGCGTTTGCGCACGAGCTGTACCGGCACGGCTGGGACAGGCAGACGGAGCTGGAGGGCTGCACCGGCCCGTCCTCGACCTGTCCTAGACCTTTCCTGGACCGCTCCTGGACAGGCAAAAGGAGCTGGACGGCTGCAACGACCCGTCGGGCCACGGCACCGTGCGGCAGGTGGGCCTCGCCGCCTCGGTTCACAGCTGCAGGTGTGAACAGCGCCTCTTCACAGCTGCACGGCTGCGTGCGCGGCAGGCGGACCTCGCCGCCTCCGACGAGCGGCCTGCGGGCTGGAAGCCCTTCTCGGCGCCCCACCGAGCCGCGCAGCACGCTGCCCTCGCGCGTGGACGGCGTCTGTTCACACCTCCCGCCGTGACCGCAGGTTCATTTTGCCGATGAGACGCTGTTCACACCTCTGTTCACACCTCCTCTGTTCACACCTCCCGCCGTGACCGCAGGTTCACTTTGCCGATGAGACGCTGCCGCGCATGTGGGCGGTGAGGCCGGCGGCGCGCGCGGAGCTGCCGGACCTCACGCCGACGCAGTGCATCGCGCTGGCGCTCGCGCGGCACGTGCAGGTCGAGATCTGGGGAGATGGTGGGGAGATGTGGGGAGGTCTAGCGGCACGTGCAGGCGCTGAGTCGTCGAGAGGTTCGCCGAGGTTCGCCGAGATGCTCCGAGGTTCCCCAGGGCTCCCCGAGATGCCCCGACGTTCCCCGAGAAGCCCCGACGTTCCCCGAGATGTCCCGAGGTTCGCCGAGGTTCCCCGAGGTTCGCCGAGGGTCCCCAGGGCTCCCCGAGAAGCCCCGAGGTTCGCCGAGATGTCCCGAGGTTCGCCGAGAAGCCCCGAGGTTCGCCGAGATGCCCCGAGGTTCGCCGAGGTTCCCCAGGGTTCCCCGAGATGCCCCGAGATGCCCCGAGGTTCGCCGAGATGCCCCGAGGTTCGCCGAGATGCCCCGAGGTTCGCCGAGATGCCCCGAGGTTCGCCGAGGTTCGCCGAGAGTCCTCGAGAGTCGCCGAGCTTCCCCGCGGCCGGGATTCACATGAGATGCCGCGAGAGGGCGAGATCGCGGCGAGATCTGCGGTCGCCGCTCTCCCTCGCAGGACCCGTTCGAGTCCGTCTGCCACATGCTCTCCCCCTCCGGGCTCGAGCTGACGCAGCTGCCTCTCTCGCCGCTGGTCGGCGAGCTGCCCGAGCCGCTGCTGCGCGCCGCTCTCTCGGCGATGACGACCGGACGCGACCCGCGAGCGAGGGGGGGGGAGGGGGGCGAGGTCACGCGAGATGTGCGCGAGAGTAGGCGGAGCTGGTGGACGCGACTTGCCAGCGGGGCGTCTCCGTCCTCGAGGCGCTCACACACCCGCACCGCGGGGCAGGAACCTTCTAGGAACTTTCTAGGAGCCTTCTAGGAGCCTTCTAGGCGCTCACGCACCCGCACCGCGGCGCAGCCCTCCAGTTCGTCCCAGGGCTCGGACCTCGCAAGGCGATGCCGCACCGCCCACGGGACCGAACCCACACCGGGGTCGACCGCTCTGAGGGGGGGTGGTGCGGTACTAGGCCGCCGCGTTGCGCCGCGAGCTGCTGGCACGGCGCGCGCAGGGCGGGAAGCACGAGATCACGAGCCGGGACGGGCTGCACGAGCTGCTCGGGCCTTGTGTGTGGGCAAACGCGGTGGGCTTCCTCGAGCCTGCGCCTCAAGGACGGCCCTGCTGTGAATGGCGTCTCTTCACACCTGCAGCTGTGAACAGGTGGGCTTCCTCAAGTTTGAGCCGCCTCGCGAGCCCGGCGAGCCGCGGCCGCCCCGCCCCCCCCCGGCCTCGGCTGCAAGGACGTCGTTCCTAGACGGCGGCCTGTGTTTCTTTTGTCTAGGCGAGCCGCGGCAGCCCCCCCCAGCCTCGGCTGCAAGGACGTCGTTCCTAGACGGCGGCCTGTGTTTCTTTTGTCTAGGCGAGCCGCGGCAGCCCCCCCCAGCCTCGGCTGCAAGGACGTCGTTCCTAGACGGCGGCCTGTGTTTCTTTTGTCTAGGCGAGCCGCGGCAGCCCCCCGGGCTCGACGGGATGCGAATCCACCCGGACGACTACCGTTTCGCGCGCAAGATGTGAGCACCGCACCGCCCACGCGGGACCGACCTCCCCCGCACCGGGATCGGTACCACGGGAGGCGCGGTACCAGGTGCCTCGACGCGATGACCGACGTGGATGCCGAGGAGGAGGCGGAGACGCCCGAGCGGCTCGCCGCCGCCGTCGACGTGGCCATGCGCGCGCCAAACCTGGCGCAGATCATGGACGAGCTAGAGCTGCTTCTCGGACCGTTCCTAGACCTTTCCTGGAACCTTCCTGCAGGCGCAGATCATGGACGAGCTCGAGCTGCTTCTCGGACCGTTCCTAGACCTTTCCTGGAACCTTCCTGCAGGCGCAGATCATGGACGAGCTCGAGCTACTTCTCGGACCGTTCCTAGACCTTTCCTGGAGCCTTCCTGCAGGCGCAGATCATGGACGAGCTCGAGCTACTTCTCGGACCGTTCCTAGACCTTTCCTGGAACCTTCCTGCAGGCGCAGATCATGGACGAGCTGGAGCTGACGGACTACAACGACTACCTGCACAACCAGGCGGGGGGGGGAGGACTCCATGAGTGAGTGAATCAGTTCATGAGAGACTGACAGCGGCTGGGCTGCGCAAGCAGGAGGGGGAGAAGTACATGCTGTCCACGCTCACCGACCTGCGGGTGGAGCTGCTGCACCCGTTCCAGGACAAGCGCGGCGACTGGTCCTCCCTCTGGGAGCACGGCCCGCTCGACAAGGAGCGGCTCCTCGAGCTCCTCTCCGCGTGAGGAATGGAGGCGTGGACTCACCCCCTCTTCCTTGACGACTAGGAGCGGCTCTTCGAGCTCCTCACCGCCGAGACGCTCAGCACGCTGCACGGGGACGACTACGACGTGCACGAGATCTACCCGCCCGGCCACCCGCACGCGGGCGAGCCGTCGCTGCTGCGCGAGGGGAGGGGCCGTCTACGAACCTTCTACGAACCTTCTACGAACCTTCTAGGCGAGCCGCTGCTGCTGCGCGGCGGCACGCTCGCGCAGGCGGCCACCGTGCGGCCGGACAACCTAGAGGGCTCCTAGAGGGTGCGTAGAAGGTGTGTAGAAGGTTCCGAGAAGGTTCCTCATCGCGCAGGCGGCGATCGTGCGGCCGGACAACCGCGGCCTCAAGGACGGGCAGATGCAGTTCCACATCCGGCTGCAGTGCGGCGTCACGGGCACCAGCCAGGAGGAGGAGGGGCGTGTCGCCGTGAGGCCGCGTCTCTTCACACCTCCGGCTGTGAACAGGCACCATCCAGGAGGAGGACTTCTCCGACCAGAGGCGGCTGCCCCGCCGCGACGGCGCGGGCGGGCCAGAGGTCGTGATGCCGGTGCACGAGGGGCAGCTGTGAACAGCGTCTCTTCACACGTGTTGCTGTGAACAGGTCGTGATGCCGGTGCACGAGGGCAGCTGTGAACAGCGTCTCTTCACACCCGTTGCTGTGAACAGGTCGTGATGCCGGTGCGCGAGGGGCAGCTGTGAACAGCGTCTCTTCACACCTGCAGCTGTGAACAGGTCGTGATGCCGGTGCGCGAGGGGCAGCTGTGAACAGCGTCTCTTCACACCCGTTGCTGTGAACAGGTCGTGATGCCGGTGCACGAGGGCAGCTGTGAACAGCGTCTCTTCACACCCGTTGCTGTGAACAGGTCGTGATGCCGGTGCGCGAGGGGCAGCTGTGAACAGCGTCTCTTCACACCTGCAGCTGTGAACAGGTCGTGATGCCGGTGCGCGAGGGGCAGCTGTGAACAGCGTCTCTTCACACCCGTTGCTGTGAACAGGTCGTGATGCCGGTGCGCGAGGGGCAGCTCATCTCGGCGCGCGGCACGCCGCCCAGCCGATGGCTGTGAACGGCGTCTCTTCACACCTGCCGCTGCGAGCAGGTGCGCGTCAAGACGCTCAACTTGGTCGACCACACCTGCACCGCCACGTGCGCCGGCAAGGAGCTGCAGCGCGCCGAGTACATGACCCTAGCGCAGGAGCGCGCAAAGGCGGCGGCCGAGGAGGCGGCCAAGCGGAGCGGGGGGCGCGTGCTCTCGCGCGGCGACAGCCAGCCCCGCTGTGAACGGCGTCTCTTCACACCTCTTGCTGTGAAGTAGGCCCGTGCTCTCGCGCGGCGAGTTTGTCAAGCGGCGGGTCGGGCACCCTCAGTTCAAGAACGGGACGCGCGAGCAGGAGAGCGCGCCCTCTCCTAGACCTCTCCTAGACCTCTCCTAGACCTCTCCTAGACCTCTCCTAGACCTCTCCCAGACCTTTCCTAGATCGGGACGCGCGAGCTGGAGCGCGGTGCCCTGGCTTCCTTGCCTGGCGGCGACGCCCCCTCTTACGCGTCGGCCGTGGGGCCCTCCCCCCACCTTGCGTCGGCTCCCCTTCCCTAGGTGCGCGCCTTCTTGGCGGCGATGCCGGTCGGTGAGACCGTGTTTCGCCCCTCGTCGCGCGCGGACCACCTCACCGCCACCGTCAAGCTGACGGCGCACGGGCCGCTGCTGCACGTCGACATCCTCGAGAAGGACAAGCCGTCGCCCGCGGAGCTCGGCGCGTACCTGTGGATCGGCCGCGTCGAGATTGCCCGAGATTGCGCGCGAGGTGCGAGCCGAGGTTGGCCGAGAGTAGGCGCGTCGCTGTGGATCGGCCGCGTCGAGAGCGACGCGAGCAAGCAGGGCGACCGCTTCGACGACCTCGACGAGATTCTGTACCGCTACGTCGAGCCGCTCGTGGAGAACATGCGCGAGGTGACGCACGCGCGCGCACACACGCGCACACGCGTGCACACGCGTGCACACACGCACACGCACACGCACACACGCACGCACGCACGCACGCACGCGCACACACGCACACACGCACGCACGCACGCGCACACACACACCCACGCACACACCTCACCCACTTTGAGTGCGGTACCAGCGCCTGTCTGTTGGACGAGGAGCCGCGAGGGACTTGCCCGGCCCTTGCCCCCGCCACCCTCGTGTGCGTGGAGAAGTGTCCCGGACCTGTCCTCGAAGTGTCCCGGACTTGTCCTCAGGTGACGGGGCACCGCAAGTTCGCGCCGGAGCTCTCCGCCGAGGCGGTGGTCGAGCGGCTGAACCGCGAGAAGGCAAACTCGGACATGATCGCGTACGCGCTCGCGCTGTACGAGAAGGACGCGACGACGGTGGTGATCTACGTGGTGCGGGCCGAGGGGCGGAAGCACCGCGAGGCGATCAAGGTGTCGCCGGCGGGGTTCGTGTACCGCGACGTCGCCTTCAACACGCTCGAGGAGGCGATCAAGCACTTCAAGGTGGAGGCCTCCAAGCTCGAATCATATCTTTTGACACCACATTCAGTAACAGTGATGATTGGCACTTTCCAGGTGGAGGCCTTCAAGCCGCGGCAGAGGCCCGCAGCGACTCACACCTCTGGCGGTGCCGGCTGGGGCGGGACTGGCGGAGTGGTCGGGGGCGGCTGGGGAGGGCAGGGCGGAGGCGGCGCCGCCGGCGGCGGCGGGGGCGGCGGAGGAGGAAGAGGCTGGGGCGGCGGGCGCGGATGGGGTCCGCGCGGAGGGGCCCGCCGCCGCCACCTCGGGGGCGCGGTAGCGCCTGCGGGCGCGCTATGCCAGGAGCGCATGTGTCCGCGCGGGGTTTTTAGGGGAAGTCGAAGTGCGAGAGACAGAGGGACGGTTCGTGCCGATGCCACGATAAGCGCTTGTGACGGTTAGCCCACACCTATCGAACCGCGGTGGGGGCCGCCCGGAATCCGCGGGATGCGGCGCATTGCGCCCCCACGGCCTGCGCTGGCTCTCGGCCTCTAATGCGCTCGCGAGCTCACCTTCCGAGTGTGTCGCCGGACTAGAGTTTGCCGTAGTTTTCTGAGTCTCTCTCGTATCGTCTTCGGCCGCGGCCGCTCCCGTGACCCCTCGCCCTCGACCGGCACCCCGGCTCCGAGTCGCCGTCTGAGGATGCCGACGGCTGCCTCATGAATGGGAGGACGGGGGACGGCGCGCCGCCACCACTGACACAGGGATTTGAAGGAGAGGAGTATCCACGAAGATCGACACGGTGGCGGGTCCCTGCGACTTGATGAGGCGGAGAAGAGGCCCAGCATTTTGATGGAGAGGCTGAGGAAGGTTAACCTGGTTTGTGGAGCTCCCGCACCTTTCCTCGACGCTCGAGAGCACGGCATTCGGGGCCAGGATGTCGGTTCCCCACCGGACTTTTTTTGTAGTGGAGAGAATTAAGGAATCTTTCTGCTGTAACCGACACTGATATCGCTCTCCTCTATTCAGACCAGATGGTGAGTCTTAACTGTAAATTACCGTCAAAAAGCTGTCAGAACGGCTGTCAGAACGCTGTCAGAACGCTGTCAGAACGCTGTCAGAACGCTGTCAGAACACTTTTGTGGGTAGGGTACTGTCAGAACGTTGCCAGCACGCGAGAGCGGGCCAAGTGTGAACATCTGCAAGACGCGAGCGCCGCCGCCTCGCCGATCGCCGCCGCCTTTGCAGGCTCCTTTGCGGGCGCGGCGCCAGGGGGCGGCGGCGCCCGCTCGAGCCCATCCCGCTGATCTGCCTCGGCTGCGGGCACCGCCTGCTCGGCCGCCTGGCCAGGGCAAGGCAAGCGCCGGCTGAGCTGCGGCGAGGCCGCACTGCCGACGTTAAGTCTCGCTGCCACTGCTGCTGCTGTTGCTTTGGCGGCGACAAGCGCGTCTCTGCGGCGCGTGTCGCGGAGGAGCAAGGGCCGTTTGGCGGTGGTGCCAAAGGACGGCGCGGCGGCGTCGCAAGCGGCACGTTCGGTCCCTCGTGACCCGAGGCTGCCGTCTTGGAAGCAGCCTTCGCGTCTAACTGGACCGCCGGGCCCGCACATCGCACACTGTGCTGCGGCGCTTCGGCGTGGCTGCTGCCGGGCCGCAGCTTCTTCGGCGCTGTCGCGGGGCTCCAGCCTGCGCCGCAGACCATCGCAAGAGCGCGTTTGCTGCCTCGAGGCCCCGGCATGATGGCGGCCTTGGCGTGCTCCTGCTCGACGGTTACAGCTGTTCGCGCTCCCGCTTGATGTCAGTGCACGCATTTCTTTTTAAATTGTCAGAACAGATACTACCTACCTACCTACAGATTGTCAGAACAGGCGAACTTGGACTCGAAGTGAAAGTTGAAGTTTGTGTCAGAACGGGGACCAAGTTTGTGTCAGAACAGGGCCTAGGTACGCCTCAACGTGAGAGTGTCGCCTTGGGCTTGGCGCTTGGGAGGACGTGCTGTGTGTTGAGTCCGTCCGTGGCTCGGAGGGAGACTTCAAGATAGGAAGAGGGAAGGAGCGGGGCAACTGGGAACGTCAGAGCCCCTGAGCTGTGAAGAGAGGGGAGGATTTTGCGCTGTCAGAACGCTGTCAGAACGCTGTCAGAACACTGTCAGAACGCTGTCAGAACGCTGTCAGAACGGCCAGGTCTCTGTCAGAACAGGTGCGGGAGCTCCACAAACCAGGTTGGTTGTGAAGCAATTCTTTTTCGAGATCTGGAGCAAGACGAAATGAGATCTCGATGAGGCCACGTACAAACAGGTCCTGTCATCTGGGAGGTTTCAATAGCAGCAGAGGCACCTGCCACCCATTGGGCGGGCAGACAGAAGGCCAGGGCAGCACTGGCAAGTGCAACGCGCCTCATGTCGGAGAGCGACCGTGCCTCGTTCGCCGCTTATGATGTAGAGTTTGTTGTAGAGATTTCACGTTGTAGAGCGCCTCTACATCGCTCTACAACGGAGGCGCGTCGTCCCGCGGCGGATGTAGAGCTCTACAGCTCTACAGGACAGCGCTCTACAGCGCTCTCCAGCCAGCGCTCTACATCTCTACAGCTCTACAGCGCTCTACACTCTACATCCTCTACACCCTCCCTCAGAGTGCACCTCCTTGGCGGGGACGTCAGGTGTTCTCGAGGTTCTCGAGGGGGTATCCTTTGGCCGCGTTGGGTAGCGAGGATTGGTGTGACGCGATCCACGCAGGCGTGTTTTCTGACGGCCGACCGTCAGTGCACGGAGTTGCCCCTTCTCCGACTGCCCCGGCTAGTTCACGGGTTTCGCGGGAGTGACCCCATGCGTCAAACCCGCCATTTAGCGGGGTGGGTTGGAGGGGGCTCGCTGCAGGGAAGGGCGGTGTAAGAGGCCGATCCCCGTAGTGGTCCGCCCGACCGCCCCACTCCTCCCCATCGGGGCGCATAAGCGGCCGCGCCTCGCAGATTCGTTTCTCGCGCCTGGGTCAGGCGCACGGGGCATCCCCCGGTCGATCGACCAGGTGTCGAAAAAAGAGTTTTCGCAACCGATGGATCTCGATCAGCGAGATTCTGAGCGATTCCACAGGGGGATGTCAATAGAGAGCCAGGCTGCAAGCCGTGAGGTGAAGGGGGGAGCTTGCAGGCAGATCGCCCCGTCCGTCTGGAGCAAAGACGGAGGTTTCGGAGAGTTTTCTTTTTTCACAACGTGCAAGTAGTACCGGAACTCCGCGCCCTGGTCCCGCGCATCGGCTCTAGCGATGATAGACTCGGACATCGAGGACGACGAGGACTTCGCGCGCGCGCGGGTTCTAGCCCCCGCCGTGCACGCGCCCACTGCTCCCGCAGACGCAGCGCAGCTGTCCTCCCCGCCCGCCGCACCGCCGGGCGCCGCCGACCGGAATGCGGGCCCGCGCAGCTCCGTGGTCGCAGCTCCGGTCCGGTCCGCCGCGCCCATCTCGGGTGAGAGCGAGCGAGCGAGTACGTCTTCGGTCCTCCCCCCCGTGCCTACGCCGGATGATATCGGGGAGATCGTGGGGCGAGGTGACGACGTCACGGTTCGGGAATGGCTTAGGAGCGGCGGCCAGGTCAACGCAAAGCTCGAGTTTCAAATGACGTTGCTCATGCACGCCGCCTTCGCGGGATCGGAGCGGTTGGTCGAAGTGCTGCTTCAGCACGGCGCAGACGTCAACATGCAAAACAGCGACGGCCTCACCGCGCTGATGATAGCCACCGGCATGGGCCACGAGCAGGTGGTTGATTTGCTGCTTCGGCACAGCGCACAGATAAACATGCAAAACAGCAAGGGCGCCTCCGCACTGATGCTCGCCGCCAACACCAACCGCGCAGCCACCGTTCTCCGCCTGCTGCGGGAAGGTGCAATCGCGACCGCCCGCGATGTGGACGGCAAGACCGCGCTGCAGATCGCTAAAGATGAGGGCCACGCCGAGTGCATCGCGGCCTTCAGGCAGCACGTCGCGGCGACTGCGGGTCTCTGCGAGACGGAGGCGGGAGGTGCGGGCGAAGCGGCGGCCGGGGCGAGTATTGCGGCCTCTTCCAGCTCGTTGGGCGTCCTTGGCGACACGGAAGCGCTCGCGGCTGGGCGAGGCGACGAGGCGGCGCTGAAGCGTTGGCTCGACAGCGGCGGGCAGGTCAACGCGTCTTGCGGGGATGGCGTTGTGAGCGGCCTCACTGCGCTGATGGTCGCCGCCGGCCAAGGCCACGAGGGGGCGGTCGAGCTGCTGTTGCGGCGCGGCGCGAAGGTGGACCAGCGAGAAAACGACGGCCACACTGCGCTGATGGGCGCCGCCCTTGGAGGCCACGCGCGGGTGGCCGACATGCTGATTCGGCACGGCGCGGCGTTAGACTTGCAGGACAGCACCGGTAGCACCGCGCTGCTTACCGCTGCGTACCCGGGTCACGAGCGCGTGGTCGAAGTGTTGCTCGGGCAGGGCGCGCAATCAAGTGTACAGGACTGCAACGGCACCACAGCACTGATCAGCGCCGCACATAAGGGCCACGAGCGCGTGATCGACATGCTGCTGCAGCACGGCGCGGTGCACGGCGCGGATTACGACATGCAAGACAGCGATGGCTTCACCGCGCTGATGTTTGCCGCTGCCTTTAACTTCCCCGCTATCGTGCGCCGTTTGCTGCGGGCGGGCGCGAGCTCGGCGCTACGCTCTGCGGAAGGCATGTCCGCGCTGGAGTATGCTAAGAGGAACGGCCACAGCGTTTGCGTCGACGCAATCAGGCAGCACATCGAGGAGGCGACCAAGGCGGGGCGGCTCAGGGCCGGCGGCACTTCCGCTGACGGGGGCAACGCAGTGGACGCAGACACCGCGCTGCGCTCGTTCGAAGAACTAGCCGCTACAGAGGAGGAGGTGGAGGAGGTGGAGGAAGGCTCACAGCGGCCGGACGGGCGCATCGTCCTGCAGCTGGCCAAGGAGCAGGCGGCGGCGGCGGAGATGACCCTCGCGGTCACCTACCGCGGCGGAGTGCGGAGGCCCCGCCCCGTCCCGACGCCCTGCCCTCCC